>NW_028324228.1:5966785-6279642 GCF_054372755.1 Phalangium opilio
TGGTTCGAGCCCATCTGGGAGCGGTGTTGTGAAGTCTCAGATGTGACGTAAAAAGTCAAAGTTTTTCCACAATACCTGACGAACATTTAATCTTTGGGCTTCCCTTGCACAATGGTTAACGCCGTCGGCTGTTAACCGAAAGGTTGGTGGTTCGAGCCCATCCGTGAGCGGTGTTGTGAGGTCTCAGATGTGACGTAAAAAGTCAAAGTTTTTCCACAATACCTGACGAACATTTAATTATTGGGCTTCCGTGAAGCAATGGTTAGCGCGTTCGGCTGTTAACCGAAAGGTTGGTGGTTCGAGCCCATCCTGGAGCGGTGTTGTGAGGTCTTATATGTAACGTAAAATTCAGAGTTTTTCAAAAATAACTGACGAACATTTAATTTTTGGGCTTCCGTGGCGCAATGTTTAGAGCGTTCAGCTGTTATTCAAAAGGTTTGTGGTTCGAGCCCATCCGGGAGCGGTGTTGTGAAGTCTCAGATGTGACGTAAAAAGTCAAAGTTTTTCCACAATACCTGACGAACATTTAATATTTGGGCTTCCGTGAAGCAATGGTTAGCGCGTCCGGCTGTTAACCGAAAGGTTGGTGGTTCGAGCCCACCCGGGAGCGGTGTTGTCAAATCTCACATGTAACGTAAAAATCCAAAGTTTTTCCACAATACCTGACGATCATTTAATCTTTGGGCATCCGTTGCGCAATGGTTAACGCCGTCGGCTGTTAACCGAAAGGTTGGTGGTTCGAGCCCATCCGGGAGCTGTGTTGTGAGGTCTTAGATGTAACGTAAAATTCAGAGTGTTTTAAAAATAACTGACGAACATTTAATTTTTGGGCTTCCGTGGCGCAATGGTTAGAGCGTTCAGCTGTTATTCAAAAGGTTTGTGGTTCGAGCCCACCCGGGAGCGGTGTTGTGAAATCTCACATGTAACGTAAAAATCCAAAGTTTTACCACAATACCTGACGAACATTTAATCTTTGGGCTTCCGTTGCGCAATGGTTAACGCCGTCGGCTGTTAACCGAAAGGTTGGTGGTTCGAGCCCATCCGGGAGCGGTGTTGTGAGGTCTTATATGTAACGTAAAATTCAGAGTTTTTTAAAAATAACTGACGAACATTTAAATTTGGTCTTCCGTGGCGCAATGGTTAGAGCGTTCAGCTGTTATTCAAAAGGTTTGTGGTTCGAGCCCATCCGTGAGCGGTGTTGTGAGGTCTCAGATGTGACGTAAAAAGTCAAAGTTTTTCCACAATACCTGACGAACATTTAATATTTGGGCTTCCGTGAAGCAATGGTTAGCGCGTCCGGCTGTTAACCGAAAGGTTGGTGGTTCGAGCCCACCCGGGAGCGGTGTTGTCAAATCTCACATGTAACGTAAAACTCCAAAGTTTTTCCACAATACCTGACGATCATTTAATCTTTGGGCTTCCGTTGCGCAATGGTTAACGCCGTCGGCTGTTAACCGAAAGGTTGGTGGTTCGAGCCCACCCGGGAGCGGTGTTGTCAAATCTCACATGTAACGTAAAAATCCAAAGTTTTTCCACAATACCTGACGATCATTTAATCTTTGGGCATCCGTTGCGCAATGGTTAA
The DNA here is from genome assembly GCF_054372755.1 of Phalangium opilio. Taxonomy (NCBI): domain Eukaryota; kingdom Metazoa; phylum Arthropoda; class Arachnida; order Opiliones; family Phalangiidae; genus Phalangium; species Phalangium opilio. The sequence continues at coordinate 5,968,371 of NW_028324228.1, forward strand.
CGCCGTCGGCTGTTAACCGAAAGGTTGGTGGTTCGAGCCCATCCGGGAGCTGTGTTGTGAGGTCTTAGATGTAACGTAAAATTCAGAGTGTTTTAAAAATAACTGACGAACATTTAATTTTTGGGCTTCCGTGGCGCAATGGTTAGAGCGTTCAGCTGTTATTCAAAAGGTTTGTGGTTCGAGCCCACCCGGGAGCGGTGTTGTGAAATCTCACATGTAACGTAAAAATCCAAAGTTTTACCACAATACCTGACGAACATTTAATCTTTGGGCTTCCGTTGCGCAATGGTTAACGCCGTCGGCTGTTAACCGAAAGGTTGGTGGTTCGAGCCCATCCGGGAGCGGTGTTGTGAGGTCTTATATGTAACGTAAAATTCAGAGTTTTTTAAAAATAACTGACGAACATTTAAATTTGGTCTTCCGTGGCGCAATGGTTAGAGCGTTCAGCTGTTATTCAAAAGGTTTGTGGTTCGAGCCCATCCGTGAGCGGTGTTGTGAGGTCTCAGATGTGACGTAAAAAGTCAAAGTTTTTCCACAATACCTGACGAACATTTAATATTTGGGCTTCCGTGAAGCAATGGTTAGCGCGTCCGGCTGTTAACCGAAAGGTTGGTGGTTCGAGCCCACCCGGGAGCGGTGTTGTCAAATCTCACATGTAACGTAAAAATCCAAAGTTTTTCCACAATACCTGACGATCATTTAATCTTTGGGCTTCCGTTGCGCAATGGTTAACGCCGTCGGCTGTTAACCGAAAGGTTGGTGGTTCGAGCCCATCCGGGAGCTGTGTTGTGAGGTCTTAGATGTAACGTAAAATTCAGAGTGTTTTAAAAATAACTGACGAACATTTAATTTTTGGGCTTCCGTGGCGCAATGGTTAGAGCGTTCAGCTGTTATTCAAAAGGTTTGTGGTTCGAGCCCATCTGGGAGCGGTGTTGTGAAGTCTCAGATGTGACGTAAAAAGTCAAAGTTTTTCCACAATACCTGACGAACATTTAATCTTTGGGCTTCCCTTGCACAATGGTTAACGCCGTCGGCTGTTAACCGAAAGGTTGGTGGTTCGAGCCCATCCGTGAGCGGTGTTGTGAGGTCTCAGATGTGACGTAAAAAGTCAAAGTTTTTCCACAATACCTGACGAACATTTAATTATTGGGCTTCCGTGAAGCAATGGTTAGCGCGTTCGGCTGTTAACCGAAAGGTTGGTGGTTCGAGCCCATCCTGGAGCGGTGTTGTGAGGTCTTATATGTAACGTAAAATTCAGAGTTTTTCAAAAATAACTGACGAACATTTAATTTTTGGGCTTCCGTGGCGCAATGTTTAGAGCGTTCAGCTGTTATTCAAAAGGTTTGTGGTTCGAGCCCATCCGGGAGCGGTGTTGTGAAGTCTCAGATGTGACGTAAAAAGTCAAAGTTTTTCCACAATACCTGACGAACATTTAATATTTGGGCTTCCGTGAAGCAATGGTTAGCGCGTCCGGCTGTTAACCGAAAGGTTGGTGGTTCGAGCCCACCCGGGAGCGGTGTTGTCAAATCTCACATGTAACGTAAAAATCCAAAGTTTTTCCACAATACCTGACGATCATTTAATCTTTGGGCTTCCGTTGCGCAATGGTTAACGCCGTCGGCTGTTAACCGAAAGGTTGGTGGTTCGAGCCCATCCGGGAGCTGTGTTGTGAGGTCTTAGATGTAACGTAAAATTCAGAGTGTTTTAAAAATAACTGACGAACATTTAATTTTTGGGCTTCCGTGGCGCAATGGTTAGAGCGTTCAGCTGTTATTCAAAAGGTTTGTGGTTCGAGCCCATCTGGGAGCGGTGTTGTGAAGTCTCAGATGTGACGTAAAAAGTCAAAGTTTTTCCACAATACCTGACGAACATTTAATCTTTGGGCTTCCCTTGCACAATGGTTAACGCCGTCGGCTGTTAACCGAAAGGTTGGTGGTTCGAGCCCATCCGTGAGCGGTGTTGTGAGGTCTCAGATGTGACGTAAAAAGTCAAAGTTTTTCCACAATACCTGACGAACATTTAATTATTGGGCTTCCGTGAAGCAATGGTTAGCGCGTTCGGCTGTTAACCGAAAGGTTGGTGGTTCGAGCCCATCCTGGAGCGGTGTTGTGAGGTCTTATATGTAACGTAAAATTCAGAGTTTTTCAAAAATAACTGACGAACATTTAATTTTTGGGCTTCCGTGGCGCAATGTTTAGAGCGTTCAGCTGTTATTCAAAAGGTTTGTGGTTCGAGCCCATCCGGGAGCGGTGTTGTGAAGTCTCAGATGTGACGTAAAAAGTCAAAGTTTTTCCACAATACCTGACGAACATTTAATATTTGGGCTTCCGTGAAGCAATGGTTAGCGCGTCCGGCTGTTAACCGAAAGGTTGGTGGTTCGAGCCCACCCGGGAGCGGTGTTGTCAAATCTCACATGTAACGTAAAAATCCAAAGTTTTTCCACAATACCTGACGATCATTTAATCTTTGGGCTTCCGTTGCGCAATGGTTAACGCCGTCGGCTGTTAACCGAAAGGTTGGTGGTTCGAGCCCATCCGGGAGCTGTGTTGTGAGGTCTTAGATGTAACGTAAAATTCAGAGTGTTTTAAAAATAACTGACGAACATTTAATTTTTGGGCTTCCGTGGCGCAATGGTTAGAGCGTTCAGCTGTTATTCAAAAGGTTTGTGGTTCGAGCCCATCTGGGAGCGGTGTTGTGAAGTCTCAGATGTGACGTAAAAAGTCAAAGTTTTTCCACAATACCTGACGAACATTTAATCTTTGGGCTTCCCTTGCACAATGGTTAACGCCGTCGGCTGTTAACCGAAAGGTTGGTGGTTCGAGCCCATCCGTGAGCGGTGTTGTGAGGTCTCAGATGTGACGTAAAAAGTCAAAGTTTTTCCACAATACCTGACGAACATTTAATTATTGGGCTTCCGTGAAGCAATGGTTAGCGCGTTCGGCTGTTAACCGAAAGGTTGGTGGTTCGAGCCCATCCTGGAGCGGTGTTGTGAGGTCTTATATGTAACGTAAAATTCAGAGTTTTTCAAAAATAACTGACGAACATTTAATTTTTGGGCTTCCGTGGCGCAATGTTTAGAGCGTTCAGCTGTTATTCAAAAGGTTTGTGGTTCGAGCCCATCCGGGAGCGGTGTTGTGAAGTCTCAGATGTGACGTAAAAAGTCAAAGCTTTCCACAATACCTGACGAACATTTAATATTTGGGCTTCCGTGAAGCAATGGTTAGCGCGTCCGGCTGTTAACCGAAAGGTTGGTGGTTCGAGCCCACCCGGGAGCGGTGTTGTCAAATCTCACATGTAACGTAAAAATCCAAAGTTTTTCCACAATACCTGACGATCATTTAATCTTTGGGCTTCCGTTGCGCAATGGTTAACGCCGTCGGCTGTTAACCGAAAGGTTGGTGGTTCGAGCCCATCCGGGAGCTGTGTTGTGAGGTCTTAGATGTAACGTAAAATTCAGAGTGTTTTAAAAATAACTGACGAAGATTTAATTTTTGGGCTTCCGTGGCGCAATGGTTAGAGCGTTCAGCTGTTATTCAAAAGGTTTGTGGTTCGAGCCCACCCTGGAGCAGTGTTGTGAAATCTCACATGTAACGTAAAAATCCAAAGTTTTACCACAATACCTGACGAACATTTAATCTTTGGGCTTCCGTTGCGCAATGGTTAACGCCGTCGGCTGTTAACCGAAAGGTTGGTGGTTCGAGCCCATCCGGGAGCGGTGTTGTGAGGTCTTATATGTAACGTAAAATTCAGAGTGTTTTAAAAATAACTGACGAACATTTAATTTTTGGGCTTCCGTGGCGCAATGGTTAGAGCGTTCAGCTGTTATTCAAAAGGTTTGTGGTTCGAGCCCATCTGGGAGCGGTGTTGTGAAGTCTCAGATGTGACGTAAAAAGTCAAAGTTTTTCCACAATACCTGACGAACATTTAATCTTTGGGCTTCCCTTGCACAATGGTTAACGCCGTCGGCTGTTAACCGAAAGGTTGGTGGTTCGAGCCCATCCGTGAGCGGTGTTGTGAGGTCTCAGATGTGACGTAAAAAGTCAAAGTTTTTCCACAATACCTGACGAACATTTAATTATTGGGCTTCCGTGAAGCAATGGTTAGCGCGTTCGGCTGTTAACCGAAAGGTTGGTGGTTCGAGCCCATCCTGGAGCGGTGTTGTGAGGTCTTATATGTAACGTAAAATTCAGAGTTTTTCAAAAATAACTGACGAACATTTAATTTTTGGGCTTCCGTGGCGCAATGTTTAGAGCGTTCAGCTGTTATTCAAAAGGTTTGTGGTTCGAGCCCATCCGGGAGCGGTGTTGTGAAGTCTCAGATGTGACGTAAAAAGTCAAAGTTTTTCCACAATACCTGACGAACATTTAATATTTGGGCTTCCGTGAAGCAATGGTTAGCGCGTCCGGCTGTTAACCGAAAGGTTGGTGGTTCGAGCCCACCCGGGAGCGGTGTTGTCAAATCTCACATGTAACGTAAAAATCCAAAGTTTTTCCACAATACCTGACGATCATTTAATCTTTGGGCTTCCGTTGCGCAATGGTTAACGCCGTCGGCTGTTAACCGAAAGGTTGGTGGTTCGAGCCCATCCGGGAGCTGTGTTGTGAGGTCTTAGATGTAACGTAAAATTCAGAGTGTTTTAAAAATAACTGACGAACATTTAATTTTTGGGCTTCCGTGGCGCAATGGTTAGAGCGTTCAGCTGTTATTCAAAAGGTTTGTGGTTCGAGCCCACCCGGGAGCAGTGTTGTGAAATCTCACATGTAACGTAAAAATCCAAAGTTTTACCACAATACCTGACGAACATTTAATCTTTGGGCTTCCGTTGCGCAATGGTTAACGCCGTCGGCTGTTAACCGAAAGGTTGGTGGTTCGAGCCCATCCGGGAGCGGTGTTGTGAGGTCTTATATGTAACGTAAAATTCAGAGTTTTTTAAAAATAACTGACGAACATTTAAATTTGGTCTTCCGTGGCGCAATGGTTAGAGCGTTCAGCTGTTATTCAAAAGGTTTGTGGTTCGAGCCCATCCGTGAGCGGTGTTGTGAGGTCTCAGATGTGACGTAAAAAGTCAAAGTTTTTCCACAATACCTGACGAACATTTAATATTTGGGCTTCCGTGAAGCAATGGTTAGCGCGTCCGGCTGTTAACCGAAAGGTTGGTGGTTCGAGCCCACCCGGGAGCGGTGTTGTCAAATCTCACATGTAACGTAAAAATCCAAAGTTTTTCCACAATACCTGACGATCATTTAATCTTTGGGCTTCCGTTGCGCAATGGTTAACGCCGTCGGCTGTTAACCGAAAGGTTGGTGGTTCGAGCCCATCCGGGAGCTGTGTTGTGAGGTCTTAGATGTAACGTAAAATTCAGAGTGTTTTAAAAATAACTGACGAACATTTAATTTTTGGGCTTCCGTGGCGCAATGGTTAGAGCGTTCAGCTGTTATTCAAAAGGTTTGTGGTTCGAGCCCATCTGGGAGCGGTGTTGTGAAGTCTCAGATGTGACGTAAAAAGTCAAAGTTTTTCCACAATACCTGACGAACATTTAATCTTTGGGCTTCCCTTGCACAATGGTTAACGCCGTCGGCTGTTAACCGAAAGGTTGGTGGTTCGAGCCCATCCGTGAGCGGTGTTGTGAGGTCTCAGATGTGACGTAAAAAGTCAAAGTTTTTCCACAATACCTGACGAACATTTAATTATTGGGCTTCCGTGAAGCAATGGTTAGCGCGTTCGGCTGTTAACCGAAAGGTTGGTGGTTCGAGCCCATCCTGGAGCGGTGTTGTGAGGTCTTATATGTAACGTAAAATTCAGAGTTTTTCAAAAATAACTGACGAACATTTAATTTTTGGGCTTCCGTGGCGCAATGTTTAGAGCGTTCAGCTGTTATTCAAAAGGTTTGTGGTTCGAGCCCATCCGGGAGCGGTGTTGTGAAGTCTCAGATGTGACGTAAAAAGTCAAAGTTTTTCCACAATACCTGACGAACATTTAATATTTGGGCTTCCGTGAAGCAATGGTTAGCGCGTCCGGCTGTTAACCGAAAGGTTGGTGGTTCGAGCCCACCCGGGAGCGGTGTTGTCAAATCTCACATGTAACGTAAAAATCCAAAGTTTTTCCACAATACCTGACGATCATTTAATCTTTGGGCTTCCGTTGCGCAATGGTTAACGCCGTCGGCTGTTAACCGAAAGGTTGGTGGTTCGAGCCCATCCGGGAGCTGTGTTGTGAGGTCTTAGATGTAACGTAAAATTCAGAGTGTTTTAAAAATAACTGACGAAGATTTAATTTTTGGGCTTCCGTGGCGCAATGGTTAGAGCGTTCAGCTGTTATTCAAAAGGTTTGTGGTTCGAGCCCACCCGGGAGCAGTGTTGTGAAATCTCACATGTAACGTAAAAATCCAAAGTTTTACCACAATACCTGACGAACATTTAATCTTTGGGCTTCCGTTGCGCAATGGTTAACGCCGTCGGCTGTTAACCGAAAGGTTGGTGGTTCGAGCCCATCCGGGAGCGGTGTTGTGAGGTCTTATATGTAACGTAAAATTCAGAGTGTTTTAAAAATAACTGACGAACATTTAATTTTTGGGCTTCCGTGGCGCAATGGTTAGAGCGTTCAGCTGTTATTCAAAAGGTTTGTGGTTCGAGCCCATCTGGGAGCGGTGTTGTGAAGTCTCAGATGTGACGTAAAAAGTCAAAGTTTTTCCACAATACCTGACGAACATTTAATCTTTGGGCTTCCCTTGCACAATGGTTAACGCCGTCGGCTGTTAACCGAAAGGTTGGTGGTTCGAGCCCATCCGTGAGCGGTGTTGTGAGGTCTCAGATGTGACGTAAAAAGTCAAAGTTTTTCCACAATACCTGACGAACATTTAATTATTGGGCTTCCGTGAAGCAATGGTTAGCGCGTTCGGCTGTTAACCGAAAGGTTGGTGGTTCGAGCCCATCCTGGAGCGGTGTTGTGAGGTCTTATATGTAACGTAAAATTCAGAGTTTTTCAAAAATAACTGACGAACATTTAATTTTTGGGCTTCCGTGGCGCAATGTTTAGAGCGTTCAGCTGTTATTCAAAAGGTTTGTGGTTCGAGCCCATCCGGGAGCGGTGTTGTGAAGTCTCAGATGTGACGTAAAAAGTCAAAGTTTTTCCACAATACCTGACGAACATTTAATATTTGGGCTTCCGTGAAGCAATGGTTAGCGCGTCCGGCTGTTAACCGAAAGGTTGGTGGTTCGAGCCCACCCGGGAGCGGTGTTGTCAAATCTCACATGTAACGTAAAAATCCAAAGTTTTTCCACAATACCTGACGATCATTTAATCTTTGGGCATCCGTTGCGCAATGGTTAACGCCGTCGGCTGTTAACCGAAAGGTTGGTGGTTCGAGCCCATCCGGGAGCTGTGTTGTGAGGTCTTAGATGTAACGTAAAATTCAGAGTGTTTTAAAAATAACTGACGAACATTTAATTTTTGGGCTTCCGTGGCGCAATGGTTAGAGCGTTCAGCTGTTATTCAAAAGGTTTGTGGTTCGAGCCCACCCGGGAGCGGTGTTGTGAAATCTCACATGTAACGTAAAAATCCAAAGTTTTACCACAATACCTGACGAACATTTAATCTTTGGGCTTCCGTTGCGCAATGGTTAACGCCGTCGGCTGTTAACCGAAAGGTTGGTGGTTCGAGCCCATCCGGGAGCGGTGTTGTGAGGTCTTATATGTAACGTAAAATTCAGAGTTTTTTAAAAATAACTGACGAACATTTAAATTTGGTCTTCCGTGGCGCAATGGTTAGAGCGTTCAGCTGTTATTCAAAAGGTTTGTGGTTCGAGCCCATCCGTGAGCGGTGTTGTGAGGTCTCAGATGTGACGTAAAAAGTCAAAGTTTTTCCACAATACCTGACGAACATTTAATATTTGGGCTTCCGTGAAGCAATGGTTAGCGCGTCCGGCTGTTAACCGAAAGGTTGGTGGTTCGAGCCCACCCGGGAGCGGTGTTGTCAAATCTCACATGTAACGTAAAAATCCAAAGTTTTTCCACAATACCTGACGATCATTTAATCTTTGGGCTTCCGTTGCGCAATGGTTAACGCCGTCGGCTGTTAACCGAAAGGTTGGTGGTTCGAGCCCACCCGGGAGCGGTGTTGTCAAATCTCACATGTAACGTAAAAATCCAAAGTTTTTCCACAATACCTGACGATCATTTAATCTTTGGGCATCCGTTGCGCAATGGTTAACGCCGTCGGCTGTTAACCGAAAGGTTGGTGGTTCGAGCCCATCCGGGAGCTGTGTTGTGAGGTCTTAGATGTAACGTAAAATTCAGAGTGTTTTAAAAATAACTGACGAACATTTAATTTTTGGGCTTCCGTGGCGCAATGGTTAGAGCGTTCAGCTGTTATTCAAAAGGTTTGTGGTTCGAGCCCACCCGGGAGCGGTGTTGTGAAATCTCACATGTAACGTAAAAATCCAAAGTTTTACCACAATACCTGACGAACATTTAATCTTTGGGCTTCCGTTGCGCAATGGTTAACGCCGTCGGCTGTTAACCGAAAGGTTGGTGGTTCGAGCCCATCCGGGAGCGGTGTTGTGAGGTCTTATATGTAACGTAAAATTCAGAGTTTTTTAAAAATAACTGACGAACATTTAAATTTGGTCTTCCGTGGCGCAATGGTTAGAGCGTTCAGCTGTTATTCAAAAGGTTTGTGGTTCGAGCCCATCCGTGAGCGGTGTTGTGAGGTCTCAGATGTGACGTAAAAAGTCAAAGTTTTTCCACAATACCTGACGAACATTTAATATTTGGGCTTCCGTGAAGCAATGGTTAGCGCGTCCGGCTGTTAACCGAAAGGTTGGTGGTTCGAGCCCACCCGGGAGCGGTGTTGTCAAATCTCACATGTAACGTAAAAATCCAAAGTTTTTCCACAATACCTGACGATCATTTAATCTTTGGGCTTCCGTTGCGCAATGGTTAACGCCGTCGGCTGTTAACCGAAAGGTTGGTGGTTCGAGCCCATCCGGGAGCTGTGTTGTGAGGTCTTAGATGTAACGTAAAATTCAGAGTGTTTTAAAAATAACTGACGAACATTTAATTTTTGGGCTTCCGTGGCGCAATGGTTAGAGCGTTCAGCTGTTATTCAAAAGGTTTGTGGTTCGAGCCCATCTGGGAGCGGTGTTGTGAAGTCTCAGATGTGACGTAAAAAGTCAAAGTTTTTCCACAATACCTGACGAACATTTAATCTTTGGGCTTCCCTTGCACAATGGTTAACGCCGTCGGCTGTTAACCGAAAGGTTGGTGGTTCGAGCCCATCCGTGAGCGGTGTTGTGAGGTCTCAGATGTGACGTAAAAAGTCAAAGTTTTTCCACAATACCTGACGAACATTTAATTATTGGGCTTCCGTGAAGCAATGGTTAGCGCGTTCGGCTGTTAACCGAAAGGTTGGTGGTTCGAGCCCATCCTGGAGCGGTGTTGTGAGGTCTTATATGTAACGTAAAATTCAGAGTTTTTCAAAAATAACTGACGAACATTTAATTTTTGGGCTTCCGTGGCGCAATGTTTAGAGCGTTCAGCTGTTATTCAAAAGGTTTGTGGTTCGAGCCCATCCGGGAGCGGTGTTGTGAAGTCTCAGATGTGACGTAAAAAGTCAAAGTTTTTCCACAATACCTGACGAACATTTAATATTTGGGCTTCCGTGAAGCAATGGTTAGCGCGTCCGGCTGTTAACCGAAAGGTTGGTGGTTCGAGCCCACCCGGGAGCGGTGTTGTCAAATCTCACATGTAACGTAAAAATCCAAAGTTTTTCCACAATACCTGACGATCATTTAATCTTTGGGCTTCCGTTGCGCAATGGTTAACGCCGTCGGCTGTTAACCGAAAGGTTGGTGGTTCGAGCCCATCCGGGAGCTGTGTTGTGAGGTCTTAGATGTAACGTAAAATTCAGAGTGTTTTAAAAATAACTGACGAACATTTAATTTTTGGGCTTCCGTGGCGCAATGGTTAGAGCGTTCAGCTGTTATTCAAAAGGTTTGTGGTTCGAGCCCATCTGGGAGCGGTGTTGTGAAGTCTCAGATGTGACGTAAAAAGTCAAAGTTTTTCCACAATACCTGACGAACATTTAATCTTTGGGCTTCCCTTGCACAATGGTTAACGCCGTCGGCTGTTAACCGAAAGGTTGGTGGTTCGAGCCCATCCGTGAGCGGTGTTGTGAGGTCTCAGATGTGACGTAAAAAGTCAAAGTTTTTCCACAATACCTGACGAACATTTAATTATTGGGCTTCCGTGAAGCAATGGTTAGCGCGTTCGGCTGTTAACCGAAAGGTTGGTGGTTCGAGCCCATCCTGGAGCGGTGTTGTGAGGTCTTATATGTAACGTAAAATTCAGAGTTTTTCAAAAATAACTGACGAACATTTAATTTTTGGGCTTCCGTGGCGCAATGTTTAGAGCGTTCAGCTGTTATTCAAAAGGTTTGTGGTTCGAGCCCATCCGGGAGCGGTGTTGTGAAGTCTCAGATGTGACGTAAAAAGTCAAAGTTTTTCCACAATACCTGACGAACATTTAATATTTGGGCTTCCGTGAAGCAATGGTTAGCGCGTCCGGCTGTTAACCGAAAGGTTGGTGGTTCGAGCCCACCCGGGAGCGGTGTTGTCAAATCTCACATGTAACGTAAAAATCCAAAGTTTTTCCACAATACCTGACGATCATTTAATCTTTGGGCTTCCGTTGCGCAATGGTTAACGCCGTCGGCTGTTAACCGAAAGGTTGGTGGTTCGAGCCCATCCGGGAGCTGTGTTGTGAGGTCTTAGATGTAACGTAAAATTCAGAGTGTTTTAAAAATAACTGACGAACATTTAATTTTTGGGCTTCCGTGGCGCAATGGTTAGAGCGTTCAGCTGTTATTCAAAAGGTTTGTGGTTCGAGCCCATCTGGGAGCGGTGTTGTGAAGTCTCAGATGTGACGTAAAAAGTCAAAGTTTTTCCACAATACCTGACGAACATTTAATCTTTGGGCTTCCCTTGCACAATGGTTAACGCCGTCGGCTGTTAACCGAAAGGTTGGTGGTTCGAGCCCATCCGTGAGCGGTGTTGTGAGGTCTCAGATGTGACGTAAAAAGTCAAAGTTTTTCCACAATACCTGACGAACATTTAATTATTGGGCTTCCGTGAAGCAATGGTTAGCGCGTTCGGCTGTTAACCGAAAGGTTGGTGGTTCGAGCCCATCCTGGAGCGGTGTTGTGAGGTCTTATATGTAACGTAAAATTCAGAGTTTTTCAAAAATAACTGACGAACATTTAATTTTTGGGCTTCCGTGGCGCAATGTTTAGAGCGTTCAGCTGTTATTCAAAAGGTTTGTGGTTCGAGCCCATCCGGGAGCGGTGTTGTGAAGTCTCAGATGTGACGTAAAAAGTCAAAGTTTTTCCACAATACCTGACGAACATTTAATATTTGGGCTTCCGTGAAGCAATGGTTAGCGCGTCCGGCTGTTAACCGAAAGGTTGGTGGTTCGAGCCCACCCGGGAGCGGTGTTGTCAAATCTCACATGTAACGTAAAAATCCAAAGTTTTTCCACAATACCTGACGATCATTTAATCTTTGGGCTTCCGTTGCGCAATGGTTAACGCCGTCGGCTGTTAACCGAAAGGTTGGTGGTTCGAGCCCATCCGGGAGCTGTGTTGTGAGGTCTTAGATGTAACGTAAAATTCAGAGTGTTTTAAAAATAACTGACGAAGATTTAATTTTTGGGCTTCCGTGGCGCAATGGTTAGAGCGTTCAGCTGTTATTCAAAAGGTTTGTGGTTCGAGCCCACCCTGGAGCAGTGTTGTGAAATCTCACATGTAACGTAAAAATCCAAAGTTTTACCACAATACCTGACGAACATTTAATCTTTGGGCTTCCGTTGCGCAATGGTTAACGCCGTCGGCTGTTAACCGAAAGGTTGGTGGTTCGAGCCCATCCGGGAGCGGTGTTGTGAGGTCTTATATGTAACGTAAAATTCAGAGTGTTTTAAAAATAACTGACGAACATTTAATTTTTGGGCTTCCGTGGCGCAATGGTTAGAGCGTTCAGCTGTTATTCAAAAGGTTTGTGGTTCGAGCCCATCTGGGAGCGGTGTTGTGAAGTCTCAGATGTGACGTAAAAAGTCAAAGTTTTTCCACAATACCTGACGAACATTTAATCTTTGGGCTTCCCTTGCACAATGGTTAACGCCGTCGGCTGTTAACCGAAAGGTTGGTGGTTCGAGCCCATCCGTGAGCGGTGTTGTGAGGTCTCAGATGTGACGTAAAAAGTCAAAGTTTTTCCACAATACCTGACGAACATTTAATTATTGGGCTTCCGTGAAGCAATGGTTAGCGCGTTCGGCTGTTAACCGAAAGGTTGGTGGTTCGAGCCCATCCTGGAGCGGTGTTGTGAGGTCTTATATGTAACGTAAAATTCAGAGTTTTTCAAAAATAACTGACGAACATTTAATTTTTGGGCTTCCGTGGCGCAATGTTTAGAGCGTTCAGCTGTTATTCAAAAGGTTTGTGGTTCGAGCCCATCCGGGAGCGGTGTTGTGAAGTCTCAGATGTGACGTAAAAAGTCAAAGTTTTTCCACAATACCTGACGAACATTTAATATTTGGGCTTCCGTGAAGCAATGGTTAGCGCGTCCGGCTGTTAACCGAAAGGTTGGTGGTTCGAGCCCACCCGGGAGCGGTGTTGTCAAATCTCACATGTAACGTAAAAATCCAAAGTTTTTCCACAATACCTGACGATCATTTAATCTTTGGGCTTCCGTTGCGCAATGGTTAACGCCGTCGGCTGTTAACCGAAAGGTTGGTGGTTCGAGCCCATCCGGGAGCTGTGTTGTGAGGTCTTAGATGTAACGTAAAATTCAGAGTGTTTTAAAAATAACTGACGAACATTTAATTTTTGGGCTTCCGTGGCGCAATGGTTAGAGCGTTCAGCTGTTATTCAAAAGGTTTGTGGTTCGAGCCCACCCGGGAGCAGTGTTGTGAAATCTCACATGTAACGTAAAAATCCAAAGTTTTACCACAATACCTGACGAACATTTAATCTTTGGGCTTCCGTTGCGCAATGGTTAACGCCGTCGGCTGTTAACCGAAAGGTTGGTGGTTCGAGCCCATCCGGGAGCGGTGTTGTGAGGTCTTATATGTAACGTAAAATTCAGAGTTTTTTAAAAATAACTGACGAACATTTAAATTTGGTCTTCCGTGGCGCAATGGTTAGAGCGTTCAGCTGTTATTCAAAAGGTTTGTGGTTCGAGCCCATCCGTGAGCGGTGTTGTGAGGTCTCAGATGTGACGTAAAAAGTCAAAGTTTTTCCACAATACCTGACGAACATTTAATATTTGGGCTTCCGTGAAGCAATGGTTAGCGCGTCCGGCTGTTAACCGAAAGGTTGGTGGTTCGAGCCCACCCGGGAGCGGTGTTGTCAAATCTCACATGTAACGTAAAAATCCAAAGTTTTTCCACAATACCTGACGATCATTTAATCTTTGGGCTTCCGTTGCGCAATGGTTAACGCCGTCGGCTGTTAACCGAAAGGTTGGTGGTTCGAGCCCATCCGGGAGCTGTGTTGTGAGGTCTTAGATGTAACGTAAAATTCAGAGTGTTTTAAAAATAACTGACGAACATTTAATTTTTGGGCTTCCGTGGCGCAATGGTTAGAGCGTTCAGCTGTTATTCAAAAGGTTTGTGGTTCGAGCCCATCTGGGAGCGGTGTTGTGAAGTCTCAGATGTGACGTAAAAAGTCAAAGTTTTTCCACAATACCTGACGAACATTTAATCTTTGGGCTTCCCTTGCACAATGGTTAACGCCGTCGGCTGTTAACCGAAAGGTTGGTGGTTCGAGCCCATCCGTGAGCGGTGTTGTGAGGTCTCAGATGTGACGTAAAAAGTCAAAGTTTTTCCACAATACCTGACGAACATTTAATTATTGGGCTTCCGTGAAGCAATGGTTAGCGCGTTCGGCTGTTAACCGAAAGGTTGGTGGTTCGAGCCCATCCTGGAGCGGTGTTGTGAGGTCTTATATGTAACGTAAAATTCAGAGTTTTTCAAAAATAACTGACGAACATTTAATTTTTGGGCTTCCGTGGCGCAATGTTTAGAGCGTTCAGCTGTTATTCAAAAGGTTTGTGGTTCGAGCCCATCCGGGAGCGGTGTTGTGAAGTCTCAGATGTGACGTAAAAAGTCAAAGTTTTTCCACAATACCTGACGAACATTTAATATTTGGGCTTCCGTGAAGCAATGGTTAGCGCGTCCGGCTGTTAACCGAAAGGTTGGTGGTTCGAGCCCACCCGGGAGCGGTGTTGTCAAATCTCACATGTAACGTAAAAATCCAAAGTTTTTCCACAATACCTGACGATCATTTAATCTTTGGGCTTCCGTTGCGCAATGGTTAACGCCGTCGGCTGTTAACCGAAAGGTTGGTGGTTCGAGCCCATCCGGGAGCTGTGTTGTGAGGTCTTAGATGTAACGTAAAATTCAGAGTGTTTTAAAAATAACTGACGAAGATTTAATTTTTGGGCTTCCGTGGCGCAATGGTTAGAGCGTTCAGCTGTTATTCAAAAGGTTTGTGGTTCGAGCCCACCCGGGAGCAGTGTTGTGAAATCTCACATGTAACGTAAAAATCCAAAGTTTTACCACAATACCTGACGAACATTTAATCTTTGGGCTTCCGTTGCGCAATGGTTAACGCCGTCGGCTGTTAACCGAAAGGTTGGTGGTTCGAGCCCATCCGGGAGCGGTGTTGTGAGGTCTTATATGTAACGTAAAATTCAGAGTGTTTTAAAAATAACTGACGAACATTTAATTTTTGGGCTTCCGTGGCGCAATGGTTAGAGCGTTCAGCTGTTATTCAAAAGGTTTGTGGTTCGAGCCCATCTGGGAGCGGTGTTGTGAAGTCTCAGATGTGACGTAAAAAGTCAAAGTTTTTCCACAATACCTGACGAACATTTAATCTTTGGGCTTCCCTTGCACAATGGTTAACGCCGTCGGCTGTTAACCGAAAGGTTGGTGGTTCGAGCCCATCCGTGAGCGGTGTTGTGAGGTCTCAGATGTGACGTAAAAAGTCAAAGTTTTTCCACAATACCTGACGAACATTTAATTATTGGGCTTCCGTGAAGCAATGGTTAGCGCGTTCGGCTGTTAACCGAAAGGTTGGTGGTTCGAGCCCATCCTGGAGCGGTGTTGTGAGGTCTTATATGTAACGTAAAATTCAGAGTTTTTCAAAAATAACTGACGAACATTTAATTTTTGGGCTTCCGTGGCGCAATGTTTAGAGCGTTCAGCTGTTATTCAAAAGGTTTGTGGTTCGAGCCCATCCGGGAGCGGTGTTGTGAAGTCTCAGATGTGACGTAAAAAGTCAAAGTTTTTCCACAATACCTGACGAACATTTAATATTTGGGCTTCCGTGAAGCAATGGTTAGCGCGTCCGGCTGTTAACCGAAAGGTTGGTGGTTCGAGCCCACCCGGGAGCGGTGTTGTCAAATCTCACATGTAACGTAAAAATCCAAAGTTTTTCCACAATACCTGACGATCATTTAATCTTTGGGCTTCCGTTGCGCAATGGTTAACGCCGTCGGCTGTTAACCGAAAGGTTGGTGGTTCGAGCCCATCCGGGAGCTGTGTTGTGAGGTCTTAGATGTAACGTAAAATTCAGAGTGTTTTAAAAATAACTGACGAACATTTAATTTTTGGGCTTCCGTGGCGCAATGGTTAGAGCGTTCAGCTGTTATTCAAAAGGTTTGTGGTTCGAGCCCACCCGGGAGCAGTGTTGTGAAATCTCACATGTAACGTAAAAATCCAAAGTTTTACCACAATACCTGACGAACATTTAATCTTTGGGCTTCCGTTGCGCAATGGTTAACGCCGTCGGCTGTTAACCGAAAGGTTGGTGGTTCGAGCCCATCCGGGAGCGGTGTTGTGAGGTCTTATATGTAACGTAAAATTCAGAGTTTTTTAAAAATAACTGACGAACATTTAAATTTGGTCTTCCGTGGCGCAATGGTTAGAGCGTTCAGCTGTTATTCAAAAGGTTTGTGGTTCGAGCCCATCCGTGAGCGGTGTTGTGAGGTCTCAGATGTGACGTAAAAAGTCAAAGTTTTTCCACAATACCTGACGAACATTTAATATTTGGGCTTCCGTGAAGCAATGGTTAGCGCGTCCGGCTGTTAACCGAAAGGTTGGTGGTTCGAGCCCACCCGGGAGCGGTGTTGTCAAATCTCACATGTAACGTAAAAATCCAAAGTTTTTCCACAATACCTGACGATCATTTAATCTTTGGGCTTCCGTTGCGCAATGGTTAACGCCGTCGGCTGTTAACCGAAAGGTTGGTGGTTCGAGCCCATCCGGGAGCGGTGTTGTGAGGTCTTATATGTAACGTAAAATTCAGAGTTTTTTAAAAATAACTGACGAACATTTAATTTTTGGTCTTCCGTGGCGCAATGGTTAGAGCGTTCAGCTGTTATTCAAAAGGTTTGTGGTTCGAGCCCATCCGTGAGCGGTGTTGTGAGGTCTCAGATGTGACGTAAAAAGTCAAAGTTTTTCCACAATACCTGACGAACATTTAATATTTGGGCTTCCGTGAAGCAATGGTTAGCGCGTCCGGCTGTTAACCGAAAGGTTGGTGGTTCGAGCCCACCCGGGAGCGGTGTTGTCAAATCTCACATGTAACGTAAAAATCCAAAGTTTTTCCACAATACCTGACGAACATTTAATCTTTGGGCTTCCCTTGCACAATGGTTAACGCCGTCGGCTGTTAACCGAAAGGTTGGTGGTTCGAGCCCATCCGTGAGCGGTGTTGTGAGGTCTCAGATGTGACGTAAAAAGTCAAAGTTTTTCCACAATACCTGACGAACATTTAATTATTGGGCTTCCGTGAAGCAATGGTTAGCGCGTTCGGCTGTTAACCGAAAGGTTGGTGGTTCGAGCCCACCCGGGAGCGGTGTTGTGAGGTCTTAGATGTAACGTAAAATTCAGAGTTTTTAAAAATAACTGACGAACATTTAATTTTTGGGCTTCCGTGGCGCAATGTTTAGAGCGTTCAGCTGTTATTCAAAAGGTTTGTGGTTCGAGCCCATCCGGGAGCGGTGTTGTGAAGTCTCAGATGTGACGTAAAAAGTCAAAGTTTTTCCACAATACCTGACGAACATTTAATATTTGGGCTTCCGTGAAGCAATGGTTAGCGCGTTCGGCTGTTAACCGAAAGGTTGGTGGTTCGAGCCCACCCGGGAGCGGTGTTGTGAAATCTCACATGTAACGTAAAAATCCAAAGTTTTTCCACAATACCTGACGATCATTTAATCTTTGGGCTTCCGTTGCGCAATAGTTTACGCCGTCGGCTGTTAACCGAAAGGTTGGTGGTTCGAGCCCATCCGGGAGCTGTGTTGTGAGGTCTTAGATGTAACGTAAAATTCAGAGTGTTTTAAAAATAACTGACGAACATTTAATTTTTGGGCTTCCGTGGCGCAATGGTTAGAGCGTTCAGCTGTTATTCATAAGGTTTGTGGTTCGAGCCCATCTGGGAGCGGTGTTGTGAAGTCTCAGATGTGACGTAAAAAGTCAAAGTTTTTCCACAATACCTGACGAACATTTAATCTTTGGGCTTCCCTTGCACAATGGTTAACGCCGTCGGCTGTTAACCGAAAGGTTGGTGGTTCGAGCCCATCCGGGAGCGTTGTTGTGAGGTCTTAGATGTAACGTAAAATTCAGAGTTTTTTAAAAATAACTGACGAACATTTAATTTTTGGTCTTCCGTGGCGCAATGGTTAGAGCGTTCAGCTGTTATTCAAAAGGTTTGTGGTTCGAGCCCATCCGGGAGCGGTGTTGTGAAGTCTCAGATGTGACGTAAAAAGTCAAAGTTTTTCCACAATACCTGACGAACATTTAATCTTTGGGCTTCCGTGGCGCAATGGTTAGCGCGTTCGGCTGTTAACCGAAAGGTTGGTGGTTCGAGCCCACCCAGGAGCGGTGTTGTGAGATCTCACATGTAACGTAAAAATCCAAAGTTTTTCCACAATACCTGACGAACATTTAATCTTTGGGCTTCCGTTGCGCAATGGTTAACGCCGTCGGCTGTTAACCGAAAGGTTGGTGGTTCGAGCCCATCCGGGAACGGTGTTGTGAGGTCTTAGATGTAACGTAAAATTCAGAGTTTTTTAAAAATAACTGACGAACATTTAATTTTTGGGCTTCCGTGGCGCAATGTTTAGAGCGTTCAGCTGTTATTCAAAAGGTTTGTGGTTCGAGCCCATCCGGGAGCGGTGTTGTGAAGTCTCAGATGTGACGTGAAGAGTCAAAGTTTTTCCACAATACCTGACGAACATTTAATCTTTGGGCTTCCGTTGCACAATGGTTAACGCCGTCGGCTGTTAGCCGAAAGGTTGGTGGTTCGAGCCCATCCGGGAGCGGTGTTGTGAGGTCTTAGATGTAACGTAAAATTCAGAGTTTTTTAAAAATAACTGACGAACATTTAATCTTTGGGCTTCTGTGGCGCAATGGTTAGCGCGTTCGGCTGTTAACCGAAAGGTTGGTGGTTCGAGCCCACCCGGGAGCGGTGTTGTGAGCTCTCACATGTAACGTAAAAAGTCAAAGTTTTTCCACAATAACTGACGAACATTTATTCTTTGGGCTTCCGTGGCGCAATGGTTAACGCGTTCGTCTGTTAACCGAAAGGTTGGTGGTTCGAGCCCACCCAGGAGCGGTGTTGTGAGATCTCACATGTAACGTAAAAATCCAAAGTTTTTCCACAATACCTGACGAACATTTAATCTTTGGGCTTCCGTTGCGCAATGGTTAACGCCGTCGGCTGTTAACCGAAAGGTTGGTGGTTCGAGCCCATCCGGGAGCGGTGTTGTGAGGTCTTAGATGTAACGTAAAATTCAGAGTTTTTTAAAAATACCTGACGAACATTTAATCTTTGGGCTTCTGTGGCGCAATGGTTAGCGCGTTCGGCTGTTAACCGAAAGGTTGGTGGTTCGAGCCCACCCGGGAGCGGTGTTGTGAGCTCTCACATGTAACGTAAAAAGCCAAAGTGTTTCCACAATACCCGACGACCATTTAATTTTTGGGCTTCCGTGGCGCAATGGTTAGCGCGTTCGGCTGTAAACCGAAAGGTTGGTGGTTCGAGCTCACCCGGGAGCGGTGTTGTGAGATCTCACATGTAACGTAAAAATCCAAAGTTTTTCCACAATACCTGACGAACATTTAATTTTTGGGCTTCCGTGGCGCAATGGTTAGAGCGTTCAGCTGTTATTCAAAAGGTTTGTGGTTCGAGCCCATCCGGGAGCGGTGTTGTGAAGTCTCAGATGTGACGTAAAAATCCTAAGTTTTTCCACAATACCTGACGAACATTTAATCTTTGGGCTTCCGTTGCACAATGGTTAACGCCGTCGGCTGTTAACCGAAAGGTTGGTGGTTCGAACCCATCCGGGAGCGGTTTTGTGAGGTCTTAGATGTAACGTAAAATTCAGAGTTTTTTAAAAATAACTGACGAACATTTAATTTTTGGTCTTCCGTGGCGCAATGGTTAGAGCGTTCAGCTGTTATTCAAAAGGTTTGTGGTTCGAGCCCATCCGGGAGCGGTGTTGTGAAGTCTCAGATGTGACGTAAAAAGTCAAAGTTTTTCCACAATAACTGACGAACATTTAATCTTTGGGCTTCTGTGGCGCAATGGTTAGCGCGTTCGGCTGTTAACCGAAAAGTTGGTGGTTCGAGCCCACCCGGGAGCGGTGTTGTGAGATCTCACATGTAACGTAAAAATCCAAAGTTTTCCCACAATACCTGACCGACATTTAATCTTTGGGCTTCCGTTGCGCAATGGTTAACGCCGTCGGCTGTTAACCGAAAGGTTGGTGGTTCGAGCCCATCCGGGAGCGGTGTTGTGAGGTCTTAGATGTAACGTAAAAGGCCAAAGTGTTTCCACAATACCCGACGACCATTTAATTTTTGGGCTTCCGTGGCGCAATGGTTAGCGCGTTCGGCTGTTAACCGAAAGGTTGGTGGCTCGAGACCACCCGGGAGCGGTGTTGTGAGGTCTTAGATGTAACGTAAAATTCAGAGTTTTTTAAAAATAACTGACGAACATTTAATTTTTGGGCTTCCGTGGCGCAATGTTTAGAGCGTTCAGCTGTTATTCAAAAGGTTTGTGGTTCGAGCCCATCCGGGAGCGGTGTTGTGAAGTCTCAGATGTGACGTAAAAAGTTAAAGTTTTTCCACAATACCTGACGAACATTTAATCTTTGGGCTTCCTTGAAGCAATGGTTAGCGCGTTCGGCTGTCAACCGAAAGGTTGGTGGTTCGAGCCCACCCGGGAGCGGTGTTGTGAGGTCTTAGATGTAACGTAAAACTCAGAGTTTTTTAAAAATAACTGACGAACATTTAATTTTTGGGCTTCATTGGCGCAATGTTTAGAGCGTTCAGCTGTTATTCAAAAGGTTTGTGGTTCGAGCCCATCCGGGAGCGGTGTTGTGAAGTCTCAGATGTGACGTAAAAAGTCAAAGTTTTTCCACAATACCTGACGAACATTTAATCTTTGGGCTTCCGTTGCACAATGGTTAACGCCGTCGGCTGTTAACCGAAAGGTTGGTGGTTCGAGCCCATCCGGGAGCGGTGTTGTGAGGTCTTAGATGTAACGTAAAATTCAGAGTTTTTTAAAAATAACTGACGAACATTTAGTTTTTGGTCTTCCGTGGCGCAATGGTTAGAGCGTTCAGCTGTTATTCAAAAGGTTTGTGGTTCGAGCCCATCCGGGAGCGGTGTTGTGAAGTCTCAGATGTGACGTAAAAGTCAAAGTTTTTCCACAATACCTGACGAACATTTAATCTTTGGGCTTCCGTTGCACAATGGTTAACGCCGTCGGCTGTTAACCGAAAGGTTGGTGGTTCGAGCCCATCCGGGAGCGGTGTTGTGAGGTCTTAGATGTAACGTAAAATTCAGAGTTTTTTAAAAATAACTGACGAACATTTAATTTTTGGTCTTCCGTGGCGCAATGGTTAGAGCGTTCAGCTGTTATTCAAAAGGTTTGTGGTTCGAGCCCATCCGGGAGCGGTGTTGTGAAGTCTCAGATGTGACGTAAAAAGTCAAAGTTTTTCCACAATAACTGACGAACATTTAATCTTTGGGCTTCTGTGGCGCAATGGTTAGCGCGTTCGGCTGTTAACCGAAAAGTTGGTGGTTCGAGCCCACCCGGGAGCGGTGTTGTGAGATCTCACATGTAACGTAAAAATCCAAAGTTTTCCCACAATACCTGACCGACATTTAATCTTTGGGCTTCCGTTGCGCAATGGTTAACGCCGTCGGCTGTTAACCGAAAGGTTGGTGGTTCGAGCCCATCCGGGAGCGGTGTTGTGAGGTCTTAGATGTAACGTAAAAGGCCAAAGTGTTTCCACAATACCCGACGACCATTTAATTTTTGGGCTTCCGTGGCGCAATGGTTAGCGCGTTCGGCTGTTAACCGAAAGGTTGGTGGCTCGAGACCACCCGGGAGCGGTGTTGTGAGGTCTTAGATGTAACGTAAAATTCAGAGTTTTTTAAAAATAACTGACGAACATTTAATTTTTGGGCTTCCGTGGCGCAATGTTTAGAGCGTTCAGCTGTTATTCAAAAGGTTTGTGGTTCGAGCCCATCCGGGAGCGGTGTTGTGAAGTCTCAGATGTGACGTAAAAAGTTAAAGTTTTTCCACAATACCTGACGAACATTTAATCTTTGGGCTTCCTTGAAGCAATGGTTAGCGCGTTCGGCTGTCAACCGAAAGGTTGGTGGTTCGAGCCCACCCGGGAGCGGTGTTGTGAGGTCTTAGATGTAACGTAAAACTCAGAGTTTTTTAAAAATAACTGACGAACATTTAATTTTTGGGCTTCATTGGCGCAATGTTTAGAGCGTTCAGCTGTTATTCAAAAGGTTTGTGGTTCGAGCCCATCCGGGAGCGGTGTTGTGAAGTCTCAGATGTGACGTAAAAAGTCAAAGTTTTTCCACAATACCTGACGAACATTTAATCTTTGGGCTTCCGTTGCACAATGGTTAACGCCGTCGGCTGTTAACCGAAAGGTTGGTGGTTCGAGCCCATCCGGGAGCGGTGTTGTGAGGTCTTAGATGTAACGTAAAATTCAGAGTTTTTTAAAAATAACTGACGAACATTTAGTTTTTGGTCTTCCGTGGCGCAATGGTTAGAGCGTTCAGCTGTTATTCAAAAGGTTTGTGGTTCGAGCCCATCCGGGAGCGGTGTTGTGAAGTCTCAGATGTGACGTAAAAGTCAAAGTTTTTCCACAATACCTGACGAACATTTAATCTTTGGGCTTCCGTTGCACAATGGTTAACGCCGTCGGCTGTTAACCGAAAGGTTGGTGGTTCGAGCCCATCCGGGAGCGGTGTTGTGAGGTCTTAGATGTAACGTAAAATTCAGAGTTTTTTAAAAATAACTGACGAACATTTAATTTTTGGGCTTCCGTGGCGCAATGTTTAGAGCGTTCAGCTGTTATTCAAAAGGTTTGTGGTTCGAGCCCATCCGGGAGCGGTGTTGTGAAGTCTCAGATGTGACGTAAAAAGTTAAAGTTTTTCCACAATACCTGACGAACATTTAATCTTTGGGCTTCCTTGAAGCAATGGTTAGCGCGTTCGGCTGTCAACCGAAAGGTTGGTGGTTCGAGCCCACCCGGGAGCGGTGTTGTGAGGTCTTAGATGTAACGTAAAACTCAGAGTTTTTTAAAAATAACTGACGAACATTTAATTTTTGGGCTTCATTGGCGCAATGTTTAGAGCGTTCAGCTGTTATTCAAAAGGTTTGTGGTTCGAGCCCATCCGGGAGCGGTGTTGTGAAGTCTCAGATGTGACGTAAAAAGTCAAAGTTTTTCCACAATACCTGACGAACATTTAATCTTTGGGCTTCCGTTGCACAATGGTTAACGCCGTCGGCTGTTAACCGAAAGGTTGGTGGTTCGAGCCCATCCGGGAGCGGTGTTGTGAGGTCTTAGATGTAACGTAAAATTCAGAGTTTTTTAAAAATAACTGACGAACATTTAGTTTTTGGTCTTCCGTGGCGCAATGGTTAGAGCGTTCAGCTGTTATTCAAAAGGTTTGTGGTTCGAGCCCATCCGGGAGCGGTGTTGTGAAGTCTCAGATGTGACGTAAAAGTCAAAGTTTTTCCACAATACCTGACGAACATTTAATCTTTGGGCTTCCGTTGCACAATGGTTAACGCCGTCGGCTGTTAACCGAAAGGTTGGTGGTTCGAGCCCATCCGGGAGCGGTGTTGTGAGGTCTTAGATGTAACGTAAAATTCAGAGTTTTTTAAAAATAACTGACGAACATTTAATTTTTGGGCTTCCGTGGCGCAATGTTTAGAGCGTTCAGCTGTTATTCAAAAGGTTTGTGGTTCGAGCCCATCCGGGAGCGGTGTTGTGAAGTCTCAGATGTGACGTAAAAAGTTAAAGTTTTTCCACAATACCTGACGAACATTTAATCTTTGGGCTTCCTTGAAGCAATGGTTAGCGCGTTCGGCTGTCAACCGAAAGGTTGGTGGTTCGAGCCCACCCGGGAGCGGTGTTGTGAGGTCTTAGATGTAACGTAAAACTCAGAGTTTTTTAAAAATAACTGACGAACATTTAATTTTTGGGCTTCATTGGCGCAATGTTTAGAGCGTTCAGCTGTTATTCAAAAGGTTTGTGGTTCGAGCCCATCCGGGAGCGGTGTTGTGAAGTCTCAGATGTGACGTAAAAAGTCAAAGTTTTTCCACAATACCTGACGAACATTTAATCTTTGGGCTTCCGTTGCACAATGGTTAACGCCGTCGGCTGTTAACCGAAAGGTTGGTGGTTCGAGCCCATCCGGGAGCGGTGTTGTGAGGTCTTAGATGTAACGTAAAATTCAGAGTTTTTTAAAAATAACTGACGAACATTTAGTTTTTGGTCTTCCGTGGCGCAATGGTTAGAGCGTTCAGCTGTTATTCAAAAGGTTTGTGGTTCGAGCCCATCCGGGAGCGGTGTTGTGAAGTCTCAGATGTGACGTAAAAGTCAAAGTTTTTCCACAATACCTGACGAACATTTAATCTTTGGGCTTCCGTTGCACAATGGTTAACGCCGTCGGCTGTTAACCGAAAGGTTGGTGGTTCGAGCCCATCCGGGAGCGGTGTTGTGAGGTCTTAGATGTAACGTAAAATTCAGAGTTTTTTAAAAATAACTGACGAACATATAATTTTTGGGCTTCCGTGGCGCAATGTTTAGAGCGTTCAGCTGTTATTCAAAAGGTTTGTGGTTCGAGCCCATCCGGGAGCGGTGTTGTGAAGTCTCAGATGTGACGTAAAAAGTCAAAGTTTTTCCACAATACCTGACGAACATTTAATCTTTGGGCTTCCGTTGCACAATGGTTAACGCCGTCGGCTGTTAACCGAAAGGTTGATGGTTCGAGCCCATCCGGGAGCGGTGTTGTGAAGTCTCAGATGTGACGTAAAAAGTCAAAGTTTTTCCACAATACCTGACGAACATTTAATCTTTGGGCTTCCGTTGCGCAATGGTTAACGCCGTCGGCTGTTAACCGAAAGGTTGGTGGTTCGAGCCCATCCGGGAGCGGTGTTGTGAGGTCTTAGATGTAACGTAAAATTCAGAGTTTTTTAAAAATACCTGACGAACATTTAATCTTTGGGCTTCTGTGGCGCAATGGTTAGCGCGTTCGGCTGTTAACCGAAAGGTTGGTGGTTCGAGCCCACCCGGGAGCGGTGTTGTGAGCTCTCACATGTAACGTAAAAAGCCAAAGTGTTTCCACAATACCCGACGACCATTTAATTTTTGGGCTTCCGTGGCGCAATGGTTAGCGCGTTCGGCTGTAAACCGAAAGGTTGGTGGTTCGAGCTCACCCGGGAGCGGTGTTGTGAGATCTCACATGTAACGTAAAAATCCAAAGTTTTTCCACAATACCTGACGAACATTTAATTTTTGGGCTTCCGTGGCGCAATGGTTAGAGCGTTCAGCTGTTATTCAAAAGGTTTGTGGTTCGAGCCCATCCGGGAGCGGTGTTGTGAAGTCTCAGATGTGACGTAAAAATCCTAAGTTTTTCCACAATACCTGACGAACATTTAATCTTTGGGCTTCCGTTGCGCAATGGTTAACGCCGTCGGCTGTTAACCGAAAGGTTGGTGGTTCGAGCCCATCCGGGAGCGGTGTTGTGAGGTCTTAGATGTAACGTAAAATTCAGAGTTTTTTAAAAATACCTGACGAACATTTAATCTTTGGGCTTCTGTGGCGCAATGGTTAGCGCGTTCGGCTGTTAACCGAAAGGTTGGTGGTTCGAGCCCACCCGGGAGCGGTGTTGTGAGCTCTCACATGTAACGTAAAAAGCCAAAGTGTTTCCACAATACCCGACGACCATTTAATTTTTGGGCTTCCGTGGCGCAATGGTTAGCGCGTTCGGCTGTAAACCGAAAGGTTGGTGGTTCGAGCTCACCCGGGAGCGGTGTTGTGAGATCTCACATGTAACGTAAAAATCCAAAGTTTTTCCACAATACCTGACGAACATTTAATTTTTGGGCTTCCGTGGCGCAATGGTTAGAGCGTTCAGCTGTTATTCAAAAGGTTTGTGGTTCGAGCCCATCCGGGAGCGGTGTTGTGAAGTCTCAGATGTGACGTAAAAATCCTAAGTTTTTCCACAATACCTGACGAACATTTAATCTTTGGGCTTCCGTTGCACAATGGTTAACGCCGTCGGCTGTTAACCGAAAGGTTGGTGGTTCGAACCCATCCGGGAGCGGTTTTGTGAGGTCTTAGATGTAACGTAAAATTCAGAGTTTTTTAAAAATAACTGACGAACATTTAATTTTTGGTCTTCCGTGGCGCAATGGTTAGAGCGTTCAGCTGTTATTCAAAAGGTTTGTGGTTCGAGCCCATCCGGGAGCGGTGTTGTGAAGTCTCAGATGTGACGTAAAAAGTCAAAGTTTTTCCACAATAACTGACGAACATTTAATCTTTGGGCTTCTGTGGCGCAATGGTTAGCGCGTTCGGCTGTTAACCGAAAAGTTGGTGGTTCGAGCCCACCCGGGAGCGGTGTTGTGAGATCTCACATGTAACGTAAAAATCCAAAGTTTTCCCACAATACCTGACCGACATTTAATCTTTGGGCTTCCGTTGCGCAATGGTTAACGCCGTCGGCTGTTAACCGAAAGGTTGGTGGTTCGAGCCCATCCGGGAGCGGTGTTGTGAGGTCTTAGATGTAACGTAAAAGGCCAAAGTGTTTCCACAATACCCGACGACCATTTAATTTTTGGGCTTCCGTGGCGCAATGGTTAGCGCGTTCGGCTGTTAACCGAAAGGTTGGTGGCTCGAGACCACCCGGGAGCGGTGTTGTGAGGTCTTAGATGTAACGTAAAATTCAGAGTTTTTTAAAAATAACTGACGAACATTTAATTTTTGGGCTTCCGTGGCGCAATGTTTAGAGCGTTCAGCTGTTATTCAAAAGGTTTGTGGTTCGAGCCCATCCGGGAGCGGTGTTGTGAAGTCTCAGATGTGACGTAAAAAGTTAAAGTTTTTCCACAATACCTGACGAACATTTAATCTTTGGGCTTCCTTGAAGCAATGGTTAGCGCGTTCGGCTGTCAACCGAAAGGTTGGTGGTTCGAGCCCACCCGGGAGCGGTGTTGTGAGGTCTTAGATGTAACGTAAAACTCAGAGTTTTTTAAAAATAACTGACGAACATTTAATTTTTGGGCTTCATTGGCGCAATGTTTAGAGCGTTCAGCTGTTATTCAAAAGGTTTGTGGTTCGAGCCCATCCGGGAGCGGTGTTGTGAAGTCTCAGATGTGACGTAAAAAGTCAAAGTTTTTCCACAATACCTGACGAACATTTAATCTTTGGGCTTCCGTTGCACAATGGTTAACGCCGTCGGCTGTTAACCGAAAGGTTGGTGGTTCGAGCCCATCCGGGAGCGGTGTTGTGAGGTCTTAGATGTAACGTAAAATTCAGAGTTTTTTAAAAATAACTGACGAACATTTAATTTTTGGGCTTCCGTGGCGCAATGTTTAGAGCGTTCAGCTGTTATTCAAAAGGTTTGTGGTTCGAGCCCATCCGGGAGCGGTGTTGTGAAGTCTCAGATGTGACGTAAAAAGTTAAAGTTTTTCCACAATACCTGACGAACATTTAATCTTTGGGCTTCCTTGAAGCAATGGTTAGCGCGTTCGGCTGTCAACCGAAAGGTTGGTGGTTCGAGCCCACCCGGGAGCGGTGTTGTGAGGTCTTAGATGTAACGTAAAACTCAGAGTTTTTTAAAAATAACTGACGAACATTTAATTTTTGGGCTTCATTGGCGCAATGTTTAGAGCGTTCAGCTGTTATTCAAAAGGTTTGTGGTTCGAGCCCATCCGGGAGCGGTGTTGTGAAGTCTCAGATGTGACGTAAAAAGTCAAAGTTTTTCCACAATACCTGACGAACATTTAATCTTTGGGCTTCCGTTGCACAATGGTTAACGCCGTCGGCTGTTAACCGAAAGGTTGGTGGTTCGAGCCCATCCGGGAGCGGTGTTGTGAGGTCTTAGATGTAACGTAAAATTCAGAGTTTTTTAAAAATAACTGACGAACATTTAGTTTTTGGTCTTCCGTGGCGCAATGGTTAGAGCGTTCAGCTGTTATTCAAAAGGTTTGTGGTTCGAGCCCATCCGGGAGCGGTGTTGTGAAGTCTCAGATGTGACGTAAAAGTCAAAGTTTTTCCACAATACCTGACGAACATTTAATCTTTGGGCTTCCGTTGCACAATGGTTAACGCCGTCGGCTGTTAACCGAAAGGTTGGTGGTTCGAGCCCATCCGGGAGCGGTGTTGTGAGGTCTTAGATGTAACGTAAAATTCAGAGTTTTTTAAAAATAACTGACGAACATATAATTTTTGGGCTTCCGTGGCGCAATGTTTAGAGCGTTCAGCTGTTATTCAAAAGGTTTGTGGTTCGAGCCCATCCGGGAGCGGTGTTGTGAAGTCTCAGATGTGACGTAAAAAGTCAAAGTTTTTCCACAATACCTGACGAACATTTAATCTTTGGGCTTCCGTTGCACAATGGTTAACGCCGTCGGCTGTTAACCGAAAGGTTGATGGTTCGAGCCCATCCGGGAGCGGTGTTGTGAAGTCTCAGATGTGACGTAAAAAGTCAAAGTTTTTCCACAATACCTGACGAACATTTAATCTTTGGGCTTCCTTGAAGCAATGGTTAGCGCGTTCGGCTGTCAACCGAAAGGTTGGTGGTTCGAGCCCACCCGGGAGCGGTGTTGTGAGGTCTTAGATGTAACGTAAAACTCAGAGTTTTTTAAAAATAACTGACGAACATTTAATTTTTGGGCTTCATTGGCGCAATGTTTAGAGCGTTCAGCTGTTATTCAAAAGGTTTGTGGTTCGAGCCCATCCGGGAGCGGTGTTGTGAAGTCTCAGATGTGACGTAAAAAGTCAAAGTTTTTCCACAATACCTGACGAACATTTAATCTTTGGGCTTCCGTTGCACAATGGTTAGCGCGTTCGGCTGTTAACCGAAAGGTTGGTGGTTCGAGCCCACCCAGGAGCGGTGTTGTGAGATCTCACATGTAACGTAAAAATCCAAAGTTTTTCCACAATACCTGACGAACATTTAATCTTTGGGCTTCCGTTGCGCAATGGTTAACGCCGTCGGCTGTTAACCGAAAGGTTGGTGGTTCGAGCCCATCCGGGAGCGGTGTTGTGAGGTCTTAGATGTAACGTAAAATTCAGAGTTTTTTAAAAATAACTGACGAACATTTAATTTTTGGGCTTCCGTGGCGCAATGTTTAGAGCGTTCAGCTGTTATTCAAAAGGTTTGTGGTTCGAGCCCATCCGGGAGCGGTGTTGTGAAGTCTCAGATGTGACGTAAAAAGTTAAAGTTTTTCCACAATACCTGACGAACATTTAATTTTTGGGCTTCCGTGAAGCAATGGTTAGCGCGTTCGGCTGTTAACCGAAAGGTTGGTGGTTCGAGCCCACCCGGGAGCGGTGTTGTGAGGTCTTAGATGTAACGTAAAATTCAGAGTTTTTTAAAAATAACTGACGAACATTTAATTTTTGGGCTTCCGTGGCGCAATGTTTAGAGCGTTCAGCTGTTATTCAAAAGGTTTGTGGTTCGAGCCCATCCGGGAGCGGTGTTGTGAAGTCTCAGATGTGACGTAAAAAGTCAAAGTTTTTCCACAATACCTGACGAACATTTAATCTTTGGGCTTCCGTGAAGCAATGGTTAGCGCGTTCGGCTGTTAACCGAAAGGTTGGTGGTTCGAGCCCACCCGGGAGCGGTGTTGTGAGGTCTTAGATGTAACGTAAAATTCAGAGTTATTTAAAAATAACTGACGAACATTTAATTTTTGGGCTTCATTGGCGCAATGTTTAGAGCGTTCAGCTGTTATTCAAAAGGTTTGTGGTTCGAGCCCATCCGGGAGCGGTGTTGTGAAGTCTCAGATGTGACGTAAAAAGTCAAAGTTTTTCCACAATACCTGACGAACATTTAATCTTTGGGCTTCCGTTGCACAATGGTTAACGCCGTCGGCTGTTAACCGAAAGGTTGGTGGTTCGAGCCCATCCGGGAGCGGTGTTGTGAGGTCTTAGATGTAACGTAAAATTCAGAGTTTTTTAAAAATAACTGACGAACATTTAATTTTTGGTCTTCCGTGGCGCAATGGTTAGAGCGTTCAGCTGTTATTCAAAAGGTTTGTGGTTCGAGCCCATCCGGGAGCGGTGTTGTGAAGTCTCAGATGTGACGTAAAAAGTCAAAGTTTTTCCACAATACCTGACGAACATTTAGTCTTTGGGCTTCCGTGGCGCAATGGTTAGCGCGTTCGGCTGTTAACCGAAAGGTTGGTGGTTCGAGCCCACCCAGGAGCGGTGTTGTGAGATCTCACATGTAACGTAAAAATCCAAAGTTTTTCCACAATACCTGACGAACATTTAATCTTTGGGCTTCCGTTGCGCAATGTTTAGAGCGTTCAGCTGTTATTCAAAAGGTTTGTGGTTCGAGCCCATCCGGGAGCGGTGTTGTGAAGTCTCAGATGTGACGTAAAAAGTCAAAGTTTTTCCACAATACCTGACGAACATTTAATCTTTGGGCTTCCGTTGCACAATGGTTAACGCCGTCGGCTGTTAACCGAAAGGTTGGTGGTTCGAGCCCATCCGGGAGCGGTGTTGTGAAGTCTCAGATGTGACGTAAAAAGTCAAAGATTTTCCACAATACCTGACGAACATTTAATCTTTGGGCTTCCTTGAAGCAATGGTTAGCGCGTTCGGCTGTCAACCGAAAGGTTGGTGGTTCGAGCCCACCCGGGAGCGGTGTTGTGAGGTCTTAGATGTAACGTAAAACTCAGAGTTTTTTAAAAATAACTGACGAACATTTAATTTTTGGGCTTCATTGGCGCAATGTTTAGAGCGTTCAGCTGTTATTCAAAAGGTTTGTGGTTCGAGCCCATCCGGGAGCGGTGTTGTGAAGTCTCAGATGTGACGTAAAAAGTCAAAGTTTTTCCACAATACCTGACGAACATTTAATCTTTGGGCTTCCGTTGCACAATGGTTAACGCCGTCGGCTGTTAACCGAAAGGTTGGTGGTTCGAGCCCATCCGGGAGTGGTGTTGTGAGGTCTTAGATGTAACGTAAAATTCAGAGTTTTTTAAAAATAACTGACGAACATTTAATTTTTGGTCTTCCGTGGCGCAATGGTTAGAGCGTTCAGCTGTTATTCAAAAGGTTTGTGGTTCGAGCCCATCCGGGAGCGGTGTTGTGAAGTCTCAGATGTGACGTAAAAAGTCAAAGTTTTTCCACAATACCTGACGAACATTTAGTCTTTGGGCTTCCGTGGCGCAATGGTTAGCGCGTTCGGCTGTTAACCGAAAGGTTGGTGGTTCGAGCCCACCCAGGAGCGGTGTTGTGAGATCTCACATGTAACGTAAAAATCCAAAGTTTTTCCACAATACCTGACGAACATTTAATCTTTGGGCTTCCGTTGCGCAATGTTTAGAGCGTTCAGCTGTTATTCAAAAGGTTTGTGGTTCGAGCCCATCCGGGAGCGGTGTTGTGAAGTCTCAGATGTGACGTAAAAAGTCAAAGTTTTTCCACAATACCTGACGAACATTTAATCTTTGGGCTTCCGTTGCACAATGGTTAACGCCGTCGGCTGTTAACCGAAAGGTTGGTGGTTCGAGCCCATCCGGGAGCGGTGTTGTGAAGTCTCAGATGTGACGTAAAAAGTCAAAGTTTTTCCACAATACCTGACGAACATTTAAACTTTGGGCTTCCTTGAAGCAATGGTTAGCGCGTTCGGCTGTCAACCGAAAGGTTGGTGGTTCGAGCCCACCCGGGAGCGGTGTTGTGAGGTCTTAGATGTAACGTAAAACTCAGAGTTTTTTAAAAATAATTGACGAACATTTAATTTTTGGGCTTCATTGGCGCAATGTTTAGAGCGTTCAGCTGTTATTCAAAAGGTTTGTGGTTCGAGCCCATCCGGGAGCGGTGTTGTGAAGTCTCAGGTGTGACGTAAAAAGTCAAAGTTTTTCCACAATACCTGACGAACATTTAATGTTTGGGCTTCCGTGAAGCAATGGTTAGCGCGTTCGGCTGTTAACCGAAAGGTTGGTGGTTCGAGCCCACCCGGGAGCGGTGTTGTGAGGTCTTAGATGTAACGTAAAATTCAGAGTTATTTAAAAATAACTGACGAACATTTAATTTTTGGGCTTCATTGGCGCAATGTTTAGAGCGTTCAGCTGTTATTCAAAAGGTTTGTGGTTCGAGCCCATCCGGGAGCGGTGTTGTGAAGTCTCAGATGTGACGTAAAAAGTCAAAGTTTTTCCACAATACCTGACGAACATTTAATCTTTGGGCTTCCGTTGCACAATGGTTAACGCCGTCGGCTGTTAACCGAAAGGTTGGTGGTTCGAGCCCATCCGGGAGCGGTGTTGTGAGGTCTTAGATGTAACGTAAAATTCAGAGTTTTTTAAAAATAACTGACGAACATTTAATTTTTGGTCTTCCGTGGCGCAATGGTTAGAGCGTTCAGCTGTTATTCAAAAGGTTTGTGGTTCGAGCCCATCCGGGAGCGGTGTTGTGAAGTCTCAGATGTGACGTAAAAAGTCAAAGTTTTTCCACAATACCTGACGAACATTTAGTCTTTGGGCTTCCGTGGCGCAATGGTTAGCGCGTTCGGCTGTTAACCGAAAGGTTGGTGGTTCGAGCCCACCCAGGAGCGGTGTTGTGAGATCTCACATGTAACGTAAAAATCCAAAGTTTTTCCACAATACCTGACGAACATTTAATCTTTGGGCTTCCGTTGCGCAATGTTTAGAGCGTTCAGCTGTTATTCAAAAGGTTTGTGGTTCGAGCCCATCCGGGAGCGGTGTTGTGAAGTCTCAGATGTGACGTAAAAAGTCAAAGTTTTTCCACAATACCTGACGAACATTTAATCTTTGGGCTTCCGTTGCACAATGGTTAACGCCGTCGGCTGTTAACCGAAAGGTTGGTGGTTCGAGCCCATCCGGGAGCGGTGTTGTGAAGTCTCAGATGTGACGTAAAAAGTCAAAGTTTTTCCACAATACCTGACGAACATTTAATCTTTGGGCTTCCTTGAAGCAATGGTTAGCGCGTTCGGCTGTCAACCGAAAGGTTGGTGGTTCGAGCCCACCCGGGAGCGGTGTTGTGAGGTCTTAGATGTAACGTAAAACTCAGAGTTTTTTAAAAATAATTGACGAACATTTAATTTTTGGGCTTCATTGGCGCAATGTTTAGAGCGTTCAGCTGTTATTCAAAAGGTTTGTGGTTCGAGCCCATCCGGGAGCGGTGTTGTGAAGTCTCAGGTGTGACGTAAAAAGTCAAAGTTTTTCCACAATACCTGACGAACATTTAATCTTTGGGCTTCCGTGAAGCAATGGTTAGCGCGTTCGGCTGTTAACCGAAAGGTTGGTGGTTCGAGCCCACCCGGGAGCGGTGTTGTGAGGTCTTAGATGTAACGTAAAATTCAGAGTTATTTAAAAATAACTGACGAACATTTAATTTTTGGGCTTCATTGGCGCAATGTTTAGAGCGTTCAGCTGTTATTCAAAAGGTTTGTGGTTCGAGCCCATCCGGGAGCGGTGTTGTGAAGTCTCAGATGTGACGTAAAAAGTCAAAGTTTTTCCACAATACCTGACGAACATTTAATCTTTGGGCTTCCGTTGCACAATGGTTAACGCCGTCGGCTGTTAACCGAAAGGTTGGTGGTTCGAGCCCATCCGGGAGCGGTGTTGTGAGGTCTTAGATGTAACGTAAAATTCAGAGTTTTTTAAAAATAACTGACGAACATTTAATTTTTGGTCTTCCGTGGCGCAATGGTTAGAGCGTTCAGCTGTTATTCAAAAGGTTTGTGGTTCGAGCCCATCCGGGAGCGGTGTTGTGAAGTCTCAGATGTGACGTAAAAAGTCAAAGTTTTTCCACAATACCTGACGAACATTTAGTCTTTGGGCTTCCGTGGCGCAATGGTTAGCGCGTTCGGCTGTTAACCGAAAGGTTGGTGGTTCGAGCCCACCCAGGAGCGGTGTTGTGAGATCTCACATGTAACGTAAAAATCCAAAGTTTTTCCACAATACCTGACGAACATTTAATCTTTGGGCTTCCGTTGCGCAATGTTTAGAGCGTTCAGCTGTTATTCAAAAGGTTTGTGGTTCGAGCCCATCCGGGAGCGGTGTTGTGAAGTCTCAGATGTGACGTAAAAAGTCAAAGTTTTTCCACAATACCTGACGAACATTTAATCTTTGGGCTTCCGTTGCACAATGGTTAACGCCGTCGGCTGTTAACCGAAAGGTTGGTGGTTCGAGCCCATCCGGGAGCGGTGTTGTGAAGTCTCAGATGTGACGTAAAAAGTCAAAGTTTTTCCACAATACCTGACGAACATTTAATCTTTGGGCTTCCTTGAAGCAATGGTTAGCGCGTTCGGCTGTCAACCGAAAGGTTGGTGGTTCGAGCCCACCCGGGAGCGGTGTTGTGAGGTCTTAGATGTAACGTAAAACTCAGAGTTTTTTAAAAATAATTGACGAACATTTAATTTTTGGGCTTCATTGGCGCAATGTTTAGAGCGTTCAGCTGTTATTCAAAAGGTTTGTGGTTCGAGCCCATCCGGGAGCGGTGTTGTGAAGTCTCAGGTGTGACGTAAAAAGTCAAAGTTTTTCCACAATACCTGACGAACATTTAATCTTTGGGCTTCCGTGAAGCAATGGTTAGCGCGTTCGGCTGTTAACCGAAAGGTTGGTGGTTCGAGCCCACCCGGGAGCGGTGTTGTGAGGTCTTAGATGTAACGTAAAATTCAGAGTTATTTAAAAATAACTGACGAACATTTAATTTTTGGGCTTCATTGGCGCAATGTTTAGAGCGTTCAGCTGTTATTCAAAAGGTTTGTGGTTCGAGCCCATCCGGGAGCGGTGTTGTGAAGTCTCAGATGTGACGTAAAAAGTCAAAGTTTTTCCACAATACCTGACGAACATTTAATCTTTGGGCTTCCGTTGCACAATGGTTAACGCCGTCGGCTGTTAACCGAAAGGTTGGTGGTTCGAGCCCATCCGGGAGCGGTGTTGTGAGGTCTTAGATGTAACGTAAAATTCAGAGTTTTTTAAAAATAACTGACGAACATTTAATTTTTGGTCTTCCGTGGCGCAATGGTTAGAGCGTTCAGCTGTTATTCAAAAGGTTTGTGGTTCGAGCCCATCCGGGAGCGGTGTTGTGAAGTCTCAGATGTGACGTAAAAAGTCAAAGTTTTTCCACAATACCTGACGAACATTTAGTCTTTGGGCTTCCGTGGCGCAATGGTTAGCGCGTTCGGCTGTTAACCGAAAGGTTGGTGGTTCGAGCCCACCCAGGAGCGGTGTTGTGAGATCTCACATGTAACGTAAAAATCCAAAGTTTTTCCACAATACCTGACGAACATTTAATCTTTGGGCTTCCGTTGCGCAATGTTTAGAGCGTTCAGCTGTTATTCAAAAGGTTTGTGGTTCGAGCCCATCCGGGAGCGGTGTTGTGAAGTCTCAGATGTGACGTAAAAAGTCAAAGTTTTTCCACAATACCTGACGAACATTTAATCTTTGGGCTTCCGTTGCACAATGGTTAACGCCGTCGGCTGTTAACCGAAAGGTTGGTGGTTCGAGCCCATCCGGGAGCGGTGTTGTGAAGTCTCAGATGTGACGTAAAAAGTCAAAGTTTTTCCACAATACCTGACGAACATTTAATCTTTGGGCTTCCTTGAAGCAATGGTTAGCGCGTTCGGCTGTCAACCGAAAGGTTGGTGGTTCGAGCCCACCCGGGAGCGGTGTTGTGAGGTCTTAGATGTAACGTAAAACTCAGAGTTTTTTAAAAATAACTGACGAACATTTAATTTTTGGGCTTCATTGGCGCAATGTTTAGAGCGTTCAGCTGTTATTCAAAAGGTTTGTGGTTCGAGCCCATCCGGGAGCGGTGTTGTGAAGTCTCAGGTGTGACGTAAAAAGTCAAAGTTTTTCCACAATACCTGACGAACATTTAATCTTTGGGCTTCCGTGAAGCAATGGTTAGCGCGTTCGGCTGTTAACCGAAAGGTTGGTGGTTCGAGCCCACCCGGGAGCGGTGTTGTGAGGTCTTAGATGTAACGTAAAATTCAGAGTTATTTAAAAATAACTGACGAACATTTAATTTTTGGGCTTCATTGGCGCAATGTTTAGAGCGTTCAGCTGTTATTCAAAAGGTTTGTGGTTCGAGCCCATCCGGGAGCGGTGTTGTGAAGTCTCAGATGTGACGTAAAAAGTCAAAGTTTTTCCACAATACCTGACGAACATTTAGTCTTTGGGCTTCCGTGGCGCAATGGTTAGCGCGTTCGGCTGTTAACCGAAAGGTTGGTGGTTCGAGCCCACCCAGGAGCGGTGTTGTGAGATCTCACATGTAACGTAAAAATCCAAAGTTTTTCCACAATACCTGACGAACATTTAATCTTTGGGCTTCCGTTGCGCAATGTTTAGAGCGTTCAGCTGTTATTCAAAAGGTTTGTGGTTCGAGCCCATCCGGGAGCGGTGTTGTGAAGTCTCAGATGTGACGTAAAAAGTCAAAGTTTTTCCACAATACCTGACGAACATTTAATCTTTGGGCTTCCGTTGCACAATGGTTAACGCCGTCGGCTGTTAACCGAAAGGTTGGTGGTTCGAGCCCATCCGGGAGCGGTGTTGTGAAGTCTCAGATGTGACGTAAAAAGTCAAAGTTTTTCCACAATACCTGACGAACATTTAATCTTTGGGCTTCCTTGAAGCAATGGTTAGCGCGTTCGGCTGTCAACCGAAAGGTTGGTGGTTCGAGCCCACCCGGGAGCGGTGTTGTGAGGTCTTAGATGTAACGTAAAACTCAGAGTTTTTTAAAAATAACTGACGAACATTTAATTTTTGGGCTTCATTGGCGCAATGTTTAGAGCGTTCAGCTGTTATTCAAAAGGTTTGTGGTTCGAGCCCATCCGGGAGCGGTGTTGTGAAGTCTCAGATGTGACGTAAAAAGTCAAAGTTTTTCCACAATACCTGACGAACATTTAATCTTTGGGCTTCCGTTGCACAATGGTTAACGCCGTCGGCTGTTAACCGAAAGGTTGGTGGTTCGAGCCCATCCGGGAGCGGTGTTGTGAGGTCTTAGATGTAACGTAAAATTCAGAGTTTTTTAAAAATAACTGACGAACATTTAGTTTTTGGTCTTCCGTGGCGCAATGGTTAGAGCGTTCAGCTGTTATTCAAAAGGTTTGTGGTTCGAGCCCATCCGGGAGCGGTGTTGTGAAGTCTCAGGTGTGACGTAAAAAGTCAAAGTTTTTCCACAATACCTGACGAACATTTAATCTTTGGGCTTCCGTGAAGCAATGGTTAGCGCGTTCGGCTGTTAACCGAAAGGTTGGTGGTTCGAGCCCACCCGGGAGCGGTGTTGTGAGGTCTTAGATGTAACGTAAAATTCAGAGTTATTTAAAAATAACTGACGAACATTTAATTTTTGGGCTTCATTGGCGCAATGTTTAGAGCGTTCAGCTGTTATTCAAAAGGTTTGTGGTTCGAGCCCATCCGGGAGCGGTGTTGTGAAGTCTCAGATGTGACGTAAAAAGTCAAAGTTTTTCCACAATACCTGACGAACATTTAATCTTTGGGCTTCCGTTGCACAATGGTTAACGCCGTCGGCTGTTAACCGAAAGGTTGGTGGTTCGAGCCCATCCGGGAGCGGTGTTGTGAGGTCTTAGATGTAACGTAAAATTCAGAGTTTTTTAAAAATAACTGACGAACATTTAATTTTTGGTCTTCCGTGGCGCAATGGTTAGAGCGTTCAGCTGTTATTCAAAAGGTTTGTGGTTCGAGCCCATCCGGGAGCGGTGTTGTGAAGTCTCAGATGTGACGTAAAAAGTCAAAGTTTTTCCACAATACCTGACGAACATTTAGTCTTTGGGCTTCCGTGGCGCAATGGTTAGCGCGTTCGGCTGTTAACCGAAAGGTTGGTGGTTCGAGCCCACCCAGGAGCGGTGTTGTGAGATCTCACATGTAACGTAAAAATCCAAAGTTTTTCCACAATACCTGACGAACATTTAATCTTTGGGCTTCCGTTGCGCAATGTTTAGAGCGTTCAGCTGTTATTCAAAAGGTTTGTGGTTCGAGCCCATCCGGGAGCGGTGTTGTGAAGTCTCAGATGTGACGTAAAAAGTCAAAGTTTTTCCACAATACCTGACGAACATTTAATCTTTGGGCTTCCGTTGCACAATGGTTAACGCCGTCGGCTGTTAACCGAAAGGTTGGTGGTTCGAGCCCATCCGGGAGCGGTGTTGTGAAGTCTCAGATGTGACGTAAAAAGTCAAAGTTTTTCCACAATACCTGACGAACATTTAATCTTTGGGCTTCCTTGAAGCAATGGTTAGCGCGTTCGGCTGTCAACCGAAAGGTTGGTGGTTCGAGCCCACCCGGGAGCGGTGTTGTGAGGTCTTAGATGTAACGTAAAACTCAGAGTTTTTTAAAAATAACTGACGAACATTTAATTTTTGGGCTTCATTGGCGCAATGTTTAGAGCGTTCAGCTGTTATTCAAAAGGTTTGTGGTTCGAGCCCATCCGGGAGCGGTGTTGTGAAGTCTCAGATGTGACGTAAAAAGTCAAAGTTTTTCCACAATACCTGACGAACATTTAATCTTTGGGCTTCCGTTGCACAATGGTTAACGCCGTCGGCTGTTAACCGAAAGGTTGGTGGTTCGAGCCCATCCGGGAGTGGTGTTGTGAGGTCTTAGATGTAACGTAAAATTCAGAGTTTTTTAAAAATAACTGACGAACATTTAATTTTTGGTCTTCCGTGGCGCAATGGTTAGAGCGTTCAGCTGTTATTCAAAAGGTTTGTGGTTCGAGCCCATCCGGGAGCGGTGTTGTGAAGTCTCAGATGTGACGTAAAAAGTCAAAGTTTTTCCACAATACCTGACGAACATTTAGTCTTTGGGCTTCCGTGGCGCAATGGTTAGCGCGTTCGGCTGTTAACCGAAAGGTTGGTGGTTCGAGCCCACCCAGGAGCGGTGTTGTGAGATCTCACATGTAACGTAAAAATCCAAAGTTTTTCCACAATACCTGACGAACATTTAATCTTTGGGCTTCCGTTGCGCAATGTTTAGAGCGTTCAGCTGTTATTCAAAAGGTTTGTGGTTCGAGCCCATCCGGGAGCGGTGTTGTGAAGTCTCAGATGTGACGTAAAAAGTCAAAGTTTTTCCACAATACCTGACGAACATTTAATCTTTGGGCTTCCGTTGCACAATGGTTAACGCCGTCGGCTGTTAACCGAAAGGTTGGTGGTTCGAGCCCATCCGGGAGCGGTGTTGTGAAGTCTCAGATGTGACGTAAAAAGTCAAAGTTTTTCCACAATACCTGACGAACATTTAATCTTTGGGCTTCCTTGAAGCAATGGTTAGCGCGTTCGGCTGTCAACCGAAAGGTTGGTGGTTCGAGCCCACCCGGGAGCGGTGTTGTGAGGTCTTAGATGTAACGTAAAACTCAGAGTTTTTTAAAAATAACTGACGAACATTTAATTTTTGGGCTTCATTGGCGCAATGTTTAGAGCGTTCAGCTGTTATTCAAAAGGTTTGTGGTTCGAGCCCATCCGGGAGCGGTGTTGTGAAGTCTCAGATGTGACGTAAAAAGTCAAAGTTTTTCCACAATACCTGACGAACATTTAATCTTTGGGCTTCCGTTGCACAATGGTTAACGCCGTCGGCTGTTAACCGAAAGGTTGGTGGTTCGAGCCCATCCGGGAGCGGTGTTGTGAGGTCTTAGATGTAACGTAAAATTCAGAGTTTTTTAAAAATAACTGACGAACATTTAGTTTTTGGTCTTCCGTGGCGCAATGGTTAGAGCGTTCAGCTGTTATTCAAAAGGTTTGTGGTTCGAGCCCATCCGGGAGCGGTGTTGTGAAGTCTCAGATTTGACGTAAAAAGTCAAAGTTTTTCCACAATACCTGACGAACATTTAATCTTTGGGCTTCCGTGGCGCAATGGTTAGCGCGTTCGGCTGTTAACCGAAAGGTTGGTGGTTCGAGCCCACCCAGGAGCGGTGTTGTGAGATCTCACATGTAACGTAAAAATCCAAAGTTTTTCCACAATACCTGACGAACATTTAATCTTTGGGCTTCCGTTGCGCAATGGTTAACGCCGTCGGCTGTTAACCGAAAGGTTGGTGGTTCGAGCCCATCCGGGAGCGGTGTTGTGAGGTCTTAGATGTAACGTAAAATTCAGAGTTTTTTAAAAATAACTGACGAACATTTAATTTTTGGGCTTCCGTGGCGCAATGTTTAGAGCGTTCAGCTGTTATTCAAAAGGTTTGTGGTTCGAGCCCATCCGGGAGCGGTGTTGTGAAGTCTCAGATGTGACGTAAAAAGTTAAAGTTTTTCCACAATACCTGACGAACATTTAATTTTTGGGCTTCCGTGAAGCAATGGTTAGCGCGTTCGGCTGTTAACCGAAAGGTTGGTGGTTCGAGCCCACCCGGGAGCGGTGTTGTGAGGTCTTAGATGTAACGTAAAATTCAGAGTTTTTTAAAAATAACTGACGAACATTTAATTTTTGGGCTTCCGTGGCGCAATGTTTAGAGCGTTCAGCTGTTATTAAAAAGGTTTGTGGTTCGAGCCCATCCGAGAGCGGTGTTGTGAAGTCTCAGATGTGACGTAAAAAGTCAAAGTTTTTCCACAATACCTGACGAACATTTAATCTTGGGGCTTCCGTGAAGCAATGGTTAGCGCGTTCGGCTGTTAACCGAAAGGTTGGTGGTTCGAGCCCACCCGGGAGCGGTGTTGTGAGGTCTTAGATGTAAAGTAAAATTCAGAGTTTTTTAAAAATAACTGACGAACATTTAATTTTTGGGCTTCATTGGCGCAATGTTTAGAGCGTTCAGCTGTTATTCAAAAGGTTTGTGGTTCGAGCCCATCCGGGAGCGGTGTTGTGAAGTCTCAGATGTGACGTAAAAAGTCAAAGTTTTTCCACAATACCTGACGAACATTTAATCTTTGGGCTTCCGTTGCACAATGGTTAACGCCGTCGGCTGTTAACCGAAAGGTTGGTGGTTCGAGCCCATCCGGGAGCGGTGTTGTGAGGTCTTAGATGTAACGTAAAATTCAGAGTTTTTTAAAAATAACTGACGAACATTTAATTTTTGGTCTTCCGTGGCGCAATGGTTAGAGCGTTCAGCTGTTATTCAAAAGGTTTGTGGTTCGAGCCCATCCGGGAGCGGTGTTGTGAAGTCTCAGATGTGACGTAAAAAGTCAAATTTTTCCACAATACCTGACGAACATTTAGTCTTTGGGCTTCCGTGGCGCAATGGTTAGCGCGTTCGGCTGTTAACCGAAAGGTTGGTGGTTCGAGCCCACCCAGGAGCGGTGTTGTGAGATCTCACATGTAACGTAAAAATCCAAAGTTTTTCCACAATACCTGACGAACATTTAATCTTTGGGCTTCCGTTGCGCAATGTTTAGAGAGTTCAGCTGTTATTCAAAAGGTTTGTGGTTCGAGCCCATCCGGGAGCGGTGTTGTGAAGTCTCAGATGTGACGTAAAAAGTCAAAGTTTTTCCACAATACCTGACGAACATTTAATCTTTGGGCTTCCGTTGCACAATGGTTAACGCCGTCGGCTGTTAACCGAAAGGTTGGTGGTTCGAGCCCATCCGGGAGCGGTGTTGTGAAGTCTCAGATGTGACGTAAAAAGTCAAAGTTTTTCCACAATACCTGACGAACATTTAATCTTTGGGCTTCCTTGAAGCAATGGTTAGCGCGTTCGGCTGTCAACCGAAAGGTTGGTGGTTCGAGCCCACCCGGGAGCGGTGTTGTGAGGTCTTAGATGTAACGTAAAACTCAGAGTTTTTTAAAAATAACTGACGAATATTTAATTTTTGGGCTTCATTGGCGCAATGTTTAGAGCGTTCAGCTGTTATTCAAAAGGTTTGTGGTTCGAGCCCATCCGGGAGCGGTGTTGTGAAGTCTCAGATGTGACGTAAAAAGTCAAAGTTTTTCCACAATACCTGACGAACATTTAATCTTTGGGCTTCCGTGGCGCAATGGTTAGCGCGTTCGGCTGTTAACCGAAAGGTTGGTGGTTCGAGCCCACCCAGGAGCGGTGTTGTGAGATCTCACATGTAACGTAAAAATCCAAAGTTTTTCCACAATACCTGACGAACATTTAATCTTTGGGCTTCCGTTGCACAATGGTTAACGCCGTCGGCTGTTAACCGAAAGGTTGGTGGTTCGAGCCCATCCGGGAGCGGTGTTGTGAGGTCTTAGATGTAACGTAAAAATCCAAAGTTTTTCCACAATACCTGACGAACATTTAATCTTTGGGCTTCCGTTGCGCAGTGTTTAGAGCGTTCAGCTGTTATTCAAAAGGTTTGTGGTTCGAGCCCATCCGGGAGCGGTGTTGTGAAGTCTCAGATGTGACGTAAAAAGTTAAAGTTTTTCCACAATACCTGACGAACATTTAATTTTTGGGCTTCCGTGAAGCAATGGTTAGCGCGTTCGGCTGTTAACCGAAAGGTTGGTGGTTCGAGCCCACCCGGGAACGGTGTTGTGAGGTCTTAGATGTAACGTAAAATTCAGAGTTTTTTAAAAATAACTGACGAACATTTAATTTTTGGGCTTCATTGGCGCAATGTTTAGAGCGTTCAGCTGTTATTCAAAAGGTTTGTGGTTCGAGCCCATCCGGGAGCGGTGTTGTGAAGTCTCAGATGTGACGTAAAAAGTCAAAGTTTTTCCACAATACCTGACGAACATTTAATCTTTGGGCTTCCGTTGCACAATGGTTAACGCCGTCGGCTGTTAACCGAAAGGTTGGTGGTTCGAGCCCATCCGGGAGCGGTGTTGTGAGGTCTTAGATGTAACGTAAAATTCAGAGTTTTTTAAAAATAACTGACGAACATTTAATTTTTGGTCTTCCGTGGCGCAATGGTTAGAGCGTTCAGCTGTTATTCAAAAGGTTTGTGGTTCGAGCCCATCCGGGAGCGGTGTTGTGAAGTCTCAGATGTGACGTAAAAAGTCAAAGTTTTTCCACAATACCTGACGAACATTTAATCTTTGGGCTTCCGTGGCGCAATGGTTAGCGCGTTCGGCTGTTAACCGAAAGGTTGGTGGTTCGAGCCCACCCAGGAGCGGTGTTGTGAGATCTCACATGTAACGTAAAAATCTAAAGTTTTTCCACAATACCTGACGAACATTTAATTTTTGGGCTTCCGTGAAGCAATGGTTAGCGCGTTCGGCTGTTAACCGAAAGGTTGGTGGTTCGAGCCCA
Organism: Phalangium opilio; assembly: GCF_054372755.1. Classification (NCBI taxonomy): domain Eukaryota; kingdom Metazoa; phylum Arthropoda; class Arachnida; order Opiliones; family Phalangiidae; genus Phalangium; species Phalangium opilio. Next base: position 6,011,071 of record NW_028324228.1, read on the forward strand.
CCCGGGAGCGGTGTTGTGAGGTCTTAGATGTAACGTAAAATTCAGAGTTTTTTAAAAATAACTGACGAACATTTAATTTTTGGGCTTCCGTGGCGCAATGTTTAGAGCGTTCAGCTGTTATTCAAAAGGTTTGTGGTTCGAGCCCATCCGGGAGCGGTGTTGTGAAGTCTCAGATGTGACGTAAAAAGTCAAAGTTTTTCCACAATACCTGACGAACATTTAATCTTTGGGCTTCCGTGAAGCAATGGTTAGCGCGTTCGGCTGCTAACCGAAAGGTTGGTGGTTCGAGCCCACCCGGGAGCGGTGTTGTGAGGTCTTAGATGTAACGTAAAATTCAGAGTTTTTTAAAAATAACTGACGAACATTTAATTTTTGGGCTTCATTGGCGCAATGTTTAGAGCGTTCAGCTGTTATTCAAAAGGTTTGTGGTTCGAGCCCATCCGGGAGCGGTGTTGTGAAGTCTCAGATGTGACGTAAAAAGTCAAAGTTTTTCCACAATACCTGACGAACATTTAATCTTTGGGCTTCCGTTGCACAATGGTTAACGCCGTCGGCTGTTAACCGAAAGGTTGGTGGTTCGAGCCCATCCGGGAGCGGTGTTGTGAGGTCTTAGATGTAACGTAAAAATCCAAAGTTTTTCCACAATACCTGACGAACATTTAATCTTTGGGCTTCCGTTGCGCAATGTTTAGAGCGTTCAGCTGTTATTCAAAAGGTTTGTGGTTCGAGCCCATCCGGGAGCGGTGTTGTGAAGTCTCAGATGTGACGTAAAAAGTTAAAGTTTTTCCACAATACCTGACGAAGATTTAATTTTTGGGCTTCCGTGAAGCAATGGTTAGCGCGTTCGGCTGTTAACCGAAAGGTTGGTGGTTCGAGCCCACCCGGGAACGGTGTTGTGAGGTCTTAGATGTAACGTAAAATTCAGAGTTTTTTAAAAATAACTGACGAACATTTAATTTTTGGGCTTCCGTGGCGCAATGTTTAGAGCGTTCAGCTGTTATTCAAAAGGTTTGTGTTTCGAGCCCATCCGGGAGCGGTGTTGTGAAGTCTCAGATGTGACGTAAAAAGTCAAAGTTTTTCCACAATACCTGACGAACATTTAATCTTTGGGCTTCCGTGGCGCAATGGTTAGCGCGTTCGGCTGTTAACCGAAAGGTTGGTGGTTCGAGCCCACCCAGGAGCGGTGTTGTGAGATCTCACATGTAACGTAAAAATCCAAAGTTTTTCCACAATACCTGACGAACATTTAATTTTTGGGCTTCCGTGGCGCAATGGTTAGAGCGTTCAGCTGTTATTCAAAAGGTTTGTGGTTCGAGCCCATCCGGGAGCGGTGTTGTGAAGTCTCAGATGTGACGTAAAAATCCTAAGTTTTTCCACAATACCTGACGAACATTTAATCTTTGGGCTTCCGTTGCACAATGGTTAACGCCGTCGGCTGTTAACCGAAAGGTTGGTGGTTCGAACCCATCCGGGAGCGGTGTTGTGAGGTCTTAGATGTAACGTAAAATTCAGAGTTTTTTAAAAATAACTGACGAACATTTAATTTTTGGGCTTCATTGGCGCAATGTTTAGAGCGTTCAGCTGTTATTCAAAAGGTTTGTGGTTCGAGCCCATCCGGGAGCGGTGTTGTGAAGTCTCAGATGTGACGTAAAAAGTCAAAGTTTTTCCACAATACCTGACGAACATTTAATCTTTGGGCTTCCGTGGCCCAATGGTTAGCGCGTTCGGCTGTTAACCGAAAGGTTGGTGGTTCGAGCCCACCCAGGAGCGGTGTTGTGAGATCTCACATGTAACGTAAAAATCCAAAGTTTTTCCACAATACCTGACGAACATTTAATTTTTGGGCTTCCGTGGCGCAATGGTTAGAGCGTTCAGCTGTTATTCAAAAGGTTTGTGGTTCGAGCCCATCCGGGAGCGGTGTTGTGAAGTCTCAGATGTGACGTAAAAATCCTAAGTTTTTCCACAATACCTGACGAACATTTAATCTTTGGGCTTCCGTTGCACAATGGTTAACGCCGTCGGCTGTTAACCGAAAGGTTGGTGGTTCGAACCCATCCGGGAGCGGTGTTGTGAGGTCTTAGATGTAACGTAAAATTCAGAGTTTTTTAAAAATAACTGACGAACATTTAATTTTTGGGCTTCATTGGCGCAATGTTTAGAGCGTTCAGCTGTTATTCAAAAGGTTTGTGGTTCGAGCCCATCCGGGAGCGGTGTTGTGAAGTCTCAGATGTGACGTAAAAAGTCAAAGTTTTTCCACAATACCTGACGAACATTTAATCTTTGGGCTTCCGTTGCACAATGGTTAACGCCGTCGGCTGTTAACCGAAAGGTTGGTGGTTCGAGCCCATCCGGGAGCGGTGTTGTGAGGTCTTAGATGTAACGTAAAAATCCAAAGTTTTTCCACAATACCTGACGAACCTTTAATCTTTGGGCTTCCGTTGCGCAATGTTTAGAGCGTTCAGCTGTTATTCAAAAGGTTTGTGGTTCAAGCCCATCCGGGAGCGGTGTTGTGAAGTCTCAGATGTGACGTAAAAAGTTAAAGTTTTTCCACAATACCTGACGAAGATTTAATTTTTGGGCTTCCGTGAAGCAATGGTTAGCGCGTTCGGCTGTTAACCGAAAGGTTGGTGGTTCGAGCCCACCCGGGAACGGTGTTGTGAGGTCTTAGATGTAACGTAAAATTCAGAGTTTTTTAAAAATAACTGACGAACATTTAATTTTTGGGCTTCCGTGGCGCAATGTTTAGAGCGTTCAGCTGTTATTCAAAAGGTTTGTGTTTCGAGCCCATCCGGGAGCGGTGTTGTGAAGTCTCAGATGTGACGTAAAAAGTCAAAGTTTTTCCACAATACCTGACGAACATTTAATCTTTGGGCTTCCGTGGCGCAATGGTTAGCGCGTTCGGCTGTTAACCGAAAGGTTGGTGGTTCGAGCCCACCCAGGAGCGGTGTTGTGAGATCTCACATGTAACGTAAAAATCCAAAGTTTTTCCACAATACCTGACGAACATTTAATTTTTGGGCTTCCGTGGCGCAATGGTTAGAGCGTTCAGCTGTTATTCAAAAGGTTTGTGGTTCGAGCCCATCCGGGAGCGGTGTTGTGAAGTCTCAGATGTGACGTAAAAATCCTAAGTTTTTCCACAATACCTGACGAACATTTAATCTTTGGGCTTCCGTTGCACAATGGTTAACGCCGTCGGCTGTTAACCGAAAGGTTGGTGGTTCGAACCCATCCGGGAGCGGTGTTGTGAGGTCTTAGATGTAACGTAAAATTCAGAGTTTTTTAAAAATAACTGACGAACATTTAATTTTTGGTCTTCCGTGGCGCAATGGTTAGAGCGTTCAGCTGTTATTCAAAAGGTTTGTGGTTCGAGCCCATCCGGGAGCGGTGTTGTGAAGTCTCAGATGTGACGTAAAAAGTCAAAGTTTTTCCACAATAACTGACGAACATTTAATCTTTGGGCTTCTGTGGCGCAATGGTTAGCGCGTTCGGCTGTTAACCGAAAAGTTGGTGGTTCGAGCCCACCCGGTAGCGGTGTTGTGAGATCTCACATGTAACGTAAAAATCCAAAGTTTTCCCACAATACCTGACCGACATTTAATCTTTGGGCTTCCGTTGCGCAATGGTTAACGCCGTCGGCTGTTAACCGAAAGGTTGGTGGTTCGAGCCCATCCGGGAGCGGTGTTGTGAGGTCTTAGATGTAACGTAAAATTCAGAGTTTTTTAAAAATACCTGACGAACATTTAATCTTTGGGCTTCTGTGGCGCAATGGTTAGCGCGTTCGGCTGTTAACCGAAAGGTTGGTGGTTCGAGCCCACCCGGGAGCGGTGTTGTGAGCTCTCACATGTAACGTAAAAAGCCAAAGTGTTTCCACAATACCCGACGACCATTTAATTTTTGGGCTTCCGTGGCGCAATGGTTAGCGCGTTCGGCTGTTAACCGAAAGGTTGGTGGCTCGTGCCCACCCGGGAGCGGTGTTGTGAGGTCTTAGATGTAACGTAAAATTCAGAGTTTTTTAAAAATAACTGACGAACATTTAATTTTTGGGCTTCCGTGGCGCAATGTTTAGAGCGTTCAGCTGTTATTCAAAAGGTTTGTGGTTCGAGCCCATCCGGGAGCGGTGTTGTGAAGTCTCAGATGTGACGTAAAAAGTCAAAGTTTTTCCAAAATACCTGACGAACATTTAATCTTTGGGCTTCCGTTGCACAATGGTTAACGCCGTCGGCTGTTAACCGAAAGGTTGGTGGTTCGAGCCCATCCGGGAGCGGTGTTGTGAAGTCTCAGATGTGACGTAAAAAGTCAAAGTTTTTCCACAATACCTGACGAACATTTAATCTTTGGGCTTCCTTGAAGCAATGGTTAGCGCGTTCGGCTGTTAACCGAAAGGTTGGTGGTTCGAGCCCACCCGGGAGCGGTGTTGTGAGGTCTTAGATGTAACGTAAAATTCAGAGTTTTTTAAAAATAACTGACGAACATTTAAGTTTTGGGCTTCCGTGGCGCAATGTTTAGAGCGTTCAGCTGTTATTCAAAAGGTTTGTGGTTCGAGCCCATCCGGGAGCGGTGTTGTGAAGTCTCAGATGTGACGTAAAAAGTCAAAGTTTTTCCACAATACCTGACGAACATTTAATCTTTGGGCTTCCGTGAAGCAATGGTTAGCGCGTTCGGCTGTTAACCGAAAGGTTGGTGGTTCGAGCCCACCCGGGAGCGGTGTTGTGAGGTCTTAGATGTAACGTAAAATTCAGAGTTTTTTAAAAATAACTGACGAACATTTAATTTTTGGGCTTCATTGGCGCAATGTTTAGAGCGTTCAGCTGTTATTCAAAAGGTTTGTGGTTCGAGCCCATCCGGGAGCGGTGTTGTGAAGTCTCAGATGTGACGTAAAAAGTCAAAGTTTTTCCACAATACCTGACGAACATTTAATCTTTGGGCTTCCGTTGCACAATGGTTAACGCCGTCGGCTGTTAACCGAAAGGTTGGTGGTTCGAGCCCATCCGGGAGCGGTGTTGTGAGGTCTTAGATGTAACGTAAAATTCAGAGTTTTTTAAAAATAACTGACGAACATTTAATTTTTGGTCTTCCGTGGCGCAATGGTTAGAGCGTTCAGCTGTTATTCAAAAGGTTTGTGGTTCGAGCCCATCCGGGAGCGGTGTTGTGAAGTCTCAGATGTGACGTAAAAAGTCAAAGTTTTTCCACAATACCTGACGAACATTTAATCTTTGGGCTTCCGTGGCGCAATGGTTAGCGCGTTCGGCTGTTAACCGAAAGGTTGGTGGTTCGAGCCCACCCAGGAGCGGTGTTGTGAGATCTCACATGTAACGTAAAAATCCAAAGTTTTTCCACAATACCTGACGAACATTTAATTTTTGGGCTTCCGTGAAGCAATGGTTAGCGCGTTCGGCTGTTAACCGAAAGGTTGGTGGTTCGAGCCCACCCGGGAGCGGTGTTGTGAGGTCTTAGATGTAACGTAAAATTCAGAGTTTTTTAAAAATAACTGACGAACATTTAATTTTTGGGCTTCCGTGGCGCAATGTTTAGAGCGTTCAGCTGTTATTCAAAAGGTTTGTGGTTCGAGCCCATCCGGGAGCGGTGTTGTGAAGTCTCAGATGTGACGTAAAAAGTCAAAGTTTTTCCACAATACCTGACGAACATTTAATCTTTGGGCTTCCGTGAAGCAATGGTTAGCGCGTTCGGCTGTTAACCGAAAGGTTGGTGGTTCGAGCCCATCCGGGAGCGGTGTTGTGAAGTCTCAGATGTGACGTAAAATGTCAAAGTTTTTCCACAATACCTGACGAACATTTAATCTTTGGGCTTCCGTTGCACAATGGTTAACGCCGTCGGCTGTTAACCGAAAGGTTGGTGGTTCGAGCCCATCCGGGAGCGGTGTTGTGAGGTCTTAGATGTAACGTAAAATTCAGAGTTTTTTAAAAATAACTGACGAACATTTAATTTTTGGTCTTCCGTGGCGCAATGGTTAGAGCGTTCAGCTGTTATTCAAAAGGTTTGTGGTTCGAGCCCATCCGGGAGCGGTGTTGTGAAGTCTCAGATGTGACGTAAAAAGTCAAAGTTTTTCCACAATACCTGACGAACATTTAATCTTTGGGCTTCCGTGGCGCAATGGTTAGCGCGTTCGGCTGTTAACCGAAAGGTTGGTGGTTCGAGCCCACCCAGGAGCGGTGTTGTGAGATCTCACATGTAACGTAAAAATCCAAAGTTTTTCCACAATACCTGACGAACATTTAATCTTTGGGCTTCCGTGAAGCAATGGTTAGCGCGTTCGGCTGTTAACCGAAAGGTTGGTGGTTCGAGCCCACCCGGGAGCGGTGTTGTGAGGTCTTAGATGTAACGTAAAATTCAGAGTTTTTTAAAAATAACTGACGAACATTTAATTTTTGGGCTTCATTGGCGCAATGTTTAGAGCGTTCAGCTGTTATTCAAAAGGTTTGTGGTTCGAGCCCATCCGGGAGCGGTGTTGTGAAGTCTCAGATGTGACGTAAAAAGTCAAAGTTTTTCCACAATACCTGACGAACATTTAATCTTTGGGCTTCCGTTGCACAATGGTTAACGCCGTCGGCTGTTAACCGAAAGGTTGGTGGTTCGAGCCCATCCGGGAGCGGTGTTGTGAAGTCTCAGATGTGACGTAAAAAGTCAAAGTTTTTCCACAATACCTGACGAACATTTAATCTTTGGGCTTCCTTGAAGCAATGGTTAGCGCGTTCGGCTGTCAACCGAAAGGTTGGTGGTTCGAGCCCACCCGGGAGCGGTGTTGTGAGGTCTTAGATGTAACGTAAAACTCAGAGTTTTTTAAAAATAACTGACGAACATTTAATTTTTGGGCTTCATTGGCGCAATGTTTAGAGCGTTCAGCTGTTATTCAAAAGGTTTGTGGTTCGAGCCCATCCGGGAGCGGTGTTGTGAAGTCTCAGATGTGACGTAAAAAGTCAAAGTTTTTCCACAATACCTGACGAACATTTAATCTTTGGGCTTCCGTTGCACAATGGTTAACGCCGTCGGCTGTTAACCGAAAGGTTGGTGGTTCGAGCCCATCCGGGAGCGGTGTTGTGAGGTCTTAGATGTAACGTAAAATTCAGAGTTTTTTAAAAATAACTGACGAACATTTAATTTTTGGTCTTCCGTGGCGCAATGGTTAGAGCGTTCAGCTGTTATTCAAAAGGTTTGTGGTTCGAGCCCATCCGGGAGCGGTGTTGTGAAGTCTCAGATGTGACGTAAAAAGTCAAAGTTTTTCCACAATACCTGACGAACATTTAATCTTTGGGCTTCCGTGGCGCAATGGTTAGCGCGTTCGGCTGTTAACCGAAAGGTTGGTGGTTCGAGCCCACCCAGGAGCGGTGTTGTGAGATCTCACATGTAACGTAAAAATCCAAAGTTTTTCCACAATACCTGACGAACATTTAATTTTTGGGCTTCCGTGAAGCAATGGTTAGCGCGTTCGGCTGTTAACCGAAAGGTTGGTGGTTCGAGCCCACCCGGGAGCGGTGTTGTGAGGTCTTAGATGTAACGTAAAATTCAGAGTTTTTTAAAAATAACTGACGAACATTTAATTTTTGGGCTTCCGTGGCGCAATGTTTAGAGCGTTCAGCTGTTATTCAAAAGGTTTGTGGTTCGAGCCCATCCGGGAGCGGTGTTGTGAAGTCTCAGATGTGACGTAAAAAGTCAAAGTTTTTCCACAATACCTGACGAACATTTAATCTTTGGGCTTCCGTGAAGCAATGGTTAGCGCGTTCGGCTGTTAACCGAAAGGTTGGTGGTTCGAGCCCATCCGGGAGCGGTGTTGTGAAGTCTCAGATGTGACGTAAAATGTCAAAGTTTTTCCACAATACCTGACGAACATTTAATCTTTGGGCTTCCGTTGCACAATGGTTAACGCCGTCGGCTGTTAACCGAAAGGTTGGTGGTTCGAGCCCATCCGGGAGCGGTGTTGTGAGGTCTTAGATGTAACGTAAAATTCAGAGTTTTTTAAAAATAACTGACGAACATTTAATTTTTGGTCTTCCGTGGCGCAATGGTTAGAGCGTTCAGCTGTTATTCAAAAGGTTTGTGGTTCGAGCCCATCCGGGAGCGGTGTTGTGAAGTCTCAGATGTGACGTAAAAAGTCAAAGTTTTTCCACAATACCTGACGAACATTTAATCTTTGGGCTTCCGTGGCGCAATGGTTAGCGCGTTCGGCTGTTAACCGAAAGGTTGGTGGTTCGAGCCCACCCAGGAGCGGTGTTGTGAGATCTCACATGTAACGTAAAAATCCAAAGTTTTTCCACAATACCTGACGAACATTTAATCTTTGGGCTTCCGTGAAGCAATGGTTAGCGCGTTCGGCTGTTAACCGAAAGGTTGGTGGTTCGAGCCCACCCGGGAGCGGTGTTGTGAGGTCTTAGATGTAACGTAAAATTCAGAGTTTTTTAAAAATAACTGACGAACATTTAATTTTTGGGCTTCATTGGCGCAATGTTTAGAGCGTTCAGCTGTTATTCAAAAGGTTTGTGGTTCGAGCCCATCCGGGAGCGGTGTTGTGAAGTCTCAGATGTGACGTAAAAAGTCAAAGTTTTTCCACAATACCTGACGAACATTTAATCTTTGGGCTTCCGTTGCACAATGGTTAACGCCGTCGGCTGTTAACCGAAAGGTTGGTGGTTCGAGCCCATCCGGGAGCGGTGTTGTGAAGTCTCAGATGTGACGTAAAAAGTCAAAGTTTTTCCACAATACCTGACGAACATTTAATCTTTGGGCTTCCTTGAAGCAATGGTTAGCGCGTTCGGCTGTCAACCGAAAGGTTGGTGGTTCGAGCCCACCCGGGAGCGGTGTTGTGAGGTCTTAGATGTAACGTAAAACTCAGAGTTTTTTAAAAATAACTGACGAACATTTAATTTTTGGGCTTCATTGGCGCAATGTTTAGAGCGTTCAGCTGTTATTCAAAAGGTTTGTGGTTCGAGCCCATCCGGGAGCGGTGTTGTGAAGTCTCAGATGTGACGTAAAAAGTCAAAGTTTTTCCACAATACCTGACGAACATTTAATCTTTGGGCTTCCGTTGCACAATGGTTAACGCCGTCGGCTGTTAACCGAAAGGTTGGTGGTTCGAGCCCATCCGGGAGCGGTGTTGTGAGGTCTTAGATGTAACGTAAAATTCAGAGTTTTTTAAAAATAACTGACGAACATTTAATTTTTGGTCTTCCGTGGCGCAATGGTTAGAGCGTTCAGGTGTTATTCAAAAGGTTTGTGGTTCGAGCCCATCCGGGAGCGGTGTTGTGAAGTCTCAGATGTGACGTAAAAAGTCAAAGTTTTTCCACAATACCTGACGAACATTTAATCTTTGGGCTTCCGTGGCGCAATGGTTAGCGCGTTCGGCTGTTAACCGAAAGGTTGGTGGTTCGAGCCCACCCAGGAGCGGTGTTGTGAGATCTCACATGTAACGTAAAAATCCAAAGTTTTTCCACAATACCTGACGAACATTTAATTTTTGGGCTTCCGTGAAGCAATGGTTAGCGCGTTCGGCTGTTAACCGAAAGGTTGGTGGTTCGAGCCCACCCGGGAGCGGTGTTGTGAGGTCTTAGATGTAACGTAAAATTCAGAGTTTTTTAAAAATAACTGACGAACATTTAATTTTTGGGCTTCCGTGGCGCAATGTTTAGAGCGTTCAGCTGTTATTCAAAAGGTTTGTGGTTCGAGCCCATCCGGGAGCGGTGTTGTGAAGTCTCAGATGTGACGTAAAAAGTCAAAGTTTTTCCACAATACCTGACGAACATTTAATCTTTGGGCTTCCGTGAAGCAATGGTTAGCGCGTTCGGCTGTTAACCGAAAGGTTGGTGGTTCGAGCCCATCCGGGAGCGGTGTTGTGAAGTCTCAGATGTGACGTAAAATGTCAAAGTTTTTCCACAATACCTGACGAACATTTAATCTTTGGGCTTCCGTTGCACAATGGTTAACGCCGTCGGCTGTTAACCGAAAGGTTGGTGGTTCGAGCCCATCCGGGAGCGGTGTTGTGAGGTCTTAGATGTAACGTAAAATTCAGAGTTTTTTAAAAATAACTGACGAACATTTAATTTTTGGTCTTCCGTGGCGCAATGGTTAGAGCGTTCAGCTGTTATTCAAAAGGTTTGTGGTTCGAGCCCATCCGGGAGCGGTGTTGTGAAGTCTCAGATGTGACGTAAAAAGTCAAAGTTTTTCCACAATACCTGACGAACATTTAATCTTTGGGCTTCCGTGGCGCAATGGTTAGCGCGTTCGGCTGTTAACCGAAAGGTTGGTGGTTCGAGCCCACCAGGAGCGGTGTTGTGAGATCTCACATGTAACGTAAAAATCCAAAGTTTTTCCACAATACCTGACGAACATTTAATCTTTGGGCTTCCGTGGCGCAATGGTTAGCGCGTTCGGCTGTTAACCGAAAGGTTGGTGGTTCGAGCCCACCCAGGAGCGGTGTTGTGAGATCTCACATGTAACGTAAAAATCCAAAGTTTTTCCACAATACCTGACGAACATTTAATCTTTGGGCTTCCGTTGCGCAATGTTTAGAGCGTTCAGCTGTTATTCAAAAGGTTTGTGGTTCGAGCCCATCCGGGAGCGGTGTTGTGAAGTCTCAGATGTGACGTAAAAAGTTAAAGTTTTTCCACAATACCTGACGAACATTTAATTTTTGGGCTTCCGTGAAGCAATGGTTAGCGCGTTCGGCTGTTAACCGAAAGGTTGGTGGTTTGAGCCCACCCGGGAACGGTGTTGTGAGGTCTTAGATGTAACGTAAAATTCAGAGTTTTTTAAAAATAACTGACGAACATTTAATTTTTGGGCTTCCGTGGCGCAATGGTTAGAGCGTTCAGCTGTTATTCAAAAGGTTTGTGGTTCGAGCCCATCCGGGAGCGGTGTTGTGAAGTCTCAGATGTGACGTAAAAAGTTAAAGTTTTTCCACAATACCTGACGAACATTTAATTTTTGGGCTTCCGTGAAGCAATGGTTAGCGCGTTCGGCTGTTAACCGAAAGGTTGGTGGTTCGAGCCCACCCGGGAACGGTGTTGTGAGGTCTTAGATGTAACGTAAAATTCAGAGTTTTTTAAAAATAACTGACGAACATTTAATTTTTGGGCTTCCGTGGCGCAATGTTTAGAGCGTTCAGCTGTTATTCAAAAGGTTTGTGGTTCGAGCCCATCCGGGAGCGGTGTTGTGAAGTCTCAGATGTGACGTAAAAAGTCAAAGTTTTTCCACAATACCTGACGAACATTTAATCTTTGGGCTTCCGTTGCACAATGGTTAACGCCGTCGGCTGTTAACCGAAAGGTTGGTGGTTCGAGCCCATCCGGGAGCGGTGTTGTGAGGTCTTAGATGTAACGTAAAATTCAGAGTTTTTTAAAAATAACTGACGAACATTTAATTTTTGGGCTTCCGTGGCGCAATGTTTAGAGCGTTCAGCTGTTATTCAAAAGGTTTGTGGTTCGAGCCCATCCGGGAGCGGTGTTGTGAAGTCTCAGATGTGACGTAAAAATCAAAGTTTTTCCACAATACCTGACGAACATTTAATCTTTGGGCTTCCGTGAAGCAATGGTTAGCGCGTTCGGCTGTTAACCGAAAGGTTGGTGGTTCGAGCCCATCCGGGAGCGGTGTTGTGAAGTCTCAGATGTGACGTAAAAAGTCAAAGTTTTTCCACAATACCTGACGAACATTTAATCTTTGGGCTTCCGTTGCACAATGGTTAACGCCGTCGGCTGTTAACCGAAAGGTTGGTGGTTCGAGCCCATCCGGGAGCGGTGTTGTGAGGTCTTAGATGTAACGTAAAATTCAGAGTTTTTTAAAAATAACTGACGAACATTTAATTTTTGGTCTTCCGTGGCGCAATGGTTAGAGCGTTCAGCTGTTATTCAAAAGGTTTGTGGTTCGAGCCCATCCGGGAGCGGTGTTGTGAAGTCTCAGATGTGACGTAAAAAGTCAAAGTTTTTCCACAATACCTGACGAACATTTAATCTTTGGGCTTCCGTGAAGCAATGGTTAGCGCGTTCGGCTGTTAACCGAAAGGTTGGTGGTTCGAGCCCACCCGGGAACGGTGTTCTGAGGTCTTAGATGTAACGTAAAATTCAGAGTTTTTTAAAAATAACTGACGAACATTTAATTTTTGGGCTTCCGTGGCGCAATGTTTAGAGCGTTCAGCTGTTATTCAAAAGGTTTGTGGTTCGAGCCCATCCGGGAGCGGTGTTGTGAAGTCTCAGATGTGACGTAAAAAGTCAAAGTTTTTCCACAATACCTGACGAACATTTAATCTTTGGGCTTCCGTTGCACAATGGTTAACGCCGTCGGCTGTTAACCGAAAGGTTGGTGGTTCGAGCCCATCCGGGAGCGGTGTTGTGAGGTCTTAGATGTAACGTAAAATTCAGAGTTTTTTAAAAATAACTGACGAACATTTAATTTTTGGGCTTCCGTGGCGCAATGTTTAGAGCGTTCAGCTGTTATTCAAAAGGTTTGTGGTTCGAGCCCATCCGGGAGCGGTGTTGTGAAGTCTCAGATGTGACGTAAAAATCAAAGTTTTTCCACAATACCTGACGAACATTTAATCTTTGGGCTTCCGTGAAGCAATGGTTAGAGCGTTCGGCTGTTAACCGAAAGGTTGGTGGTTCGAGCCCATCCGGGAGCGGTGTTGTGAAGTCTCAGATGTGACGTAAAAAGTCAAAGTTTTTCCACAATACCTGACGAACATTTAATCTTTGGGCTTCCGTTGCACAATGGTTAACGCCGTCGGCTGTTAACCGAAAGGTTGGTGGTTCGAGCCCATCCGGGAGCGGTGTTGTGAGGTCTTAGATGTAACGTAAAATTCAGAGTTTTTTAAAAATAACTGACGAACATTTAATTTTTGGTCTTCCGTGGCGCAATGGTTAGAGCGTTCAGCTGTTATTCAAAAGGTTTGTGGTTCGAGCCCATCCGGGAGCGGTGTTGTGAAGTCTCAGATGTGACGTAAAAAGTCAAAGTTTTTCCACAATACCTGACGAACATTTAATCTTTGGGCTTCCGTTGCACAATGGTTAACGCCGTCGGCTGTTAACCGAAAGGTTGGTGGTTCGAGCCCATCCGGGAGCGGTGTTGTGAGGTCTTAGATGTAACGTAAAATTCAGAGTTTTTTAAAAATAACTGACGAACATTTAATTTTTGGGCTTCCGTGGCGCAATGTTTAGAGCGTTCAGCTGTTATTCAAAAGGTTTGTGGTTCGAGCCCATCCGGGAGCGGTGTTGTGAAGTCTCAGATGTGACGTAAAAATCAAAGTTTTTCCACAATACCTGACGAACATTTAATCTTTGGGCTTCCGTGAAGCAATGGTTAGAGCGTTCGGCTGTTAACCGAAAGGTTGGTGGTTCGAGCCCATCCGGGAGCGGTGTTGTGAAGTCTCAGATGTGACGTAAAAAGTCAAAGTTTTTCCACAATACCTGACGAACATTTAATCTTTGGGCTTCCGTTGCACAATGGTTAACGCCGTCGGCTGTTAACCGAAAGGTTGGTGGTTCGAGCCCATCCGGGAGCGGTGTTGTGAGGTCTTAGATGTAACGTAAAATTCAGAGTTTTTTAAAAATAACTGACGAACATTTAATTTTTGGTCTTCCGTGGCGCAATGGTTAGAGCGTTCAGCTGTTATTCAAAAGGTTTGTGGTTCGAGCCCATCCGGGAGCGGTGTTGTGAAGTCTCAGATGTGACGTAAAAAGTCAAAGTTTTTCCACAATACCTGACGAACATTTAATCTTTGGGCTTCCGTGGCGCAATGGTTAGCGCGTTCGGCTGTTAACCGAAAGGTTGGTGGTTCGAGCCCACCCAGGAGCGGTGTTGTGAGATCTCACATGTAACGTAAAAATCCAAAGTTTTTCCACAATACCTGACGAACATTTAATTTTGGGCTTCCGTGGCGCAATGGTTAGCGCGTTCGGCTGTTAACCGAAAGGTTGGTGGTTCGAGCCCACCCAGGAGCGGTGTTGTGAGATCTCACATGTAACGTAAAAATCCAAAGTTTTTCCACAATACCTGACGAACATTTAATCTTTGGGCTTCCGTGGCGCAATGTTTAGAGCGTTCAGCTGTTATTCAAAAGGTTTGTGGTTCGAGCCCATCCGGGAGCGGTGTTGTGAAGTCTCAGATGTGACGTAAAAAGTCAAAGTTTTTCCACAATACCTGACGAACATTTAATCTTTGGGCTTCCGTGGCGCAATGGTTAGCGCGTTCGGCTGTTAACCGAAAGGTTGGTGGTTCGAGCCCACCCAGGAGCGGTGTTGTGAGATCTCACATGTAACGTAAAAATCCAAAGTTTTTCCACAATACCTGACGAACATTTAATCTTTGGGCTTCCGTTGCGCAATGTTTAGAGCGTTCAGCTGTTATTCAAAAGGTTTGTGGTTCGAGCCCATCCGGGAGCGGTGTTGTGAAGTCTCAGATGTGACGTAAAAAGTTAAAGTTTTTCCACAATACCTGACGAACATTTAATTTTTGGGCTTCCGTGAAGCAATGGTTAGCGCGTTCGGCTGTTAACCGAAAGGTTGGTGGTTCGAGCCCACCCAGGAGCGGTGTTGTGAGATCTCACATGTAACGTAAAAATCCAAAGTTTTTCCACAATACCTGACGAACATTTAATCTTTGGGCTTCCGTGGCGCAATGGTTAGCGCGTTCGGCTGTTAACCGAAAGGTTGGTGGTTCGAGCCCACCCAGGAGCGGTGTTGTGAGATCTCACATGTAACGTAAAAATCCAAAGTTTTTCCACAATACCTGACGAACATTTAATCTTTGGGCTTCCGTTGCGCAATGTTTAGAGCGTTCAGCTGTTATTCAAAAGGTTTGTGGTTCGAGCCCATCCGGGAGCGGTGTTGTGAAGTCTCAGATGTGACGTAAAAAGTTAAAGTTTTTCCACAATACCTGACGAACATTTAATTTTTGGGCTTCCGTGAAGCAATGGTTAGCGCGTTCGGCTGTTAACCGAAAGGTTGGTGGTTCGAGCCCACCCGGGAACGGTGTTGTGAGGTCTTAGATGTAACGTAAAATTCAGAGTTTTTTAAAAATAACTGACGAACATTTAATTTTTGGGCTTCCGTGGCGCAATGGTTAGAGCGTTCAGCTGTTATTCAAAAGGTTTGTGGTTCGAGCCCATCCGGGAGCGGTGTTGTGAAGTCTCAGATGTGACGTAAAAAGTTAAAGTTTTTCCACAATACCTGACGAACATTTAATTTTTGGGCTTCCGTGAAGCAATGGTTAGCGCGTTCGGCTGTTAACCGAAAGGTTGGTGGTTCGAGCCCACCCGGGAACGGTGTTGTGAGGTCTTAGATGTAATGTAAAATTCAGAGTTTTTTAAAAATAACTGACGAACATTTAATTTTTGGGCTTCCGTGGCGCAATGTTTAGAGCGTTCAGCTGTTATTCAAAAGGTTTGTGGTTCGAGCCCATCCGGGAGCGGTGTTGTGAAGTCTCAGATGTGACGTAAAAAGTCAAAGTTTTTCCACAATACCTGACGAACATTTAATCTTTGGGCTTCCGTTGCACAATGGTTAACGCCGTCGGCTGTTAACCAAAAGGTTGGTGGTTCGAGCCCATCCGGGAGCGGTGTTGTGAGGTCTTAGATGTAACGTAAAATTCAGAGTTTTTTAAAAATAACTGACGAACATTTAATTTTTGGGCTTCCGTGGCGCAATGTTTAGAGCGTTCAGCTGTTATTCAAAAGGTTTGTGGTTCGAGCCCATCCGGGAGCGGTGTTGTGAAGTCTCAGATGTGACGTAAAAATCAAAGTTTTTCCACAATACCTGACGAACATTTAATCTTTGGGCTTCCGTGAAGCAATGGTTAGCGCGTTCGGCTGTTAACCGAAAGGTTGGTGGTTCGAGCCCATCCGGGAGCGGTGTTGTGAAGTCTCAGATGTGACGTAAAAAGTCAAAGTTTTTCCACAATACCTGACGAACATTTAATCTTTGGGCTTCCGTTGCACAATGGTTAACGCCGTCGGCTGTTAACCGAAAGGTTGGTGGTTCGAGCCCATCCGGGAGCGGTGTTGTGAGGTCTTAGATGTAACGTAAAATTCAGAGTTTTTTAAAAATAACTGACGAACATTTAATTTTTGGTCTTCCGTGTCGCAATGGTTAGAGCGTTCAGCTGTTATTCAAAAGGTTTGTGGTTCGAGCCCATCCGGGAGCGGTGTTGTGAAGTCTCAGATGTGTGGTAAAAAGTCAAAGTTTTTCCACAATACCTGACGAACATTTAATCTTTGGGCTTCCGTGGCGCAATGGTTAGCGCGTTCGGCTGTTAACCGAAAGGTTGGTGGTTCGAGCCCACCCAGGAGCGGTGTTGTGAGATCTCACATGTAACGTAAAAATCCAAAGTTTTTCCACAATACCTGACGAACATTTAATCTTTGGGCTTCCGTGGCGCAATGGTTAGCGCGTTCGGCTGTTAACCGAAAGGTTGGTGGTTCGAGCCCACCCAGGAGCGGTGTTGTGAGATCTCACATGTAACGTAAAAATCCAAAGTTTCTCCACAATACCTGACGAACATTTAATCTTTGGGCTTCCGTGGCGCAATGTTTAGAGCGTTCAGCTGTTATTCAAAAGGTTTGTGGTTCGAGCCCATCCGGGAGCGGTGTTGTGAAGTCTCAGATGTGACGTAAAAAGTCAAAGTTTTTCCACAATACCTGACGAACATTTAATCTTTGGGCTTCCGTGGCGCAATGGTTAGCGCGTTCGGCTGTTAACCGAAAGGTTGGTGGTTCGAGCCCACCCAGGAGCGGTGTTGTGAGATCTCACATGTAACGTAAAAATCCAAAGTTTTTCCACAATACCTGACGAACATTTAATCTTTGGGCTTCCGTTGCGCAATGTTTAGAGCGTTCAGCTGTTATTCAAAAGGTTTGTGGTTCGAGCCCATCCGGGAGCGGTGTTGTGAAGTCTCAGATGTGACGTAAAAAGTCAAAGTTTTTCCACAATACCTGACGAACATTTAATCTTTGGGCTTCCGTGGCGCAATGGTTAGCGCGTTCGGCTGTTAACCGAAAGGTTGGTGGTTCGAGCCCACCCAGGAGCGGTGTTGTGAGATCTCACATGTAACGTAAAAATCCAAAGTTTTCCCACAATACCTGACGAACATTTAATCTTTGGGCTTCCGTTGCGCAATGTTTAGAGCGTTCAGCTGTTATTCAAAAGGTTTGTGGTTCGAGCCCATCCGGGAGCGGTGTTGTGAAGTCTCAGATGTGACGTAAAAAGTTAAAGTTTTTCCACAATACCTGACGAACATTTAATTTTTGGGCTTCTTGAAGCAATGGTTAGCGCGTTCGGCTGTTAACCGAAAGGTTGGTGGTTCGAGCCCACCCGGGAACGGTGTTGTGAGGTCTTAGATGTAACGTAAAATTCAGAGTTTTTTAAAAATAACTGACGAACATTTAATTTTTGGGCTTCCGTGGCGCAATGTTTAGAGCGTTCAGCTGTTATTCAAAAGGTTTGTGGTTCGAGCCCATCCGGGAGCGGTGTTGTGAAGTCTCAGATGTGACGTAAAAAGTCAAAGTTATTCCACAATACCTGACGAACATTTAATCTTTGGGCTTCCGTGAAGCAATGGTTAGCGCGTTCGGCTGTTAACCGAAAGGTTGGTGGTTCGAGCCCACCCGGGAGCGGTGTTGTGAGGTCTTAGATGTAACGTAAAATTCAGAGTTTTTTAAAAATAACTGACGAACATTTAATTTTTGGGCTTCCGTGGCGCAATGTTTAGAGCGTTCAGCTGTTATTCAAAAGGTTTGTGGTTCGAGCCCATCCGGGAGCGGTGTTGTGAAGTCTCAGATGTGACGTAAAAAGTCAAAGTTTTTCCACAATACCTGACGAACATTTAATCTTTGGGCTTCCGTGAAGCAATGGTTAGCGCGTTCGGCTGTTAACCGAAAGGTTGGTGGTTCGAGCCCACCCGGGAGCGGTGTTGTGAGGTCTTAGATGTAACGTAAAATTCAGAGTTTTTTAAAAATAACTGACGAACATTTAATTTTTGGGCTTCATTGGCGCAATGTTTAGAGCGTTCAGCTGTTATTCAAAAGGTTTGTGGTTCGAGCCCATCCGGGAGCGTTGTTGTGAAGTCTCAGATGTGACGTAAAAAGTCAAAGTTTTTCCACAATACCTGACGAACATTTAATCTTTGGGCTTCCGTTGCACAATGGTTAACGCCGTCGGCTGTTAACCGAAAGGTTGGTGGTTCGAGCCCATCCGGGAGCGGTGTTGGGAGGTCTTAGATGTAACGTAAAATTCAGAGTTTTTTAAAAATAACTGACGAACATTTAATTTTTGGTCTTCCGTGGCGCAATGGTTAGAGCGTTCAGCTGTTATTCAAAAGGTTTGTGGTTCGAGCCCATCCGGGAGCGGTGTTGTGAAGTCTCAGATGTGACGTAAAAAGTCAAAGTTTTTCCACAATACCTGACGAACATTTAATCTTTGGGCTTCCGTGAAGCAATGGTTAGCGCGTTCGGCTGTTAACCGAAAGGTTGGTGGTTCGAGCCCACCCGGGAGCGGTGTTGTGAGGTCTTAGATGTAACGTAAAATTCAGAGTTTTTTAAAAATAACTGACGAACATTTAATTTTTGGGCTTCATTGGCGCAATGTTTAGAGCGTTCAGCTGTTATTCAAAAGGTTTGTGGTTCGAGCCCATCCGGGAGCGGTGTTGTGAAGTCTCAGATGTGACGTAAAAAGTCAAAGTTTTTCCACAATACCTGACGAACATTTAATCTTTGGGCTTCCGTTGCACAATGGTTAACGCCGTCGGCTGTTAACCGAAAGGTTGGTGGTTCGAGCCCATCCGGGAGCGGTGTTGTGAGGTCTTAGATGTAACGTAAAATTCAGAGTTTTTTAAAAATAACTGACGAACATTTAATTTTTGGTCTTCCGTGGCGCAATGGTTAGAGCGTTCAGCTGTTATTCAAAAGGTTTGTGGTTCGAGCCCATCCGGGAGCGGTGTTGTGAAGTCTCAGATGTGACGAAAAAAGTCAAAGTTTTTCCACAATACCTGACGAACATTTAATCTTTGGGCTTCCGTGGCGCAATGGTTAGCGCGTTCGGCTGTTAACCGAAAGGTTGGTGGTTCGAGCCCACCCAGGAGCGGTGTTGCGAGATCTCACATGTAACGTAAAAATCCAAAGTTTTTCCACAATACCTGACGAACATTTAATCTTTGGGCTTCCGTTGCGCAATGGTTAACGCCGTCGGCTGTTAACCGAAAGGTTGGTGGTTCGAGCCCATCCGGGAGCGGTGTTGTGAGGTCTTAGATGTAACGTAAAATTCAGAGTTTTTTAAAAATAACTGACGAACATTTAATTTTTGGGCTTCCGTGGCGCAATGTTTAGAGCGTTCAGCTGTTATTCAAAAGGTTTGTGGTTCGAGCCCATCCGGGAGCGGTGTTGTGAAGTCTCAGATGTGACGAAAAAAGTCAAAGTTTTTCCACAATACCTGACGAACATTTAATCTTTGGGCTTCCGTGGTGCAATGGTTAGCGCGTTCGGCTGTTAACCGAAAGGTTGGTGGTTCGAGCCCACCCAGGAGCGGTGTTGTGAGATCTCACATGTAACGTAAAAATCCAAAGTTTTTCCACAATACCTGACGAACATTTAATCTTTGGGCTTCCGTTGCGCAATGGTTAACGCCGTCGGCTGTTAACCGAAAGGTTGGTGGTTCGAGCCCATCCGGGAGCGGTGTTGTGAGGTCTTAGATGTAACGTAAAATTCAGAGTTTTTTAAAAATAACTGACGAACATTTAATTTTTGGGCTTCCGTGGCGCAATGTTTAGAGCGTTCAGCTGTTATTCAAAAGGTTTGTGGTTCGAGCCCATCCGGGAGCGGTGTTGTGAAGTCTCAGATGTGACGTAAAAAGTCAAAGTTATTCCACAATACCTGACGAACATTTAATCTTTGGGCTTCCGTGAAGCAATGGTTAGCGCGTTCGGCTGTTAACCGAAAGGTTGGTGGTTCGAGCCCACCCGGGAGCGGTGTTGTGAGGTCTTAGATGTAACGTAAAATTCAGAGTTTTTTTAAAAATAACTGACGAACATTTAATTTTTGGGCTTCATTGGCGCAATGTTTAGAGCGTTCAGCTGTTATTCAAAAGGTTTGTGGTTCGAGCCCATCCGGGAGCGGTGTTGTGAAGTCTCAGATGTGACGTAAAAAGTCAAAGTTTTTCCACAATACCTGACGAACATTTAATCTTTGGGCTTCCGTTGCACAATGGTTAACGCCGTCGGCTGTTAACCGAAAGGTTGGTGGTTCGAGCCCATCCGGGAGCGTTGTTGTGAGTTCTTAGATGTAACGTAAAATTCAGAGTTTTTTAAAAATAACTGACGAACATTTAATTTTTGGTCTTCCGTGGCGCAATGGTTAGAGCGTTCAGCTGTTATTCAAAAGGTTTGTGGTTCGAGCCCATCCGGGAGCGGTGTTGTGAAGTCTCAGATGTGACGTAAAAAGTCAAAGTTTTTCCACAATACCTGACGAACATTTAATCTTTGGGCTTCCGTTGCACAATGGTTAACGCCGTCGGCTGTTAACCGAAAGGTTGGTGGTTCGAGCCCATCCGGGAGCGGTGTTGTGAGGTCTTAGATGTAACGTAAAATTCAGAGTTTTTTAAAAATAACTGACGAACATTTAATTTTTGGTCTTCCGTGGCGCAATGGTTAGAGCGTTCAGCTGTTATTCAAAAGGTTTGTGGTTCGAGCCCATCCGGGAGCGGTGTTGTGAAGTCTCAGATGTGACGAAAAAAGTCAAAGTTTTTCCACAATACCTGACGAACATTTAATCTTTGGGCTTCCGTGGCGCAATGGTTAGCGCGTTCGGCTGTTAACCGAAAGGTTGGTGGTTCGAGCCCACCCAGGAGCGGTGTTGCGAGATCTCACATGTAACGTAAAAATCCAAAGTTTTTCCACAATACCTGACGAACATTTAATCTTTGGGCTTCCGTTGCGCAATGGTTAACGCCGTCGGCTGTTAACCGAAAGGTTGGTGGTTCGAGCCCATCCGGGAGCGGTGTTGTGAGGTCTTAGATGTAACGTAAAATTCAGAGTTTTTTAAAAATAACTGACGAACATTTAATTTTTGGGCTTCCGTGGCGCAATGTTTAGAGCGTTCAGCTGTTATTCAAAAGGTTTGTGGTTCGAGCCCATCCGGGAGCGGTGTTGTGAAGTCTCAGATGTGACGAAAAAAGTCAAAGTTTTTCCACAATACCTGACGAACATTTAATCTTTGGGCTTCCGTGGCGCAATGGTTAGCGCGTTCGGCTGTTAACCGAAAGGTTGGTGGTTCGAGCCCACCCAGGAGCGGTGTTGTGAGATCTCACATGTAACGTAAAAATCCAAAGTTTTTCCACAATACCTGACGAACATTTAATCTTTGGGCTTCCGTTGCGCAATGGTTAACGCCGTCGGCTGTTAACCGAAAGGTTGGTGGTTCGAGCCCATCCGGGAGCGGTGTTGTGAGGTCTTAGATGTAACGTAAAATTCAGAGTTTTTTAAAAATAACTGACGAACATTTAATTTTTGGGCTTCCGTGGCGCAATGTTTAGAGCGTTCAGCTGTTATTCAAAAGGTTAGTGGTTCGAGCCCATCCGGGAGCGGTGTTGTGAAGTCTCAGATGTGACGTAAAAAGTCAAAGTTTTTCCACAATACCTGACGAACATTTAATTTTTGGGCTTCCGTGAAGCAATGGTTAGCGCGTTCGGCTGTTAACCGAAAGGTTGGTGGTTCGAGCTAACCCGGGAGCAGTGTTGTGAGGTCTTAGATGTAACGTAAAATTCAGAGTTTTTTTAAAAATAACTGACGAACATTTAATTTTTGGGCTTCCGTGGCGCAATGTTTAGAGCGTTCAGCTGTTATTCAAAAGGTTTGTGGTTCGAGCCCATCCGGGAGCGGTGTTGTGAAGTCTCAGATGTGACGTGAAAAGTCAAAGTTTTCCACAATACCTGACGAACATTTAATCTTTGGGCTTCCGTTGCACAATGGTTAACGCCCTCGGCTGTTAGCCGAAAGGTTGGTGGTTCGAGCCCATCCGGGAGCGGTGTTGTGAGGTCTTAGATGTAACGTAAAATTCAGAGTTTTTTAAAAATAACTGACGAACATTAAATTTTTGGTCTTCCGTGGCGCAATGGTTAGAGCGTTCAGCTGTTATTCAAAAGGTTTGTGGTTCGAGCCCATCCGGGAGCGGTGTTGTGAAGTCTCAGATGTGACGTAAAAAGTCAAAGTTTTTCCACAATACCTGACGAACATTTAATCTTTGGGCTTCCGTTGCACAATGGTTAACGCCGTCGGCTGTTAGCCGAAAGGTTGGTGGTTCGAGTCCATCCGGGAGCGGTGTTGTGAGGTCTTAGATGTAACGTAAAATTCAGAGTTTTTTAAAAATAACTGACGAACATTAAATTTTTGGTCTTCCGTGGCGCAATGGTTAGAGCGTTCAGCTGTTATTCAAAAGGTTTGTGGTTCGAGCCCATCCGGGAGCGGTGTTGTGAAGTCTCAGATGTGACGTAAAAAGTCAAAGTTTTTCCACAATAACTGACGAACATTTATTCTTTGGGCTTCCGTGGCGCAATGGTTAACGCGTTCGGCTGTTAACCGAAAGGTTGGTGGTTCGAGCCCACCCGGGAGCGGTGTTGTGAGATCTCACATGTAACGTAAAAATCCAAAGTTTTTCCACAATACCTGACGAACATTTAATCTTTGGGCTTCCGTTGCGCAATGGTTAACGCCGTCGGCTGTTAACCGAAAGGTTGGTGGTTCGAGCCCATCCAGGAGCGGTGTTGTGAGGTCTTAGATGTAACGTAAAATTCAGAGTTTTTTAAAAATACCTGACGAACATTTAATCTTTGGGCTTCTGTGGCGCAATGGTTAGCGCGTTCGGCTGTTAACCGAAAGGTTGGTGGTTCGAGCCCACCCTAGAGCGGTGTTGTGAGCTCTCACATGTAACGTAAAAAGCCAAAGTGTTTCCACAATACCCGACGACCATTTAATTTTTGGGCTTCCGTGGCGCAATGGTTAGCGCGTTCGGCTGTTAACCGAAAGGTTGGTGGTTCGAGCCCACCCGGGAGCGGTGTTGTGAGATCTCACATGTAACGTAAAAATCCAAAGTTTTTCCACAATACCTGACGAACATTTAATCTTTGGGCTTCCGTTGCGCAATGGTTAACGCCGTCGGCTGTTAACCGAAAGGTTGGTGGTTCGAGCCCATCCGGGAGCGGTGTTGTGAGGTCTTAGATGTAACGTAAAATTCAGAGTTTTTTAAAAATACCTGACGAACATTTAATCTTTGGGCTTCTGTGGCGCAATGGTTAGCGCGTTCGGCTGTTAACCGAAAGGTTGGTGGTTCGAGCCCACCCGGGAGCGGTGTTGTGAGCTCTCACATGTAACGTAAAAAGCCAAAGTGTTTCCACAATACCCGACGACCATTTAATTTCTGGGCTTCCGTGGCGCAATGGTTAGCGCGTTCGGCTGTTAACCGAAAGGTTGGTGGCTCGAGCCCACCCGGGAGCGGTGTTGTGAGGTCTTAGATGTAACGTAAAATTCAGAGTTTTTTAAAAATAACTGACGAACATTTAATTTTTGGGCTTCCGTGGCGCAATGTTTAGAGCGTTCAGCTGTTATTCAAAAGGTTTGTGGTTCGAGCCCATCCGGGAGCGGTGTTGTGAAGTCTCAGATGTGACGTAAAAAGTTAAAGTTTTTCCACAATACCTGACGAACATTTAATTTTTGGGCTTCCGTGAAGCAATGGTTAGCGCGTTCGGCTGTTAACCGAAAGGTTGGTGGTTCGAGCCCACCCGGGAGCGGTGTTGTGAGGTCTTAGATGTAACGTAAAATTCAGAGTTTTTTAAAAATAACTGACGAACATTTAATTTTTGGGCTTCCGTGAAGCAATGGTTAGCGCGTTCGGCTGTTAACCGAAAGGTTGGTGGTTCGAGCCCACCCGGGAGCGGTGTTGTGAAATCTCACATGTAACGTAAAAATCCAAAATTTTTCCACAATACCTGACGATCATTTAATCTTTGGGCTTCCGTTGCGCAATGGTTAACGCCGTCGGCTGTTAACCGAAAGGTTGGTGGTTCGAGCCCATCCGGGAGCTGTGTTGTGAGGTCTTAGATGTAACGTAAAATTCAGAGTTTTTTAAAAATAACTGACGAACATTTAATTTTTGAACTTCCGTGGCGCAAAGGTTAGAGCGTTCAGCTGTTATTCAAAAGGTTTGTGGTTCGAGCCCATCCGGGAGCGGTGTTGTGAAGTCTCAGATGTGACGTAAATAGTTAAAGTTTTTCCACAATACCTGACGAACATTTAATCTTTGGGCTTCCGTTGCACAATGGTTAACGCCGTCGGCTGTTAACCGAAAGGTTGGTGGTTCGAGCCCATCCGGGAGCGGTGTTGTGAGGTCTCAGATGTGACGTAAAAAGTCAAAGTTTTTCCACAATACCTGACGAACATTTAATCTTTGGGCTTCCGTGGCGCAATGGTTAGCGCGTTCGGCTGTTAACCGAAAGGTTGGCGGTTCGAGCCCACCCGGGAGCGGTGTTGTGAGATCTCACATGTAACGTAAAAATCCGAAGTTTTTCCACAATACCTGACGAACATTTAATCTTTGGGCTTCCGTTGCACAATGGTTAACGCCGTCGGCTGTTAACCGAAAGGTTGGTGGTTCGAGCCCATCCGGGAGCGGTGTTGTGAGGTCTCAGATGTGACGTAAAAAGTCAAAGTTTTTCCACAATACCTGACGAACATTTAATCTTTGGGCTTCCGTGGCGCAATGGTTAGCGCGTTCGGCTGTTAACCGAAAGGTTGGTGGTTCGAGCCCATCCGAGAGCGGTGTTGTGAGGTCTCAGATGTGACGTAAAAAGTCAAAGTTTTTCCACAATACCTGACGAACATTTAATCTTTGGGCTTCCGTGGCGCAATGGTTAGCGCGTTCGGCTGTTAACCGAAAGGTTGGCGGTTCGAGCCCACCCGGGAGCGGTGTTGTGAGATCTCACATGTAACGTAAAAATCCGAAGTTTTTCCACAATACCTGACGAACATTTAATCTTTGGGCTTCCTTTGCGCAATGTTTAACGCCGTCGGCTGTTATCCGAAAGGTTGGCGGTTCGAGCCCACCCGGGAGCGGTGTTGTGAGATCTCACATGTAACGTAAAAATCCGAAGTTTTTCCACAATACCTGACGAACATTTAATCTTTGGGCTTCCGTTGCGCAATGTTTAACGCCGTCGGCTGTTAACCGAAAGGTTGGTGGTTCGAGCCCATCCGGGAGCGGTGTTGTGAGGTCTTAGATGTAACGTAAAATTCAGAGTTTTTTAAAAATATCTGACGAACATTTAATTTTTGGGCTTCCGTGGCGCAATGGTTAGCGCGTTCAGCTGTTATTCAAAAGGTTTGAGGTTCGAGCCCATCCGGGAGCGGTGTTTTGAAGTCTCGGATGTGACGTACAAAGTCAGTTTTTCCACAATACCTGACGACCATATCATTTCTGAGCTTCCTTTGCTTGAAGGTTAGCGCGTTCGGATGTTAACCAAAAGGTTGGTGGTTCGAGCCCACCCGGCTGCCGTGTTGTGAAGTGTCAAATGTAACGTAAAAAGCCAAAGTTTTTCCACAATACCTGACGACCGTTTAATTTTTGAGCTTCCGTGGCGCAATGGTTAGCGCGTTCGGCTGTTAACCGAAAGGTTGGTGGTTCGAGCCCACCCGGGAGCGGTGTTGTGAGATCTCAAACGTAATGTCAAATGCCAAAGTTTTTCCACAATACCTGACAAACATTTAATCTTTGGGCTTCCGTGGCGCAATGGTTAGCGCGTTCGGCTGTTAACTGAAAGGTTGGTGGTTCGAGACCATCCGGGAGTGGTGTTGTGAGGTCTCAGATGTGACGGAAAAAGTCAAAGTTTTTCCACAATACCTGACGACCATTTAATTTTTGAGCTTCCGTGGCGCAATGGTTAGCGCGTTCGGCTGTTAACCGAAAGGTTGGTGGTTCGAGCCCATCCGGGAGTGGTGTTGTGAGGTCTCAGATGTGACGTAAAAAGTCAAAGTTTTTCCACAATACCTGACGAACATTTAATCTTTGGGCTTCCGTTGCGCAATGTTTAACGCCGTCGGCTGTTAACCGAAAGGTTGGTGGTTCGAGCCCATCCGGGAGCGGTGTTGTGAGGTCTTAGATGTAACGTAAAATTCAGAGTTTTTTAAAAATATCTGACGAACATTTAATTTTTGGGCTTCCGTGGCGCAATGGTTAGCGCGTTCAGCTGTTATTCAAAAGGTTTGAGGTTCGAGCCCATCCGGGAGCGGTGTTTTGAAGTCTCGGATGTGACGTACAAAGTCAGAGTTTTTCCACAATACCTGACGACCATTTCATTTCTGAGCTTCCTTGGCTCGAAGGTTAGCGCGTTCGGATGTTAACCAAAAGGTTGGTGGTTCGAGCCCACCCGGCTGCCGTGTTGTGAAGTCTCAAATGTAACGTAAAAAACCAAAGTTTTCCACAATACCTGACGTCCGAATAATTTTTGAGCTTCCGTGGCGCAATGGTTAGCGCGTTCGGCTGTTAACCGAAAGGTTGGTGGTTCGAGCCCACCCGGGAGCGGTGTTGTGAGATCTCAAACGTAATGTCAAATGCCAAAGTTTTTCCACAATACCTGACAAACATTTAATCTTTGGGCTTCCGTGGCGCAGTGGTTAGCGCGTTCGGCTGTTAACTGAAAGGTTGGTGGTTCGAGACCATCCGGGAGCGGTGTTGTGAGGTCTCAGATGTGACGTAAAAAGTCAAAGTTTTCCACAATACCTGACGAACATTTAATCTTTGGGCTTCCGTGGCGCAATGGTTAGCGCGTTCGGCTGTTAACCGAAAGGTTGGTGGTTCGAACCCATCCGTGAGCGGTGTTGTGAGGTCTCAGATGTGACGTAAAAAGTCAAAGTTTTTCCACAATACCTGACGAACATTTAATTTTTGGGCTTCCGTGGCGCAATGGTTAGCGCGTTCGGCTGTTAACCGAAAGGTTGGTGGTTCGAGCCCACCCGGGAGCGGTGTTGTGAAATCTCACATGTAACGTAAAAATCCAAAGTTTTTCCACAATACCTGACGAACATTTAATCTTTGGGCTTCCGTTGCGCAATGGTTAACGCCGTCGGCTGTTAACCGAAAGGTTGGTGGTTCGAGCCCATCCGGGAGCTGTGTTGTGAGGTCTTAGATGTAACGTAAAATTCAGAGTTTTTTAAATATATCTGACGAACATTTAATTTTTGGGCTTCCGTGGCGCAAAGGTTAGAGCGTTCAGCTGTTATTCAAAAGGTTTGTGGTTCGAGCACATCCGGGAGCGGTGTTGTGAAGTCTCAGATGTGACGTAAATAGTTAAAGTTTTTCCACAATACCTGACAAACATTTAATCTTTGGGCTTCCGTTGCACAATGGTTAACGCCGTCGGCTGTTAACCGAAAGGTTGGTGGTTCGAGCCCATCCGGGAGCGGTGTTGTGAGGTCTCAGATGTGACGTAAAAAGTCAAAGTTTTTCCACAATACCTGACGAACATTTAATCTTTGGGCTTCCGTGGCGCAATGGTTAGCGCGTTCGGCTGTTAACCGAAAGGTTGGTGGTTCGAGCCCATCCGAGAGCGGTGTTGTGAGGTCTCAGATGTGACGTAAAAAGTCAAAGTTTTTCCACAATACCTGACGAACATTTAATCTTTGGGCTTCCGTGGCGCAATGGTTAGCGCGTTCGGCTGTTATCCGAAAGGTTGGCGGTTCGAGCCCACCCGGGAGCGGTGTTGTGAGATCTCACATGTAACGCAAAAATCCGAAGTTTTTCCACAATACCTGACGAACATTTAATCTTTGGGCTTCCGTTGCGCAATGTTTAACGCCGTCGGCTGTTAACCGAAAGGTTGGTGGTTCGAGCCCATCCGGGAGCGGTGTTGTGAGGTCTTAGATGTAACGTAAAATTCAGAGTTTTTTAAAAATATCTGACGAACATTTAATTTTTGGGCTTCCGTGGCGCAATGGTTAGCGCGTTCAGCTGTTATTCAAAAGGTTTGAGGTTCGAGCCCATCCGGGAGCGGTGTTTTGAAGTCTCGGATGTGACGTACAAAGTCAGAGTTTTTCCACAATACCTGACGACCATTTCATTTCTGAGCTTCCTTGGCTCGAAGGTTAGCGCGTTCGGATGTTAACCAAAAGGTTGGTGGTTCGAGCCCACCCGGCTGCCGTGTTGTGAAGTCTCAAATGTAACGTAAAAAGCCAAAGTTTTTCCACAATACCTGACGACCGTTTAATTTTTGAGCTTCCGTGGCGCAATGGTTAGCGCGTTCGGCTGTTAACCGAAAGGTTGGTGGTTCGAGCCCACCCGGGAGCGGTGTTGTGAGGTCTTAGATGTAACGTAAAATTCAGAGTTTTTTAAAAATAACTGACGAACATTTAATTTTTGGGCTTCCGTGGCGCAATGTTTAGAGCGTTCAGCTGTTATTCAAAAGGTTTGTGGTTCGAGCCCATCCGGGAGCGGTGTTGTGAAGTCTCAGATGTGACGTAAAAAGTTAAAGTTTTTCCACAATACCTGACGAACATTTAATTTTTGGGCTTCCGTGAAGCAATGGTTAGCGCGTTCGGCTGTTAACCGAAAGGTTGGTGGTTCGAGCCCACCCGGGAGCGGTGTTGTGAGGTCTTAGATGTAACGTAAAATTCAGAGTTTTTTAAAAATAACTGACGAACATTTAATTTTTGGGCTTCCGTGGCGCAATGTTTAGAGCGTTCAGCTGTTATTCAAAAGGTTTGTGGTTCGAGCCCATCCGGGAGCGGTGTTGTGAAGTCTCAGATGTGACGTAAAAAGTCAAAGTTTTTCCACAATACCTGACGAACATTTAATTTTTGGGCTTCCGTGAAGCAATGGTTAGCGCGTTCGGCTGTTAACCGAAAGGTTGGTGGTTCGAGCCCACCCGGGAGCGGTGTTGTGAGGTCTTAGATGTAACGTAAAATTCAGAGTTTTTTAAAAATAACTGACGAACATTTAATTTTTGGGCTTCCGTGAAGCAATGGTTAGCGCGTTCGGCTGTTAACCGAAAGGTTGGTGGTTCGAGCCCACCCGGGAGCGGTGTTGTGAAATCTCACATGTAACGTAAAAATGCAAAATTTTTCCACAATACCTGACGATCATTTAATCTTTGGGCTTCCGTTGCGCAATGGTTAACGCCGTCGGCTGTTAACCGAAAGGTTGGTGGTTCGAGCCCATCCGGGAGCTGTGTTGTGAGGTCTTAGATGTAACGTAAAATTCAGAGTTTTTTTAAAAATAACTGACGAACATTTAATTTTTGGGCTTCCGTGGCGCAAAGGTTAGAGCGTTCAGCTGTTATTCAAAAGGTTTGTGGTTCGAGCCCATCCGGGAGCGGTGTTGTGAAGTCTCAGATGTGACGTAAATAGTTAAAGTTTTTCCACAATACCTGACGAACATTTAATCTTTGGGCTTCCGTTGCACAATGGTTAACGCCGTCGGCTGTTAACCGAAAGGTTGGTGGTTCGAGCCCATCCGGGAGCGGTGTTGTGAGGTCTCAGATGTGACGTAAAAAGTCAAAGTTTTTCCACAATACCTGACGAACATTTAATCTTTGGGCTTCCGTGGCGCAATGGTTAGCGCGTTCGGCTGTTAACCGAAAGGTTGGCGGTTCGAGCCCACCCGGGAGCGGTGTTGTGAGATCTCACATGTAACATAAAAATCCGAAGTTTTTCCACAATACCTGACGAACATTTAATCTTTGGGCTTCCGTTGCACAATGGTTAACGCCGTCGGCTGTTAACCGAAAGGTTGGTGGTTCGAGCCCATCCGGGAGCGGTGTTGTGAGGTCTCAGATGTGACGTAAAAATCAAAGTTTTTCCACAATACCTGACGAACATTTAATCTTTGGGCTTCCGTGGCGCAATGGTTAGCGCGTTCGGCTGTTAACCGAAAGGTTGGTGGTTCGAGCCCATCCGAGAGCGGTGTTGTGAGGTCTCAGATGTGACGTAAAAAGTCAAAGTTTTTCCACAATACCTGACGAACATTTAATCTTTGGGCTTCCGTGGCGCAATGGTTAGCGCGTTCGGCTGTTAACCGAAAGTTTGGCGGTTCGAGCCCACCCGGGAGCGGTGTTGTGAGATCTCACATGTAACGTAAAAATCCGAAGTTTTTCCACAATACCTGACGAACATTTAATCTTTGGGCTTCCGTTGCGCAATGTTTAACGCCGTCGGCTGTTAACCGAAAGGTTGGTGGTTCGAGCCCATCCGGGAGCGGTGTTGTGAGGTCTCAGATGTGACGTAAAAAGTCAAAGTTTTTCCACAATACCTGACGAACATTTAATCTTTGGGCTTCCGTTGCGCAATGTTTAACGCCGTCGGCTGTTAACCGAAAGGTTGGTGGTTCGAGCCCATCCGGGAGCGGTGTTGTGAGGTCTTAGATGTAACGTAAAATTCAGAGTTTTTTAAAAATATCTGACGAACATTTAATTTTTGGGCTTCCGTGGCGCAATGGTTAGCGCGTTCAGCTGTTATTCAAAAGGTTTGAGGTTCGAGCCCATCCGGGAGCGGTGTTTTGAAGTCTCGGATGTGACGTACAAAGTCAGAGTTTTTCCACAATACCTGACGACCATTTCATTTCTGAGCTTCCTTGGCTCGAAGGTTAGCGCGTTCGGATGTTAACCAAAAGGTTGGTGGTTCGAGCCCACCCGGCTGCCGTGTTGTGAAGTCTCAAATGTAACGTAAAAAGCCAAAGTTTTCCACAATACCTGACGACCGTTTAATTTTTGAGCTTCCGTGGCGCAATGGTTAGCGCGTTCGGCTGTTAACCGAAAGGTTGGTGGTTCGAGCCCACCCGGGAGCGGTGTTGTGAGATCTCAAACGTAATGTCAAATGCCAAAGTTTTTCCACAATACCTGACAAACATTTAATCTTTGGGCTTCCGTGGCGCAATGGTTAGCGCGTTCGGCTGTTAACTGAAAGGTTGGTGGTTCGAGACCATCCGGGAGCGGTGTTGTGAGGTCTCAGATGTGACGTAAAAAGTCAAAGTTTTTCCACAATACCTGACGAACATTTAATCTCTGGGCTTCCGTGGCGCAATGGTTAGCGCGTTCGGCTGTTAACCGAAAGGTTGGTGGTTCGAACCCATCCGTGAGCGGTGTTGTGAGGTCTCAGATGTGACGTAAAAAGTCAAAGTTTTTCCACAATACCTGACGAACATTTAATTTTTGGGCTTCCGTGGCGCAATGGTTAGCGCGTTCGGCTGTTAACCGAAAGGTTGGTGGTTCGAGCCCACCCGGGAGCGGTGTTGTGAAATCTCACATGTAACGTAAAAATCCAAAGTTTTTCCACAATACCTGACGAACATTTAATCTTTGGGCTTCCGTTGCGCAATGGTTAACGCCGTCGGCTGTTAACCGAAAGGTTGGTGGTTCGAGCCCATCCGGGAGCTGTGTTGTGAGGTCTTAGATGTAACGTAAAATTCAGAGTTTTTTAAATATAACTGACGAACATTTAATTTTTGGGCTTCCGTGGCGCAAAGGTTAGAGCGTTCAGCTGTTATTCAAAAGGTTTGTGGTTCGAGCACATCCGGGAGCGGTGTTGTGAAGTCTCAGATGTGACGTAAATAGTTAAAGTTTTTCCACAATACCTGACAAACATTTAATCTTTGGGCTTCCGTTGCACAATGGTTAACGCCGTCGGCTGTTAACCGAAAGGTTGGTGGTTCGAGCCCATCCGGGAGCGGTGTTATGAGGTCTCAGATGTGACGTAAAAAGTCAAAGTTTTTCCACAATACCTGACGAACATTTAATCTTTGGGCTTCCGTGGCGCAATGGTTAGCGCGTTCGGCTGTTAACCGAAAGGTTGGTGGTTCGAGCCCATCCGAGAGCGGTGTTGTGAGGTCTCAGATGTGACGTAAAAAGTCAAAGTTTTTCCACAATACCTGACGAACAATTAATCTTTGGGCTTCCGTGGCGCAATGGTTAGCGCGTTCGGCTGTTATCCGAAAGGTTGGCGGTTCGAGCCCACCCGGGAGCGGTGTTGTGAGATCTCACATGTAACGTAAAAATCCGAAGTTTTTCCACAATACCTGACGAACATTTAATCTTTGGGCTTCCGTTGCGCAATGTTTAACGCCGTCGGCTGTTAACCGAAAGGTTGGTGGTTCGAGCCCATCCGGGAGCGGTGTTGTGAGGTCTTAGATGTAACGTAAAATTCAGAGTTTTTTTAAAAATAACTGACGAACATTTAATTTTTGGGCTTCCGTGGCGCAAAGGTTAGAGCGTTCAGCTGTTATTCAAAAGGTTTGTGGTTCGAGCCCATCCGGGAGCGGTGTTGTGAAGTCTCAGATGTGACGTAAATAGTTAAAGTTTTTCCACAATACCTGACGAACATTTAATCTTTGGGCTTCCGTTGCACAATGGTTAACGCCGTCGGCTGTTAACCGAAAGGTTGGTGGTTCGAGCCCATCCGGGAGCGGTGTTGTGAGGTCTCAGATGTGACGTAAAAAGTCAAAGTTTTTCCACAATACCTGACGAACATTTAATCTTTGGGCTTCCGTGGCGCAATGGTTAGCGCGTTCGGCTGTTAACCGAAAGGTTGGCGGTTCGAGCCCACCCGGGAGCGGTGTTGTGAGATCTCACATGTAACGTAAAAATCCGAAGTTTTTCCACAATACCTGACGAACATTTAATCTTTGGGCTTCCGTTGCACAATGGTTAACGCCGTCGGCTGTTAACCGAAAGGTTGGTGGTTCGAGCCCATCCGGGAGCGGTGTTGTGAGGTCTCAGATGTGACGTAAAAAGTCAAAGTTTTTCCACAATACCTGACGAACATTTAATCTTTGGGCTTCCGTGGCGCAATGGTTAGCGCGTTCGGCTGTTAACCGAAAGGTTGGTGGTTCGAGCCCATCCGAGAGCGGTGTTGTGAGGTCTCAGATGTGACGTAAAAAGTCAAAGTTTTTCCACAATACCTGACGAACATTTAATCTTTGGGCTTCCGTGGCGCAATGGTTAGCGCGTTCGGCTGTTAACCGAAAGGTTGGCGGTTCGAGCCCACCCGGGAGCGGTGTTGTGAGATCTCACATGTAACGTAAAAATCCGAAGTTTTTCCACAATACCTGACGAACATTTAATCTTTGGGCTTCCGTTGCGCAATGTTTAACGCCGTCGGCTGTTAACCGAAAGGTTGGTGGTTCGAGCCCATCCGGGAGCGGTGTTGTGAGGTCTCAGATGTGACGTAAAAAGTCAAAGTTTTTCCACAATACCTGACGAACATTTAATTTTTGGGCTTCCGTGAAGCAATGGTTAGCGCGTTCGGCTGTTAACCGAAAGGTTGGTGGTTCGAGCCCACCCGGGAGCGGTGTTGTGAGGTCTTAGATGTAACGTAAATTCAGAGTTTTTTAAAAATATCTGACGAACATTTAATTTTTGGGCTTCCGTGGCGCAATGGTTAGCGCGTTCAGCTGTTATTCAAAAGGTTTGAGGTTCGAGCCCATCCGGGAGCGGTGTTTTGAAGTCTCGGATGTGACGTACAAAGTCAGAGTTTTTCCACAATACCTGACGACCATATCATTTCTGAGCTTCCTTGGCTCGAAGGTTAGCGCGTTCGGATGTTATCCAAAAGGTTGGTGGTTCGAGCCCACCCGGCTGCCGTGTTGTGAAGTGTCAAATGTAACGTAAAAAGCCAAAGTTTTTCCACAATACCTGACGACCGTTTAATTTTTGAGCTTCCGTGGCGCAATGGTTAGCGCGTTCGGCTATTAACCGAAAGGTTGGTGGTTCGACCCCACCCGGGAGCGGTGTTGTGAGATCTCAAACGTAATGTCAAATGCCAAAGTTTTTCCACAATACCTGACAAACATTTAATCTTTGGGCTTCCGTGGCGCAATGGTTAGCGCGTTCGGCTGTTAACTGAAAGGTTGGTGGTTCGAGACCATCCGGGAGCGGTGTTGTGAGGTCTCAGATGTGACGGAAAAAGTCAAAGTTTTTCCACAATACCTGACGACCATTTAATTTTTGAGCTTCCGTGGCGCAATGGTTAGCGCGTTCGGCTGTTAACCGAAAGGTTGGTGGTTCGAGCCCATCCGGGAGTGGTGTTGTGAGGTCTCAGATGTGACGTAAAAAGTCAAAGTTTTTCCACAATACCTGACGAACATTTAATCTTTGGGCTTCCGTTGCGCAATGTTTAACGCCGTCGGCTGTTAACCGAAAGGTTGGTGGTTCGAGCCCATCCGGGAGCGGTGTTGTGAGGTCTTAGATGTAACGTAAAATTCAGAGTTTTTTAAAAATATCTGACGAACATTTAATTTTTGGGCTTCCGTGGCGCAATGGTTAGCGCGTTCAGCTGTTATTCAAAAGGTTTGAGGTTCGAGCCCATCCGGGAGCGGTGTTTTGAAGTCTCGGATGTGACGTACAAAGTCAGAGTTTTTCCACAATACCTGACGACCATTTCATTTCTGAGCTTCCTTGGCTCGAAGGTTAGCGCGTTCGGATGTTAACCAAAAGGTTGGTGGTTCGAGCCCACCCGGCTGCCGTGTTGTGAAGTCTCAAATGTAACGTAAAAAGCCAAAGTTTTCCACAATACCTGACGACCGTTTAATTTTTGAGCTTCCGTGGCGCAATGGTTAGCGCGTTCGGCTGTTAACCGAAAGGTTGGTGGTTCGAGCCCACCCGGGAGCGGTGTTGTGAGATCTCAAACGTAATGTCAAATGCCAAAGTTTTTCCACAATACCTGACAAACATTTAATCTTTGGGCTTCCGTGGCGCAATGGTTAGCGCGTTCGGCTGTTAACTGAATGGTTGGTGGTTCGAGACCATCCGGGAGCGGT
Source organism: Phalangium opilio (assembly GCF_054372755.1). Classification (NCBI taxonomy): domain Eukaryota; kingdom Metazoa; phylum Arthropoda; class Arachnida; order Opiliones; family Phalangiidae; genus Phalangium; species Phalangium opilio. Next base: position 6,045,839 of record NW_028324228.1, read on the forward strand.
GTTGTGAGGTCTCAGATGTGACGTAAAAAGTCAAAGTTTTTCCACAATACCTGACGAACATTTAATCTCTGGGCTTCTGTGGCGCAATGGTTAGCGCGTTCGGCTGTTAACCGAAAGGTTGGTGGTTCGAACCCATCCGTGAGCGGTGTTTCGAGGTCTCAGATGTGACGTAAAAAGTCAAAGTTTTTCCACAATACCTGACGAACATTTAATTTTTGGGCTTCCGTGGCGCAATGGTTAGCGCGTTCGGCTGTTAACCGAAAGGTTGGTGGTTCGAGCCCACCCGGGAGCGGTGTTGTGAAATCTCACATGTAACGTAAAAATCCAAAGTTTTTCCACAATACCTGACGAACATTTAATCCTTGGGCTTCCGTTGCGCAATGGTTAACGCCGTCGGCTGTTAACCGAAAGGTTGGTGGTTCGAGCCCATCCGGGAGCTGTGTTGTGAGGTCTTAGATGTAACGTAAAATTCAGAGTTTTTTAAATATAACTGACGAACATTTAATTTTTGGGCTTCCGTGGCGCAAAGGTTAGAGCGTTCAGCTGTTATTCAAAAGGTTTGTGGTTCGAGCACATCCGGGAGCGGTGTTGTGAAGTCTCAGATGTGACGTAAATAGTTAAAGTTTTTCCACAATACCTGACAAACATTTAATCTTTGGGCTTCCGTTGCACAATGGTTAACGCCGTCGGCTGTTAACCGAAAGGTTGGTGGTTCGAGCCCATCCGGGAGCGGTGTTATGAGGTCTCAGATGTGACGTAAAAAGTCAAAGTTTTTCCACAATACCTGACGAACATTTAATCTTTGGGCTTCCGTGGCGCAATGGTTAGCGCGTTCGGCTGTTAACCGAAAGGTTGGTGGTTCGAGCCCATCCGAGAGCGGTGTTGTGAGGTCTCAGATGTGACGTAAAAAGTCAAAGTTTTTCCACAATACCTGACGAACATTTAATCTTTGGGCTTCCGTGGCGCAATGGTTAGCGCGTTCGGCTGTTATCCGAAAGGTTGGCGGTTCGAGCCCACCCGGGAGCGGTGTTGTGAGATCTCACATGTAACGTAAAAATCCGAAGTTTTTCCACAATACCTGACGAACATTTAATCTTTGGGCTTCCGTTGCGCAATGTTTAACGCCGTCGGCTGTTAACCGAAAGGTTGGTGGTTCGAGCCCATCCGGGAGCGGTGTTGTGAGGTCTTAGATGTAACGTAAAATTCAGAGTTTTTTAAAAATATCTGACGAACATTTAATTTTTGGGCTTCCGTGGCGCAATGGTTAGCGCGTTCAGCTGTTATTCAAAAGGTTTGAGGTTCGAGCCCATCCGGGAGCGGTGTTTTGAAGTCTCGGATGTGACGTACAAAGTCAGTTTTTCCACAATACCTGACGACCATATCATTTCTGAGCTTCCTTGGCTTGAAGGTTAGCGCGTTCGGATGTTAACCAAAAGGTTGGTGGTTCGAGCCCACCCGGCTGCCGTGTTGTGAAGTGTCAAATGTAACGTAAAAAGCCAAAGTTTTTCCACAATACCTGACGACCGTTTAATTTTTGAGCTTCCGTGGCGCAATGGTTAGCGCGTTCGGCTGTTAACCGAAAGGTTGGTGGTTCGAGCCCACCCGGGAGCGGTGTTGTGAGATCTCAAACGTAATGTCAAATGCCAAAGTTTTTCCACAATACCTGACAAACATTTAATCTTTGGGCTTCCGTGGCGCAATGGTTAGCGCGTTCGGCTGTTAACTGAAAGGTTGGTGGTTCGAGACCATCCGGGAGTGGTGTTGTGAGGTCTCAGATGTGACGGAAAAAGTCAAAGTTTTTCCACAATACCTGACGACCATTTAATTTTTGAGCTTCCGTGGCGCAATGGTTAGCGCGTTCGGCTGTTAACCGAAAGGTTGGTGGTTCGAGCCCATCCGGGAGTGGTGTTGTGAGGTCTCAGATGTGACGTAAAAAGTCAAAGTTTTTCCACAATACCTGACGAACATTTAATCTTTGGGCTTCCGTTGCGCAATGTTTAACGCCGTCGGCTGTTAACCGAAAGGTTGGTGGTTCGAGCCCATCCGGGAGCGGTGTTGTGAGGTCTTAGATGTAACGTAAAATTCAGAGTTTTTTAAAAATATCTGACGAACATTTAATTTTTGGGCTTCCGTGGCGCAATGGTTAGCGCGTTCAGCTGTTATTCAAAAGGTTTGAGGTTCGAGCCCATCCGGGAGCGGTGTTTTGAAGTCTCGGATGTGACGTACAAAGTCAGAGTTTTTCCACAATACCTGACGACCATTTCATTTCTGAGCTTCCTTGGCTCGAAGGTTAGCGCGTTCGGATGTTAACCAAAAGGTTGGTGGTTCGAGCCCACCCGGCTGCCGTGTTGTGAAGTCTCAAATGTAACGTAAAAAGCCAAAGTTTTCCACAATACCTGACGTCCGTTTAATTTTTGAGCTTCCGTGGCGCAATGGTTAGCGCGTTCGGCTGTTAACCGAAAGGTTGGTGGTTCGAGCCCACCCGGGAGCGGTGTTGTGAGATCTCAAACGTAATGTCAAATGCCAAAGTTTTTCCACAATACCTGACAAACATTTAATCTTTGGGCTTCCGTGGCGCAATGGTTAGCGCGTTCGGCTGTTAACTGAAAGGTTGGTGGTTCGAGACCATCCGGGAGCGGTGTTGTGAGGTCTCAGATGTGACGTAAAAATCAAAGTTTTTCCACAATACCTGACGAACATTTAATCTTTGGGCTTCCGTGGCGCAATGGTTAACGCCGTCGGCTGTTAACCGAAAGGTTGGTGGTTCGAGCCCATCCGGAAGCTGTGTTGTGAGGTCTTAGATGTAACGTAAAATTCAGAGTTTTTTAAATATATCTGACGAACATTTAATTTTTGGGCTTCCGTGGCGCAAAGGTTAGAGCGTTCAGCTGTTATTCAAAAGGTTTGTGGTTCGAGCACATCCGGGAGCGGTGTTGTGAAGTCTCAGATGTGACGTAAATAGTTAAAGTTTTTCCACAATACCTGACAAACATTTAATCTTTGGGCTTCCGTTGCACAATGGTTAACGCCGTCGGCTGTTAACCGAAAGGTTGGAGGTTCGAGCCCATCCGGGAGCGGTGTTGTGAGGTCTCAGATGTGACGTAAAAAGTCAAAGTTTTTCCACAATACCTGACGAACATTTAATCTTTGGGCTTCCGTGGCGCAATGATTAGCGCGTTCGGCTGTTAACCGAAAGGTTGCTGGTTCGAGCCCATCCGAGAGCGGTGTTGTGAGGTCTCAGATGTGACGTAAAAAGTCAAAGTTTTTCCACAATACCTGACGAACATTTAATCTTTGGGCTTCCGTGGCGCAATGGTTAGCGCGTTCGGCTGTTATCCGAAAGGTTGGCGGTTCGAGCCCACCCGGGAGAGGTGTTGTGAGATCTCACATGTAACGCAAAAATCCGAGGTTTTTCCACAATACCTGACGAACATTTAATCTTTGGGCTTCCGTTGCGCAATGTTTAACGCCGTCGGCTGTTAACCGAAAGGTTGGTGGTTCGAGCCCATCCGGGAGCGGTGTTGTGAGGTCTTAGATGTAACGTAAAATTCAGAGTTTTTTAAAAATATCTGACGAACATTTAATTTTTGGGCTTCCGTGGCGCAATGGTTAGCGCGTTCAGCTGTTATTCAAAAGGTTTGAGGTTCGAGCCCATCCGGGAGCGGTGTTTTGAAGTCTCGGATGTGACGTACAAAGTCAGAGTTTTTCCACAATACCTGACGACCATTTCATTTCTGAGCTTCCTTGGCTCGAAGGTTAGCGCGTTCGGATGTTAACCAAAAGGTTGGTGGTTCGAGCCCACCCGGCTGCCGTGTTGTGAAGTCTCAAATGTAACGTAAAAAGCCAAAGTTTTTCCACAATACCTGACGACCGTTTAATTTTTGAGCTTCCGTGGCGCAATGGTTAGCGCGTTCGGCTGTTAACTGAAAGGTTGGTGGTTCGAGCCCACCCGGGAGCGGTGTTGTGAGATCTCAAACGTAATGTCAAATGCCAAAGTTTTTCCACAATACCTGACAAACATTTAATCTTTGGGCTTCCGTGGCGCAATGGTTAGCGCGTTCGGCTGTTAACTGAAAGGTTGGTGGTTCGAGACCATCCGTGAGCGGTGTTGTGAGGTCTCAGATGTGACGTAAAAAGTCAAAGTTTTTCCACAATACCTGACGAACATTTAATTTTTGGGCTTCCGTGGCGCAATGGTTAGCGCGTTCGGCTGTTAACCGAAAGGTTGGTTGTTCGAGCCCACCCGGGAGCGGTGTTGTGAAATCTCATATGTAACGTAAAAATCCAAACTTTTTCCACAATACCTGACGAACATTTAATCGTTGGGGTTCCGTTGCGCAATGGTTAACGCCGTCGGCTGTTACCGAAAGGTTGGTGGTTCGAGCCCATCCGGGAGCGGTGTTGTGAGGTCTTAGATGTAACGTAAAATTCAGAGTTTTTTAAAAATAACTGACGAACATTTAATTTTTGGGCTTACTTGGCGCAATGGTTAGAGCGTTCAGCTGTTATTCAAAAGGTTTGTGGTTCGAGCCCATCCGGGAGCGGTGTTGTGAAGTCTCAGATGTGACGTAAAAAGTCAAAGTTTTTCCACAATACCTGACGACCATTTCATTTCTGAGCTTCCTTGGCTCCATGGTTAGCGTGTTCGGATGTTAACCTTAAGGTTGGTGGTTCGAGCCCACCCGGGAGCAGTGTTGTGAAGTCTCAAATGTAACGTAAAAAGTCAAAGTTTTTCCACATACCTGACGACCATTTAATTTTTGAACTTCCGTGGCGCAATGGTTAGCGCGTTCGGCTGTTAACCGAAAGGTTGGTGGTTCGAGCCCATCCGGGAGCGCTGTTGTGAGGTCTCAGATGTGACGTAAAAAGTCAAAGTTTTTCCACAATACCTGACGACCATTTCATTTCTGAGCTTCCTTGGCTCCATGGTTAGCGTGTTCGGCTGTTAACCGAAAGGTTGGTGGTTCGAGCCCACCCGGGAGCGGTGTTGTGAGATCTCAAACGTAATGTCAAATGCCAAAGTTTTTCCACAATACCTGACAAACATTTAATCTTTGGGCTTCCGTGGCGCAATGGTTAGCGCGTTCGGCTGTTAACTGAAAGGTTGGTGGTTCGAGACCATCCGTGAGCGGTGTTGTGAGGTCTCAGATGTGACGTAAAAAGTCAAAGTTTTTTCACAATACCTGACGAACATTTAATTTTTGGGCTTCTGTGGCGCAATGGTTAGCGCGTTCGGCTGTTAACCGAAAGGTTGGTTGTTCGAGCCCACCCGGGAGCGGTGTTGTGAAATCTCATATGTAACGTAAAAATCCAAACTTTTTCCACAATACCTGACGAACATTTAATCGTTGGGCTTCCGTTGCGCAATGGTTAACGCCGTCGGCTGTTACCGAAAGGTTGGTGGTTCGAGCCCATCCGGGAGCGGTGTTGTGAGGTCTTAGATGTAACGTAAAATTCAGAGTTTTTTAAAAATATCTGACGAACATTTAATTTTTGGGCTTCCGTGGCGCAATGGTTAGCGCGTTCAGCTGTTATTCAAAAGGTTTGAGGTTCGAGCCCATCCGGGAGCGGTGTTTTGAAGTCTCGGATGTGACGTACAAAGTCAGAGTTTTTCCACAATACCTGACGACCATTTCATTTCTGAGCTTCCTTGGCTCGAAGGTTAGCGCGTTCGGATGTTAACCAAAAGGTTGGTGGTTCGAGCCCACCCGGCTGCCGTGTTGTGAAGTGTCAAATGTAACGTAAAAAGCCAAAGTTTTTCCACAATACCTGACGACCGTTTAATTTTTGAGCTTCCGTGGCGCAATGGTTAGCGCGTTCGGCTGTTAACCGAAAGGTTGGTGGTTCGAGCCCACCCGGGAGCGGTGTTGTGAGATCTCAAACGTAATGTCAAATGCCAAAGTTTTTCCACAATACCTGACAAACATTTAATCTTTGGGCTTCCGTGGCGCAATGGTTAGCGCGTTCGGCTGTTAACTGAAAGGTTGGTGGTTCGAGACCATCCGTGAGCGGTGTTGTGAGGTCTCAGATGTGACGTAAAATGTCAAAGTTTTTCCACAATACCTGACGAACATTTAATTTTTGGGCTTCCGTGGCGCAATGGTTAGCGCGTTCGGCTGTTAACCGAAAGGTTGGTTGTTCGAGCCCACCCGGGAGCGGTGTTGTGAAATCTCATATGTAACGTAAAAATCCAAACTTTTTCCACAATACCTGACGAACATTTAATCGTTGGGCTTCCGTTGCGCAATGGTTAACGCCGTCGGCTGTTACCGAAAGGTTGGTGGTTCGAGCCCATCCGGGAGCGGTGTTGTGAGGTCTTAGATGTAACGTAAAATTCAGAGTTTTTTAAAAATATCTGACGAACATTTAATTTTTGGGCTTCCATGGCGCAATGGTTAGCGCGTTCAGCTGTTATTCAAAAGGTTTGAGGTTCGAGCCCATCCGGGAGCGGTGTTTTGAAGTCTCGGATGTGACGTACAAAGTCAGAGTTTTTCCACAATACCTGACGACCATTTCATTTCTGAGCTTCCTTGGCTCGAAGGTTAGCGCGTTCGGATGTTAACCAAAAGGTTGGTGGTTCGAGCCCACCCGGCTGCCGTGTTGTGAAGTGTCAAATGTAACGTAAAAAGCCAAAGTTTTTCCACAATACCTGACGACCGTTTAATTTTTGAGCTTCCGTGGCGCAATGGTTAGCGCGTTCGGCTGTTAACCGAAAGGTTGGTGGTTCGAGCCCACCCGGGAGCGGTGTTGTGAGATCTCAAACGTAATGTCAAATGCCAAAGTTTTTCCACAATACCTGACAAACATTTAATCTTTGGGCTTCCGTGGCGCAATGGTTAGCGCGTTCGGCTGTTAACTGAAAGGTTGGTGGTTCGAGACCATCCGTGAGCGGTGTTGTGAGGTCTCAGATGTGACGTAAAATGTCAAAGTTTTTCCACAATACCTGACGAACATTTAATTTTTGGGCTTCCGTGGCGCAATGGTTAGCGCGTTCGGCTGTTAACCGAAAGGTTGGTTGTTCGAGCCCACCCGGGAGCGGTGTTGTGAAATCTCATATGTAACGTAAAAATCCAAACTTTTTCCACAATACCTGACGAACATTTAATCGTTGGGCTTCCGTTGCGCAATGGTTAACGCCGTCGGCTGTTACCGAAAGGTTGGTGGTTCGAGCCCATCCGGGAGCGGTGTTGTGAGGTCTTAGATGTAACGTAAAATTCAGAGTTTTTTAAAAATAACTGACGAACATTTAATTTTTGGGCTTACTTGGCGCAATGGTTAGAGCGTTCAGCTGTTATTCAAAAGGTTTGTGGTTCGAGCCCATCCGGGAGCGGTGTTGTGAAGTCTCAGATGTGACGTAAAAAGTCAAAGTTTTTCCACAATACCTGACGACCATTTCATTTCTGAGCTTCCTTGGCTCCATGGTTAGCGTGTTCGGATGTTAACCTTAAGGTTGGTGGTTCGAGCCCACCCGGGAGCAGTGTTGTGAAGTCTCAAATGTAACGTAAAAAGTCAAAGTTTTTCCACATACCTGACGACCATTTAATTTTTGAGCTTCCGTGGCGCAATGGTTAGCGCGTTCGGCTGTTAACCGAAAGGTTGGTGGTTCGAGCCCATCCGGGAGCGGTGTTGTGAGGTCTCAGATGTGACGTAAAAAGTCAAAGTTTTTCCACAATACCTGACGACCATTTCATTTCTGAGCTTCCTTGGCTCCATGGTTAGCGTGTTCGGCTGTTAACCGAAAGGTTGGTGGTTCGAGCCCACCCGGGAGCGGGGTTGTGAGATCTCAAACGTAATGTCAAATGCCAAAGTTTTTCCACAATACCTGACAAACATTTAATCTTTGGGCTTCCGTGGCGCAATGGTTAGCGCGTTCGGCTGTTAACCGAAAGGCTGGTGGTTCGAGCCCATCCGTGAGCGGTGTTGTGAGGTCTCAGATGTGACGTAAAAAGTCAAAGTTTTTCCACAATACCTGACGAACATTTAATTTTTGGGCTTCCGTGGCGCAATGGTTAACGCCGTCGGCTGTTACCGAAAGGTTGGTGGTTCGAGCCCATCCGGGAGCGGTGTTGTGAGGTCTTAGATGTAACGTAAAATTCAGAGTTTTTTAAAAATAACTGACGAACATTTAATTTTTGGGCTTACTTGGCGCAATGGTTAGAGCGTTCAGCTGTTATTCAAAAGGTTTGTGGTTCGAGCCCATCCGGGAGCGGTGTTGTGAAGTCTCAGATGTGACGTAAAAAGTCAAAGTTTCTCCACAATACCTGACGACCATTTCATTTCTGAGCTTCCTTGGCTCCATGGTTAGCGTGTTCGGATGTTAACCTTAAGGTTGGTGGTTCGAGCCCACCCGGGAGCAGTGTTGTGAAGTCTCAAATGTAACGTAAAAAGTCAAAGTTTTTCCACATACCTGACGACCATTTAATTTTTGAGCTTCCGTGGCGCAATGGTTAGCGCGTTCGGCTGTTAACCGAAAGGTTGGTGGTTCGAGCCCATCCGGGAGCGCTGTTGTGAGGTCTCAGATGTGACGTAAAAAGTCAAAGTTTTTCCACAATACCTGACGACCATTTCATTTCTGAGCTTCCTTGGCTCCATGGTTAGCGTGTTCGGCTGTTAACCGAAAGGTTGGTGGTTCGAGCCCACCCGGGAGCGGTGTTGTGAGATCTCAAACGTTATGTCAAATGCCAAAGTTTTTCCACAATACCTGACAAACATTTAATCTTTGGGCTTCCGTGGCGCAATGGTTAGCGCGTTCGGCTGTTAACTGAAAGGTTGGTGGTTCGAGACCATCCGTGAGCGGTGTTGTGAGGTCTCAGATGTGACGTAAAAAGTCAAAGTTTTCCATAATACCTGACGAACATTTAATTTTTGGGCTTCTGTGGCGCAATGGTTAGCGCGTTCGGCTGTTAACCGAAAGGTTGGTTGTTCGAGCCCACCCGGGAGCGGTGTTGTGAAATCTCATATGTAACGTAAAAATCCAAACTTTTTCCACAATACCTGACGAACATTTAATCGTTGGGCTTCCGTTGCGCAATGGTTAACGCCGTCGGCTGTTACCGAAAGGTTGGTGGTTCGAGCCCATCCGGGAGCGGTGTTGTGAGGTCTTAGATGTAACGTAAAATTCAGAGTTTTTTAAAAATAACTGACGAACATTTAATTTTTGAACTTACTTGGCGCAATGGTTAGAGCGTTCAGCTGTTATTCAAAAGGTTTGTGGTTCGAGCCCATCCGGGAGCGGTGTTGTGAAGTCTCAGATGTGACGTAAAAAGTCAAAGTTTTTCCACAATACCTGACGACCATTTCATTTCTGAGCTTCCTTGGCTCCATGGTTAGCGTGTTCGGATGTTAACCTTAAGGTTGGTGGTTCGAGCCCACCCGGGAGCAGTGTTGTGAAGTCTCAAATGTAACGTAAAAAGTCAAAGTTTTTCCACATACCTGACGACCATTTAATTTTTGAGCTTCCGTGGCGCAATGGTTAGCGCGTTCGGCTGTTAACCGAAAGGTTGGTGGTTCGAGCCCATCCGGGAGCGGTGTTGTGAGGTCTCAGATGTGACGTAAAAAGTCAAAGTTTTTCCACAATACCTGACGAACATTTAATCTTTGGGCTTCCTTGAAGCAATGGTTAGCGCGTTCGGCTGTCAACCGAAAGGTTGGTGGTTCGAGCCCACCCGGGAGCGGTGTTGTGAGATCTCAAACGTAATGTCAAATGCCAAAGTTTTTCCACAATACCTGACAAACATTTAATCTTTGGGCTTCCGTGGCGCAATGGTTAACGCCGTCGGCTGTTAACCGAAAGGTTGGTGGTTCGAGCCCATCCGGGAGCTGTGTTGTGAGGTCTTAGATGTAACGTAAAATTCAGAGTTTTTTAATAATAACTGACGAACATTTTATTTTTGGGCTTCCGTGGCGCAATGGTTAGAGCGTTCAGCTGTTATTCAAAAGGTTTGTGGTTCGAGCCCATCCGGGAGCGGTGTTGTGAAGTCTCAGATGTGACGTAAAAAGTCAAAGTTTTTCCACAATACCTGACGAACATTTAATCTTTGGGCTTCCGTTGCACAATGGTTAACGCCGTCGGCTGTTAACCGAAAGGTTGGTGGTTCGAGCCCATCCGGGAGCGGTGTTGTGAGGTCTTAGATATAACGTAAAATTCAGAGTTTTTTAAAAATAACTGACGAACATTTAATTTTTGGTCTTCCGTGGCGCATTGGTTATAGCGTTCAGATGTTATTCAAAAGGTTTGTGGTTCGAGCCCATCCGGGAGCGGTGTTGTGAAGTCTCAGATGTGACGTAAAAATTCAAAGTTTTTCCACAATACCTGACGAACATTTAATCTTTGGGCTTCCGTTGCGCAATGGTTAACGCCGTCGGCTGTTAACCGAAAGGTTGGTGGTTTGAGCCCATTCGGGAGCGGTGTTGTGAGGTCTTAGATGTAACGTAAAAAGTCAAAGTTTTTCCACATACCTGACGACCATTTAATTTTTGAGCTTCCGTGGCGCAATGGTTAGCGCGTTCGGCTGTTAACCGAAAGGTTGGTGGTTCGAGCCCATCCGTGAGCGGTGTTGTGAGGTCTCAGATGTGACGTAAAAAGTCAAAATTTTTCCACAATACCTGACGAACATTTAATTTTTGGGCTTCCGTGGCGCAATGGTTAGCGCGTTCGGCTGTTAACCGAAAGGTTGGTGGTTCGAGCCCACCCGGGAGCGGTGTTGTGAAATCTCATATGTAACGTAAAAATCCAAACTTTTTCCACAATACCTGACGAACATTTAATCGTTGGGCTTCCGTTGCGCAATGGTTAACGCCGTCGGCTGTTACCGAAAGGTTGGTGGTTCGAGCCCATCCGGGAGCGGTGTTGTGAGGTCTTAGATGTAACGTAAAATTCAGAGTTTTTTAAAAATAACTCACGAACATTTAATTTTTGGGCTTCCTTGGCGCAATGGTTAGAGCGTTCAGCTGTTATTCAAAAGGTTTGTGGTTCGAGCCCATCCGGGAGCGGTGTTGTGAGATCTCAAACGTAATGTCAAATGCCAAAGTTTTTCCACAATACCTGACAAACATTTAATCTTTGGGCTTCCGTGGCGCAATGGTTAGCGCGTTCGGCTGTTAACTGAAAGGTTGGTGGTTCGAGACCATCCGTGAGCGGTGTTGTGAGGTCTCAGATGTGACGTAAAAAGTCAAAGTTTTCCACAATACCTGACGAACATTTAATTTTTGGGCTTCTGTGGCGCAATGGTTAGCGCGTTCGGCTGTTAACCGAAAGGTTGGTTGTTCGAGCCCACCCGGGAGCGGTGTTGTGAAATCTCATATGTAACGTAAAAATCCAAACTTTTTCCACAATACCTGACGAACATTTAATCGTTGGGCTTCCGTTGCGCAATGGTTAACGCCGTCGGCTGTTACCGAAAGGTTGGTGGTTCGAGCCCATCCGGGAGCGGTGTTGTGAGGTCTTAGATGTAACGTAAAATTCAGAGTTTTTTAAAAATAACTGACGAACATTTAATTTTTGAACTTACTTGGCGCAATGGTTAGAGCGTTCAGCTGTTATTCAAAAGGTTTGTGGTTCGAGCCCATCCGGGAGCGGTGTTGTGAAGTCTCAGATGTGACGTAAAAAGTCAAAGTTTTTCCACAATACCTGACGACCATTTCATTTCTGAGCTTCCTTGGCTCCATGGTTAGCGTGTTCGGATGTTAACCTTAAGGTTGGTGGTTCGAGCCCACCCGGGAGCAGTGTTGTGAAGTCTCAAATGTAACGTAAAAAGTCAAAGTTTTTCCACATACCTGACGACCATTTAATTTTTGAGCTTCCGTGGCGCAATGGTTAGCGCGTTCGGCTGTTAACCGAAAGGTTGGTGGTTCGAGCCCATCCGGGAGCGGTGTTGTGAGGTCTCAGATGTGACGTAAAAAGTCAAAGTTTTTCCACAATACCTGACGAACATTTAATCTTTGGGCTTCCTTGAAGCAATGGTTAGCGCGTTCGGCTGTCAACCGAAAGGTTGGTGGTTCGAGCCCACCCGGGAGCGGTGTTGTGAGATCTCAAACGTAATGTCAAATGCCAAAGTTTTTCCACAATACCTGACAAACATTTAATCTTTGGGCTTCCGTGGCGCAATGGTTAACGCCGTCGGCTGTTAACCGAAAGGTTGGTGGTTCGAGCCCATCCGGGAGCTGTGTTGTGAGGTCTTAGATGTAACGTAAAATTCAGAGTTTTTTAATAATAACTGACGAACATTTTATTTTTGGGCTTCCGTGGCGCAATGGTTAGAGCGTTCAGCTGTTATTCAAAAGGTTTGTGGTTCGAGCCCATCCGGGAGCGGTGTTGTGAAGTCTCAGATGTGACGTAAAAAGTCAAAGTTTTTCCACAATACCTGACGAACATTTAATCTTTGGGCTTCCGTTGCACAATGGTTAACGCCGTCGGCTGTTAACCGAAAGGTTGGTGGTTCGAGCCCATCCGGGAGCGGTGTTGTGAGGTCTTAGATATAACGTAAAATTCAGAGTTTTTTAAAAATAACTGACGAACATTTAATTTTTGGTCTTCCGTGGCGCATTGGTTATAGCGTTCAGATGTTATTCAAAAGGTTTGTGGTTCGAGCCCATCCGGGAGCGGTGTTGTGAAGTCTCAGATGTGACGTAAAAATTCAAAGTTTTTCCACAATACCTGACGAACATTTAATCTTTGGGCTTCCGTTGCGCAATGGTTAACGCCGTCGGCTGTTAACCGAAAGGTTGGTGGTTTGAGCCCATTCGGGAGCGGTGTTGTGAGGTCTTAGATGTAACGTAAAAAGTCAAAGTTTTTCCACATACCTGACGACCATTTAATTTTTGAGCTTCCGTGGCGCAATGGTTAGCGCGTTCGGCTGTTAACCGAAAGGTTGGTGGTTCGAGCCCATCCGTGAGCGGTGTTGTGAGGTCTCAGATGTGACGTAAAAAGTCAAAATTTTTCCACAATACCTGACGAACATTTAATTTTTGGGCTTCCGTGGCGCAATGGTTAGCGCGTTCGGCTGTTAACCGAAAGGTTGGTGGTTCGAGCCCACCCGGGAGCGGTGTTGTGAAATCTCATATGTAACGTAAAAATCCAAACTTTTTCCACAATACCTGACGAACATTTAATCGTTGGGCTTCCGTTGCGCAATGGTTAACGCCGTCGGCTGTTACCGAAAGGTTGGTGGTTCGAGCCCATCCGGGAGCGGTGTTGTGAGGTCTTAGATGTAACGTAAAATTCAGAGTTTTTTAAAAATAACTGACGAACATTTAATTTTTGGGCTTCCTTGGCGCAATGGTTAGAGCGTTCAGCTGTTATTCAAAAGGTTTGTGGTTCGAGCCCATCCGGGAGCGGTGTTGTGAAGTCTCAGATGTGACGTAAAAAGTCAAAGTTTTTCCACAATACCTGACGACCATTCCATTTCTGAGCTTCCTTGGCTCCATGGTTAGCGTGTTCGGATGTTAACCTTAAGGTTGGTGGTTCGAGCCCACCCGGGAGCAGTGTTGTGAAGTCTCAAATGTAACGTAAAAAGTCAAAGTTTTTCCACATACCTGACGACCATTTAATTTTTGAGCTTCCGTGGCGCAATGGTTAGCGCGTTCGGCTGTTAACCGAAAGGTTGGTGGTTCGAGCCCATCCGGGAGCGGTGTTGTGAGGTCTCAGATGTGACGTAAAAAGTCAAAGTTTTTCCACAATACCTGACGACCATTTCATTTCTGAGCTTCCGTGGCGCAATGGTTAGCGCGTTCGGCTGTTAACCGAAAGGTTGGTGGTTCGAGCCCATCCGTGAGCGGTGTTGTGAGGTCTCAGATGTGACGTAAAAAGTCAAAGTTTTTCCACAATACCTGACGAACATTTAATTTTTGGGCTTCCGTGGCGCAATGGTTAGCGCGTTCGGCTGTTAACCGAAAGGTTGGTGGTTCGAGACCACCCGGGAGCGGTGTTGTGAAATCTCACATGTAACGTAAAAATCCAAAGTTTTTCCACAATACCTGACGAACATTTAATCGTTGGGCTTCCGTTGCGCAATGGTTAACGCCGTCGGCTGTTAACCGAAAGGTTGGTGGTTCGAGCCCATCCGGGAGCGGTGTTGTGAGGTCTTAGATGTAACGTAAAATTCAGAGTTTTTTAAAAATAACTGACGAACATTTAATTTTTGGGCTTCCGTGGCGCAATGGTTAGCGCGTTCGGCTGTTAACCGAAAGGTTGGTGGTTCGAGCCCATCCGGGAGCGGTAATGTGAGGTCTTAGATGTAACGCAAAATTCAGAGTTTTTTAAAAATACCTGACGAACATTTAATCTTTGGGCTTCCGTGGCGCAATGGTTAGCGCGTTCGGCTGTTAACCGAAAGGTTGGTGGTTCGAACCCACCCGGGATCGGTGTTGTGAGCTCTCACATGTAACGTAAAAAGCCAAAGTGTTTCCACAATAGCCGACGACCATTTAATTTTTGGGCTTCCGTTGCGCAATGGTTAACGCCGTCGGCTGTTAACCGAAAGGTTGGTGGTTCGAGCCCATCCGGGAGCTGTGTTGTGAGGTCTTAGATGTAACGTAAAATTCAGAGTTTTTTAATAATAACTGACGAACATTTAATTTTTGGGCTTCCGTGGCGCAATGGTTAGAGCGTTCAGCTGTTATTCAAAATGTTTGTGGTTCGAGCCCATCCGGGAGCGGTGTTGTGAAGTCTCAGATGTGACGTAAAAAGTCAAAGTTTTTCCACAATACCTGACGAACATTTAATCTTTGGGCTTCCGTTGCACAATGGTTAACGCCGTCGGCTGTTAACCGAAAGGTTGGTGGTTCGAGCCCATCTGGGAGCGGTGTTGTGAGGTCTTAGATATAACGTAAAATTCAGAGTTTTTTAAAAATAACTGACGAACATTTAATTTTTGGTCTTCCGTGGCGCAATGGTTATAGCGTTCAGATGTTATTCAAAAGGTTTGTGGTTCGAGCCCATCCGGGAGCGGTGTTGTGAAGTCTCAGATGTGACGTAAAAAGTCAAAGTTTTTCCACAATACCTGACGAACATTTAATCTTTGGGCTTCCGTTGCGCAATGGTTAACGCCGTCGGCTGTTAACCGAAAGGTTGGTGGTTTGAGCCCATCCGGGAGCGGTGTTGTGAGGTCTTAGATGTAACGTAAAATTCAGAGTTTTTTAAAAATAACTGACGAACATTTAATTTTTGGGCTTCCGTGGCGCAATGGTTAGCGCGTTCGGCTGTTAACCCAAAGGTTGGTGGTTCGAGCCCATCCGGGAGCGGTAATGTGAGGTCTTAGATGTAACGTAAAATTCAGAGTTTTTTAAAAATACCTGACGAACATTTAATCTTTGGGCTTCCGTGGCGCAATGGTTAGCGCGTTCGGCTGTTAACCGAAAGGTTGGTGGTTCGAGCCCACCCGGGATCGGTGTTGTGAGCTCTCACATGTAACGTAAAAAGCCAAAGTGTTTCCACAATAGCCGACGACCATTTAATTTTTGGGCTTCCGTTGCGCAATGGTTAACGCCGTCGGCTGTTAACCGAAAGGTTGGTGGTTCGAGCCCATCCGGGAGCTGTGTTGTGAGGTCTTAGATGTAACGTAAAATTCAGAGTTTTTTAAAAATAACTGACGAACATTTAATTTTTGGGCTTCCGTGGCGCAATGGTTAGAGCGTTCAGCTGTTATTCAAAAGGTTTGTGGTTCGAGCCAATCCGGGAGCGGTGTTGTGAAGTCTTAGATGTGACGTAAAAAGTCAAAGTTTTTCCACAATACCTGACGAACATTTAATCTTTGGGCTTCCGTTGCACAATGGTTAACGCCGTCGGCTGTTAAGCGAAAGGTTGGTGGTTCGAGCCCATCCGGGAGCGGTGTTGTGTGGTCTTAGATGTAACGTAAAATTCAGAGTTTTTTAAAAATAACTGACGAACATTTAATTTTTGGTCTTCCGTGGCGCAATGGTTATAGCGTTCAGATGTTTTTCAAAAGGTTTGTGGTTCGAGCCCATCCGGGAGCGGTGTTGTGAAGTCTCAGATGTGACGTAAAAAGTCAAAGTTTTTCCACAATACCTGAAGAACATTTAATCTTTGGGCTTCCGTGGCGCAATGGTTAGCGCGTTCGGCTGTTAACCGAAAGGTTGGTGGTTCGAGCCTACCCGGGAGCGGTGTTGTGAGATCTCACATGTAACGTAAAAATCCAAAGTTTTTCCACAATACCTGACGAACATTTAATCTTTGGGCTTCCGTTGCGCAATGGTTAACGCCGTCGGCTGTTAACCGAAAGGTTGGTGGTTTGAGCCCATCCGGGAGCGGTGTTGTGAGGTCTTAGATGTAACGTAAAATTCAGAGTTTTTTAAAAATAACTGACGAATATTAAATTTTTGGGCTTCCGTGGCGCAATGTTTAGAGCGTTCAGCTGTTATTCAAAAGGTTTGTGGTTCGAGCCCATCCGGGAGCGGTAATGTGAGGTCTTAGATGTAACGTAAAATTCAGAGTTTTTTAAAAATTCCTTACGAACATTTAATCTTTGGGCTTCCGTGGCGCAATGGTTATAGCGTTCAGATGTTATTCAAAAGGTTTGTGGTTCGAGCCCATCCGGGAGCGGTGTTGTGAAGTCTCAGATGTGACGTAAAAAGTCAAAGTTTTTCCACAATACCTGACGAACATTTAATCTTTGGGCTTCCGTGGCGCAATGGTTAGCGCGTTCGGCTGTTAACCGAAAGGTTGGTGGTTCGAGCCCACCCGGGAGCGGTGTTGTGAGATCTCACATGTAACGTAAAAATCCAAAGTTTTTCCACAATACCTGACGAACATTTAATCTTTGGGCTTCCGTTGCGCAATGGTTAACGCCGTCGGCTGTTAACCGAAAGGTTGGTGGTTTGAGCCCATCCGGGAGCGGTGTTGTGAGGTCTTAGATGTAACGTAAAATTCAGAGTTTTTTAAAAATAACTGACGAATATTAAATTTTTGGGCTTCCGTGGCGCAATGTTTAGAGCGTTTAGCTGTTATTCAAAAGGTTTGTGGTTCGAGCCCATCCGGGAGCGGTAATGTGAGGTCTTAGATGTAACGTAAAATTCAGAGTTTTTTAAAAATTCCTTACGAACATTTAATCTTTGGGCTTCCGTGGCGCAATGGTTATAGCGTTCAGATGTTATTCAAAAGGTTTGTGGTTCGAGCCCATCCGGGAGCGGTGTTGTGAAGTCTCAGATGTGACGTAAAAAGTCAAAGTTTTTCCACAATACCTGACGAACATTTAATCTTTGGGCTTCCGTTGCGCAATGGTTAACGCCGTCGGCTGTTAACCGAAAGGTTGGTGGTTCGAGCCCATCCGGGAGCGGTAATGTGAGGTCTTAGATGTAACGTAAAATTCAGAGTTTTTTAAAAATACCTGACGAACATTTAATCTTTGGGCTTCCGTGGCGCAATGGTTAGCGCGTTCGGCTGTTAACCGAAAGGTTGGTGGTTCGAGCCCACCCGGGATCGGTGTTGTGAGCTCTCACATGTAACGTAAAAAGCCAAAGTGTTTCCACAATAGCCGACGACCATTTAATTTTTGGGCTTCCGTTGCGCAATGGTTAACGCCGTCGGCTGTTAACCGAAAGGTTGGTGGTTCGAGCCCATCCGGGAGCTGTGTTGTGAGGTCTTAGATGTAACGTAAAATTCAGAGTTTTTTAAAAATAACTGACGAACATTTAATTTTTGGGCTTCCGTGGCGCAATGGTTAGAGCGTTCAGCTGTTATTCAAAAGGTTTGTGGTTCGAGCCAATCCGGGAGCGGTGTTGTGAAGTCTCAGATGTGACGTAAAAAGTCAAAGTTTTTCCACAATACCTGACGAACATTTAATCTTTGGGCTTCCGTTGCACAATGGTTAACGCCGTCGGCTGTTAAGCGAAAGGTTGGTGGTTCGAGCCCATCCGGGAGCGGTGTTGTGTGGTCTTAGATGTAACGTAAAATTCAGAGTTTTTTAAAAATAACTGACGAACATTTAATCTTTGGGCTTCCGTGGCGCAATGGTTAGCGCGTTCGGCTGTTAACCGAAAGGTTGGTGGTTCGAGCCCACCCGGGATCGGTGTTGTGAGCTCTCACATGTAACGTAAAAAGCCAAAGTGTTTCCACAATAGCCGACGACCATTTAATTTTTGGGCTTCCGTTGCGCAATGGTTAACGCCGTCGGCTGTTAACCGAAAGGTTGGTGGTTCGAGCCCATCCGGGAGCTGTGTTGTGAGGTCTTAGATGTAACGTAAAATTCAGAGTTTTTTAAAAATAACTGACGAACATTTAATTTTTGGGCTTCCGTGGCGCAATGGTTAGAGCGTTCAGCTGTTATTCAAAAGGTTTGTGGTTCGAGCCAATCCGGGAGCGGTGTTGTGAAGTCTTAGATGTGACGTAAAAAGTCAAAGTTTTTCCACAATACCTGACGAACATTTAATCTTTGGGCTTCCGTTGCACAATGGTTAACGCCGTCGGCTGTTAAGCGAAAGGTTGGTGGTTCGAGCCCATCCGGGAGCGGTGTTGTGTGGTCTTAGATGTAACGTAAAATTCAGAGTTTTTTAAAAATAACTGACGAACATTTAATTTTTGGTCTTCCGTGGCGCAATGGTTATAGCGTTCAGATGTTTTTCAAAAGGTTTGTGGTTCGAGCCCATCCGGGAGCGGTGTTGTGAAGTCTCAGATGTGACGTAAAAAGTCAAAGTTTTTCCACAATACCTGAAGAACATTTAATCTTTGGGCTTCCGTGGCGCAATGGTTAGCGCGTTCGGCTGTTAACCGAAAGGTTGGTGGTTCGAGCCTACCCGGGAGCGGTGTTGTGAGATCTCACATGTAACGTAAAAATCCAAAGTTTTTCCACAATACCTGACGAACATTTAATCTTTGGGCTTCCGTTGCGCAATGGTTAACGCCGTCGGCTGTTAACCGAAAGGTTGGTGGTTTGAGCCCATCCGGGAGCGGTGTTGTGAGGTCTTAGATGTAACGTAAAATTCAGAGTTTTTTAAAAATAACTGACGAATATTAAATTTTTGGGCTTCCGTGGCGCAATGTTTAGAGCGTTCAGCTGTTATTCAAAAGGTTTGTGGTTCGAGCCCATCCGGGAGCGGTAATGTGAGGTCTTAGATGTAACGTAAAATTCAGAGTTTTTTAAAAATTCCTTACGAACATTTAATCTTTGGGCTTCCGTGGCGCAATGGTTATAGCGTTCAGATGTTATTCAAAAGGTTTGTGGTTCGAGCCCATCCGGGAGCGGTGTTGTGAAGTCTCAGATGTGACGTAAAAAGTCAAAGTTTTTCCACAATACCTGACGAACATTTAATCTTTGGGCTTCCGTGGCGCAATGGTTAGCGCGTTCGGCTGTTAACCGAAAGGTTGGTGGTTCGAGCCCACCCGGGAGCGGTGTTGTGAGATCTCACATGTAACGTAAAAATCCAAAGTTTTTCCACAATACCTGACGAACATTTAATCTTTGGGCTTCCGTTGCGCAATGGTTAACGCCGTCGGCTGTTAACCGAAAGGTTGGTGGTTTGAGCCCATCCGGGAGCGGTGTTGTGAGGTCTTAGATGTAACGTAAAATTCAGAGTTTTTTAAAAATAACTGACGAATATTAAATTTTTGGGCTTCCGTGGCGCAATGTTTAGAGCGTTTAGCTGTTATTCAAAAGGTTTGTGGTTCGAGCCCATCCGGGAGCGGTAATGTGAGGTCTTAGATGTAACGTAAAATTCAGAGTTTTTTAAAAATTCCTTACGAACATTTAATCTTTGGGCTTCCGTGGCGCAATGGTTATAGCGTTCAGATGTTATTCAAAAGGTTTGTGGTTCGAGCCCATCCGGGAGCGGTGTTGTGAAGTCTCAGATGTGACGTAAAAAGTCAAAGTTTTTCCACAATACCTGACGAACATTTAATCTTTGGGCTTCCGTTGCGCAATGGTTAACGCCGTCGGCTGTTAACCGAAAGGTTGGTGGTTCGAGCCCATCCGGGAGCGGTAATGTGAGGTCTTAGATGTAACGTAAAATTCAGAGTTTTTTAAAAATACCTGACGAACATTTAATATTTGGGCTTCCGTGGCGCAATGGTTAGCGCGTTCGGCTGTTAACCGAAAGGTTGGTGGTTCGAGCCCACCCGGGATCGGTGTTGTGAGCTCTCACATGTAACGTAAAAAGCCAAAGTGTTTCCACAATAGCCGACGACCATTTAATTTTTGGGCTTCCGTTGCGCAATGGTTAACGCCGTCGGCTGTTAACCGAAAAGTTGGTGGTTCGAGCCCATCTGGGAGCTGTGTTGTGAGGTCTTAGATGTAACGTAAAATTCAGAGTTTTTTAAAAATAACTGACGAACATTTAATTTTTGGGCTTCCGTGGCGCAATGGTTAGAGCGTTCAGCTGTTATTCAAAAGGTTTGTGGTTCGAGCCAATCCGGGAGCGGTGTTGTGAAGTCTCAGATGTGACGTAAAAAGTCAAAGTTTTTCCACAATACCTGACGAACATTTAATCTTTGGGCTTCCGTGGCGCAATGGTTAGCGCGTTCGGCTGTTAACCGAAAGGTTGGTGGTTCGAGCCCACCCGGGAGCGGTGTTGTGAGATCTCACATGTAACGTAAAAATCCAAAGTTTTTCCACAATACCTGACGAACATTTAATCTTTGGGCTTCCGTTGCGCAATGGTTAACGCCGTCGGCTGTTAACCGAAAGGTTGGTGGTTTGAGCCCATCCGGGAGCGGTGTTGTGAGGTCTTAGATGTAACGTAAAATTCAGAGTTTTTTAAAAATAACTGACGAATATTAAATTTTTGGGCTTCCGTGGCGCAATGTTTAGAGCGTTCAGCTGTTATTCAAAAGGTTTGTGGTTCGAGCCCATACGGGAATGGTAATGTGAGGTCTTAGATGTAACGTAAAACTCAGAGTTTTTTAAAAATTCCTGACGAATATTTAATCTTTGGGCTTCCGTGGCGCAATGGTTAGCGCGTTCGGCTGTTAACCGAAAGGTTGGTGGTTCGAGCCCACCCGGGAGCGGTGTTGTGAGCTCTCACATGTAACGTAAAAAGCCAAAGTGTTTCCACAATAGCCGACGACCATTTAATTTTTGGGCTTCCGTGGCGCAATGGTTAGCGCGTTCGGCTGTTAACCGAGAGGTTGGTGGTTCGAGCCCACCCGGGAGCGGTGTTGTGAGCTCTCACATGTAACGTAAAAAGCCAAAGTGTTTCCACAATAGCCGACGACCATTTAATTTTTGGGCTTCCGTGGCGCAATGGTTAGCGCGTTCGGCTGTTAACCGAAAGGTTGGTGGTTCGAGCCCATCCGGGAGCGGTGTTGTGAAGTCTCAGATGTGACGTAAAAAGTCAAAGTTTTTCCACAATACCTGACGAACATTTAATCTTTGGGCTTCCGTGGCGCAATGGTTAGCGCGTTCGGCTGTTAACCGAAAGGTTGGTGGTTCGAGCCTACCCGGGAGCGGTGTTGTGAGATCTCACATGTAACGTAAAAATCCAAAGTTTTTCCACAATACCTGACGAACATTTAATCTTTGGGCTTCCGTTGCGCAATGGTTAACGCCGTCGGCTGTTAACCGAAAGGTTGGTGGTTTGAGCCCATCCGGGAGCGGTGTTGTGAGGTCTTAGATGTAACGTAAAATTCAGAGTTTTTTAAAAATAACTGACGAATATTAAATTTTTGGGCTTCCGTGGCGCAATGTTTAGAGCGTTCAGCTGTTATTCAAAAGGTTTGTGGTTCGAGCCCATCCGGGAGCGGTAATGTGAGGTCTTAGATGTAACGTAAAATTCAGAGTTTTTTAAAAATTCCTTACGAACATTTAATCTTTGGGCTTCCGTGGCGCAATGGTTATAGCGTTCAGATGTTATTCAAAAGGTTTGTGGTTCGAGCCCATCCGGGAGCGGTGTTGTGAAGTCTCAGATGTGACGTAAAAAGTCAAAGTTTTTCCACAATACCTGACGAACATTTAATCTTTGGGCTTCCGTGGCGCAATGGTTAGCGCGTTCGGCTGTTAACCGAAAGGTTGGTGGTTCGAGCCCACCCGGGAGCGGTGTTGTGAGATCTCACATGTAACGTAAAAATCCAAAGTTTTTCCACAATACCTGACGAACATTTAATCTTTGGGCTTCCGTTGCGCAATGGTTAACGCCGTCGGCTGTTAACCGAAAGGTTGGTGGTTTGAGCCCATCCGGGAGCGGTGTTGTGAGGTCTTAGATGTAACGTAAAATTCAGAGTTTTTTAAAAATAACTGACGAATATTAAATTTTTGGGCTTCCGTGGCGCAATGTTTAGAGCGTTTAGCTGTTATTCAAAAGGTTTGTGGTTCGAGCCCATCCGGGAGCGGTAATGTGAGGTCTTAGATGTAACGTAAAATTCAGAGTTTTTTAAAAATTCCTTACGAACATTTAATCTTTGGGCTTCCGTGGCGCAATGGTTATAGCGTTCAGATGTTATTCAAAAGGTTTGTGGTTCGAGCCCATCCGGGAGCGGTGTTGTGAAGTCTCAGATGTGACGTAAAAAGTCAAAGTTTTTCCACAATACCTGACGAACATTTAATCTTTGGGCTTCCGTTGCGCAATGGTTAACGCCGTCGGCTGTTAACCGAAAGGTTGGTGGTTCGAGCCCATCCGGGAGCGGTAATGTGAGGTCTTAGATGTAACGTAAAATTCAGAGTTTTTTAAAAATACCTGACGAACATTTAATATTTGGGCTTCCGTGGCGCAATGGTTAGCGCGTTCGGCTGTTAACCGAAAGGTTGGTGGTTCGAGCCCACCCGGGATCGGTGTTGTGAGCTCTCACATGTAACGTAAAAAGCCAAAGTGTTTCCACAATAGCCGACGACCATTTAATTTTTGGGCTTCCGTTGCGCAATGGTTAACGCCGTCGGCTGTTAACCGAAAAGTTGGTGGTTCGAGCCCATCTGGGAGCTGTGTTGTGAGGTCTTAGATGTAACGTAAAATTCAGAGTTTTTTAAAAATAACTGACGAACATTTAATTTTTGGGTTTCCGTGGCGCAATGGTTAGAGCGTTCAGCTGTTATTCAAAAGGTTTGTGGTTCGAGCCAATCCGGGAGCGGTGTTGTGAAGTCTCAGATGTGACGTAAAAAGTCAAAGTTTTTCCACAATACCTGACGAACATTTAATCTTTGGGCTTCCGTGGCGCAATGGTTAGCGCGTTCGGCTGTTAACCGAAAGGTTGGTGGTTCGAGCCCACCCGGGAGCGGTGTTGTGAGATCTCACATGTAACGTAAAAATCCAAAGTTTTTCCACAATACCTGACGAACATTTAATCTTTGGGCTTCCGTTGCGCAATGGTTAACGCCGTCGGCTGTTAACCGAAAGGTTGGTGGTTTGAGCCCATCCGGGAGCGGTGTTGTGAGGTCTTAGATGTAACGTAAAATTCAGAGTTTTTTAAAAATAACTGACGAATATTAAATTTTTGGGCTTCCGTGGCGCAATGTTTAGAGCGTTCAGCTGTTATTCAAAAGGTTTGTGGTTCGAGCCCATACGGGAATGGTAATGTGAGGTCTTAGATGTAACGTAAAACTCAGAGTTTTTTAAAAATTCCTGACGAATATTTAATCTTTGGGCTTCCGTGGCGCAATGGTTAGCGCGTTCGGCTGTTAACCGAAAGGTTGGTGGTTCGAGCCCACCCGGGAGCGGTGTTGTGAGCTCTCACATGTAACGTAAAAAGCCAAAGTGTTTCCACAATAGCCGACGACCATTTAATTTTTGGGCTTCCGTGGCGCAATGGTTAGCGCGTTCGGCTGTTAACCGAAAGGTTGGTGGTTCGAGCCCACCCGGGAGCGGTGTTGTGAGCTCTCACATGTAACGTAAAAAGCCAAAGTGTTTCCACAATAGCCGACGACCATTTAATTTTTGGGCTTCCGTGGCGCAATGGTTAGCGCGTTCGGCTGTTAACCGAAAGGTTGGTGGTTCGAGCCCATCCGGGAGCGGTGTTGTGAAGTCTCAGATGTGACGTAAAAAGTCAAAGTTTTTCCACAATACCTGACGAACATTTAATCTTTGGGCTTCCGTGGCGCAATGGTTAGCGCGTTCGGCTGTTAACCGAAAGGTTGGTGGTTCGAGCCCACCCGGGAGCGGTGTTGTGAGATCTCACATGTAACGTAAAAATCCAAAGTTTTTCCACAATACCTGACGAACATTTAATCTTTGGGCTTCCGTTGCGCAATGGTTAACGCCGTCGGCTGTTAACCGAAAGGTTGGTGGTTTGAGCCCATCCGGGAGCGGTGTTGTGAGGTCTTAGATGTAACGTAAAATTCAGAGTTTTTTAAAAATAACTGACGAATATTAAATTTTTGGGCTTCCGTGGCGCAATGTTTAGAGCGTTTAGCTGTTATTCAAAAGGTTTGTGGTTCGAGCCCATCCGGGAGCGGTAATGTGAGGTCTTAGATGTAACGTAAAATTCAGAGTTTTTTAAAAATTCCTTACGAACATTTAATCTTTGGGCTTCCGTGGCGCAATGGTTATAGCGTTCAGATGTTATTCAAAAGGTTTGTGGTTCGAGCCCATCCGGGAGCGGTGTTGTGAAGTCTCAGATGTGACGTAAAAAGTCAAAGTTTTTCCACAATACCTGACGAACATTTAATCTTTGGGCTTCCGTTGCGCAATGGTTAACGCCGTCGGCTGTTAACCGAAAGGTTGGTGGTTCGAGCCCATCCGGGAGCGGTAATGTGAGGTCTTAGATGTAACGTAAAATTCAGAGTTTTTTAAAAATACCTGACGAACATTTAATATTTGGGCTTCCGTGGCGCAATGGTTAGCGCGTTCGGCTGTTAACCGAAAGGTTGGTGGTTCGAGCCCACGCGGGATCGGTGTTGTGAGCTCTCACATGTAACGTAAAAAGCCAAAGTGTTTCCACAATAGCCGACGACCATTTAATTTTTGGGCTTCCGTTGCGCAATGGTTAACGCCGTCGGCTGTTAACCGAAAAGTTGGTGGTTCGAGCCCATCTGGGAGCTGTGTTGTGAGGTCTTAGATGTAACGTAAAATTCAGAGTTTTTTAAAAATAACTGACGAACATTTAATTTTTGGGCTTCCGTGGCGCAATGGTTAGAGCGTTCAGCTGTTATTCAAAAGGTTTGTGGTTCGAGCCAATCCGGGAGCGGTGTTGTGAAGTCTCAGATGTGACGTAAAAAGTCAAAGTTTTTCCACAATACCTGACGAACATTTAATCTTTGGGCTTCCGTGGCGCAATGGTTAGCGCGTTCGGCTGTTAACCGAAAGGTTGGTGGTTCGAGCCCACCCGGGAGCGGTGTTGTGAGATCTCACATGTAACGTAAAAATCCAAAGTTTTTCCACAATACCTGACGAACATTTAATCTTTGGGCTTCCGTTGCGCAATGGTTAACGCCGTCGGCTGTTAACCGAAAGGTTGGTGGTTTGAGCCCATCCGGGAGCGGTGTTGTGAGGTCTTAGATGTAACGTAAAATTCAGAGTTTTTTAAAAATAACTGACGAATATTAAATTTTTGGGCTTCCGTGGCGCAATGTTTAGAGCGTTCAGCTGTTATTCAAAAGGTTTGTGGTTCGAGCCCATACGGGAATGGTAATGTGAGGTCTTAGATGTAACGTAAAACTCAGAGTTTTTTAAAAATTCCTGACGAATATTTAATCTTTGGGCTTCCGTGGCGCAATGGTTAGCGCGTTCGGCTGTTAACCGAAAGGTTGGTGGTTCGAGCCCACCCGGGAGCGGTGTTGTGAGCTCTCACATGTAACGTAAAAAGCCAAAGTGTTTCCACAATAGCCGACGACCATTTAATTTTTGGGCTTCCGTGGCGCAATGGTTAGCGCGTTCGGCTGTTAACCGAAAGGTTGGTGGTTCGAGCCCACCCGGGAGCGGTGTTGTGAGCTCTCACATGTAACGTAAAAAGCCAAAGTGTTTCCACAATAGCCGACGACCATTTAATTTTTGGGCTTCCGTGGCGCAATGGTTAGCGCGTTCGGTTGTTAACCGAAAGGTTGGTGGTTCGAGCCCATCCGGGAGCTGTGTTGTGAGGTCTTTGATGTAACGTAAAATTCAGAGTTTTTTAAAAATAACTGACGAACATTTAATCTTTGGGCTTCCGTGGCGCAATGGTTAGAGCGTTCAGCTGTTATTCAAAAGGTTTGTGGTTCGAGCCCATCCGGGAGCGGTGTTGTGAAGTGTCAGATGTGACGTAAAAAGTCAAAGTTTTTCCACAATACCTGACAAACATTTAATCTTTAGGCTTCCGTGGCGCAATGGTTAGCGCGTTCGGCTGTTAACCGAAAGGTTGGTGGTTCGAGCCCACCCGGGAGCGGTGTTGTGAGATCTCACATGTAACGTAAAAATCCAAAGTTTTTCCACAATACCTGACGAACATTTAATCTTTGGGCTTCCGTTGCGCAATGGTTAACGCCGTCGGCTGTTAACCGAAAGGTTGGTGGTTTGAGCCCATCCGGGATTGGTGTTGTGAGGTCTTAGATGTAACGTAAAATTCAGAGTTTTTTAAAAATAACTGACGAATATTAAATTTTTGGGCTTCCGTGGCGCAATGGTTAGCGCGTTCGGCTGTTAACCGAAAGGTTGGTGGTTCGAGCTCATCCGGGAGCGGTGTTGTGAGGTCGTAGATGTAACGTAAAATTCAGAGTTTTTTAAAAATACCTGACGAACATTTAATCTTTGGGCTTCTGTGGCGCAATGGTTACTGAGTTCGGCCGTTAACCGAAAGGTTGGTGGTTCGAGCCCATCCGGGAGCGGTGTTGTGAGGTCTCAGATGTAACGTAAAAAGCCAAAGTTTTTCCACAATACCTGACGACCATTTAATTTTTGGGCTTCGGTGGCGCAATGGTTATTGCGTTCGGCTGTTAACCGAAAGTTTGGTGGTTCGAGCCCACCCGGGAGCGGTGTTATGAGGTGTCAGATGTAACGCAAAATATAAAAGTATTTCCACAATACCTGACGACCATTTAATTTTTGGGCTTCGGTGGCGCAATGGTTAGCGCGTTCAGCTGTTAACCGAAAGGTTGGTGGTTCGAGCCCACCCGGGAGCGGTGTTATGAGGTGTCAGATGTAACGCAAAATATAAAAGTATTTGCACAATACCTGACGACCATTTAATTTTTAGGCTTCCGTGGCGTAATGGCTGGCTCGTTCGGCTGTAATCCGAAAGGTTGGTGGTTCGAGCCCATCCGGGAGCGGTGTAGTGAGGTCTCAGATGTAACGTAAAAAGCCAAAGTTTTTCCACAATACCTGACGACCATTTAATTTTTGGGCTTCGGTGGCGCAATGGTTGGCGCGTTCGGCTGTTAACCGAAAGGTTGGTGGTTCAAGCCCACCCGGGAACGGTTGTTCTAATGTTTTATAAGTAACGTAAAAAGTCAATGTTTTTCCGCAATACCTGACGGCCATTTAATTTTTAGGCTTCTGTGGCGCGATGGTTAGGTTAGGGCGTTCGGCTGTTAACCGAAAGGTTGGTGGTTAGATCCCATGCTCGAGAGTTAGTGTGAAATGTTTTAAGTAACATAAAAAGTCAAAGTTTTTCCGCCATACTTGACAACATTTTAAATTCTAAGCTTCCGTGGCGCAATGCTTAGTGCGTTCGGCCGTTAACCGAAAGGTTGGTGGTTCGAGCCCATTCGGGAGCGATGTTGTGAGGTCTCAGATGTAACGTAAAAAGCCAAAGTTTTTCCACCTCACAACACCGTTCCCGGATGGGCTCGAACCACCAACCTTTCGGTTAACGGCCGAACGCACTAAGCATTGCGCCACGGAAGCTTAGAATTTAAAATGTTGTCAAGTATGGTGGAAAAACTTTGACTTTTTATGTTACTTAAAACATTTCACACTAACGCTCCAGCGTGGGATCTAACCACCAACCTTTCGGTTAACAGCCGAACGCCCTAACCTAACCATCGCGCCACGGAAGCCTAAAAATTAAATGGCCGTCAGGTATTGCGGAAAAACATTGACTTTTTACGTTACTTATAAAACATTAGAACAACCGTTCCCGGGTGGGCTTGAACCACCAACCTTTCGGTTAACAGCCGAACGCGCCAACCATTGCGCCACCGAAGCCCAAAAATTAAATGGTCGTCAGGTATTGTGGAAAAACTTTGGCTTTTTACGTTACATCTGAGACCTCACTACACCGCTCCCGGATGGGCTCGAACCACCAACCTTTCGGATTACAGCCGAACGAGCCAGCCATTACGCCACGGAAGCCTAAAAATTAAATGGTCGTCAGGTATTGTGGAAATACTTTTATATTTTGCGTTACATTGACACCTCATAACACCGCTCCCGGGTGTGCTCGAACCACCAACCTTTCGGTTAACAGCCGAACGCGCTAACCATTGCGCCACCGATGCCCAAAAATTAAATGGTCGTCAGGTATTGTGGAAAAACTTTGGCTTTTTACGTTACATCTGAGACCTTACTACACCGCTCCCGGATGGGCTCGAACCACCAACCTTTCCGTTAACGGCCGAACGCACTAGGCATTGCGCCACGGAAGCTTAGAATTTAAAATGTTGTCAAGTATGGTGGAAAAACTTTGACTTTTTATGTTACTTAAAACATTTCACACTAACGCTCCAGCGTGGGATCTAACCACCAACCTCTCGGTTAACAGCCGAACGCCCTAACCTAACCATCGCGCCACGGAAGCCTAAAAATTAAATGGCCGTCAGGTATTGTGGAAAAACATTGACTTTTTACGTTACTTATAAAACATTACACAACCGTTCGCGGGTGGGCTTGAACCACCAACCTTTCGGTTAACAGTCGAACGCGCTAACCATTGCGCCACCGAAGCCCAAAAATTAAATGGTCGTCAGGTATTGTGGAAAAACTTTGGCTTTTTACGTTACATCTGAGACCTCACTACACCGCTCCCGGATGGGCTCGAACAACCAACCTTTCGGATTACAGCCGAACGAGCCAGCCATTACGCCACGGAAGCCTAAAAATTAAATGGTCGTCAGGTATTGTGGAAATACTTTTATATTTTACGTTACATTGACACCTCATAACACCGCTCCCGGGTGGGCTCGAACCACTCACCTTTCGGTTAACAGCCGAACGCGCTAACCATTGCGCCACCGAAGCCCAAAAATTAAATGGTCGTCAGGTATTGTGGAAAAACTTTGGCTTTTTACGTTACATCTGAGACCTCACTACACCTCTCCCGGAAGGGCTCGAACCACCAACCTTTCGGTTAACAGCCGAACGCGCTAACCATTGCGCCAGCGAAGGCCAAAAATTAAATGGTCGTCAGGTATTGTGGAAAAACTTTGGCTTTTTACGTTATTTATAAAACATTACACAACCGTTCCCGGGTGGGCTTGAACCACCAACCTTTCGGTTAACAGTCGAACGCGCTAACCACGGCCGAACGCACTAAGCATTGCGCCACGGAAGCTTAGAATTTAAAATGTTGTCAAGTATGGTGGAAAAACTTTGACTTTTTATGTTACTTAAAACATTTCACACTAACGCTCCAGCGTGGGATCTAACCACCAACCTTTCGGTTAACAGCCGAACGCCCTAACCTAACCATCGCGCCACGGAAGCCTAAAAATTAAATGGCCGTCAGGTATTGTGGAAAAACATTGACTTTTTACGTTACTTATAAAACATTACACAACCGTTCCCGGGTGGGCTTGAACCACCAACCTTTCGGTTAACAGTCGAACGCGCTAACCATTGCGCCACCGAAGCCCAAAAATTAAATGGTCGTCAGGTATTGTGGAAAAACTTTGGCTTTTTACGTTACATCTGAGACCTCACTACACCGCTCCCGGATGGGCTCGAACAACCAACCTTTCGGATTACAGCCGAACGAGCCAGCCATTACGCCACGGAAGCCTAAAAATTAAATGGTCGTCAGGTATTGTGGAAATACTTTTATATTTTACGTTACAATGACACCTCATAACACCGCTCCCGGGTGGGCTCGAAC
Source organism: Phalangium opilio (assembly GCF_054372755.1). Classification (NCBI taxonomy): domain Eukaryota; kingdom Metazoa; phylum Arthropoda; class Arachnida; order Opiliones; family Phalangiidae; genus Phalangium; species Phalangium opilio. The sequence continues at coordinate 6,075,711 of NW_028324228.1, forward strand.
CACTCACCTTTCGGTTAACAGCCGAACGCGCTAACCATTGCGCCACCGAAGCCCAAAAATTAAATGGTCGTCAGGTATTGTGGAAAAACTTTGGCTTTTTACGTTACATCTGAGACCTCACTACACCGCTCCCGGAAGGGCTCGAACCACCAACCTTTCGGTTAACAGCCGAACTCGCTAACCATTGCGCCAGCGAAGGCCAAAAATTAAATGGTCGTCAGGTATTGTGGAAAAACTTTGGCTTTTTACGTTACATCTGAGACCTTACAACACCGCTCCCGGATGGGCTCGAACCACCAACCTTTCGGTTAACAGCCGAACGAGCCAGCCATTACGCCACGGAAGCCTAAAAATTAAATGGTCGTCAGGTATTGTGGAAATACTTTTATATTTTACGTTACATTGACACCTCATAACACCGCTCCCGGGTGGGCTCGAACCACTCACCTTTCGGTTAACAGCCGAACGCGCTAACCATTGCGCCACCGAAGCCCAAAAATTAAATGGTCGTCAGGTATTGTGGAAAAACTTTGGCTTTTTACGTTACATCTGAGACCTCACTACACCGCTCCCGGAAGGGCTCGAACCACCAACCTTTCGGTTAACAGCCGAACGCGCTAACCATTGCGCCAGCGAAGGCCAAAAATTAAATGGTCGTCAGGTATTGTGGAAAAACTTTGGCTTTTTACGTTACATCTGAGACCTTACAACACCGCTCCCGGATGGGCTCGAACCACCAACCTTTCGGTTAACAGCCGAACGCGCTAACCATTGCGCCACCGAAGGCCAAAAATTAAATGGTCGTCAGGTATTGTGGAAAAACTTTGGCTTTTTTCGGTACATCTGAGACCTCACAACACCGCTCCCGGATGGGCTCAAACCACCAACCTTTCGGTTAACAGCCGAACGCACTAAGCAATGCGACACAGAAGCTTAGAATTTTAAATGTTGTCAGGTATTGTGGAAAAACTTTGACTTTTTACGTTACTTATAAAACTACACACCTACGCTCCCGGGTGGGTTCGAACCACCAACCTTTCGGTTAACAGCCGAACGCGCTAACCATTGCGCCACCGAAGCCCAAAAATTAAATGGTCGTCTGGTATTGTGGAAAAACTTTGGCTTTTTACGTTACATCTGAGACCTCACAACACCGCTCCCGGATGGGCTCGAACCACCAACCTTTCGGTTAACAGCCGAACGCGCTAAGCATTTCGACACAGAAGCTTATAATTTAAAATGTTGTAAGGAATTGTGGAAAAAATTTGACTTTTTACGTTACTTATAACACTTCACACTAACGGCCCAGCGTGGTCTCTAACCACCAACCTTTCGGTTAACAGCCGATCGCGCTAACCATGTCGCCACAGATGCCCGGAAATTAAGTGGTCGTCAGGTATTGTGGAAAAACTTTGTCTTTTTTCGGTACATCTGAGACCTCACAACACCGCTCCCGGATGGGCTCGAACCACCAACCTTTCGGTTAACAGCCGAACGCACTAAGCAATGCGACACAGAAGCTTAGAAATGCAATGGTCGTCGGGTTGAAAAAATTTTGACTTTTTACGTTACTTATAAAACTTTACACAACCGTTCCCGGGTGGGCTTGAACCACCAACCTTTTGATTAACAGCCGAACGCTCTAACCATTGCGCAACGGAAGCCCAAAGATATATGGTCTTCAGGTATTGTGGAAAAGCTTTAACTTTTTACGTCACATCATATACCTCACAACACCGCTCCCGGATAAAGGCAACGGAAGCCCAAAGATATATGGTCTTCAGGTATTGTGGAAAAACTATGGCTTTTTTCGGTACGCCTGAGACCTTACAACAGCGCTTGCGGATGGGCCTGAACCACCAACCTTTTGATTAAAAGCTGAACTTGCTAACCATTGCGCCACAGAAGCCCAAATATTAAATGGTCGTCAGGTATTTTGGAAAAACTTTAGCTTTTTACGATACATCTGAGACCTCACAACACCGCTCCCGGGTGTGCTCGAACCACCAAGCTTTCGGATAACTGTCGAACGCGTTAACCATTGCGCATTGGAAGCCAAAAAATTAAATGGTTTTCAGGTATTGTGGAAAAACTTTGACTTTTTACGTACCATCTTATACCTCACTACACCGCTCCCGGAAGGGCTCGAACCACCATCCTTTCGGTTAACGGCCGAACGCGCTAACTATTGCGCAAAGGAAGCCCAAAAGATATATGGTCTTCAGGTATTGTGGAAAAACTTTACACAAATGTTCCCGGGTGGGCTTTAGCCACCAACCTTTCGGATAACAGCCGAACGCGCTAACCACTGCGCCACAGAAGCCCGGCAATTAACTGGTCGTCAGGTATTGTGGAAAAACTTTGTTTTTTAACGTTACATCTGACACCCCACAACACCGCTCCCGGGTGGGCTCTAACCACCAACCTTTCGGTTAACAGCCGAACGCGCTAACCTAACCATCGCGCCACGGAAGTCTAAAAACTAAATGGCCGTCAGGTATTGTGGAAAAACTTTGATTTTAACGTTACTTATAAAACATTACACAACCGTTCCCGGGTGGGCTTGAACCACCAACTTTTCGGTTAACAGCCGAACGCGCAAGCCATTACGCCACGGAAGCTAGGAAATTAATTTGATGTCAGGTATTGTGGAAAAACTTTGAATTTTTACGTCACATCTGAGACCTCACAACACCGCTCCCGGATGGGCTCGAACCACCAACCTATCGGTTAACGGCCGAACGCACTAAGCATTGCGCCACGGAAGCTTAGAATTTAAAATGTTGTCAAGTATGGTGGAAAAACTTTGACTTTTTATGTTACTTAAAACATTTCACACTAACTCTCGAGCGTGGGATGTAACCACCAACCTTTCGGTTAACAGCCGAACGCCCTAACCTAACCATTGCGCCACCGAAGCCCAAAAAATAAATGGTCGTCAGGTATTGTGGAAAAACTATGGCTTTTTACGTTACATCTGAGACCTCACAACACCGCGTCCAGATGGTCTCGAACCACCAACCTTTTGGTTAACAGCCGAACGCGCTAACCATGGCGCCACAGATGCCCGGAAATTAAGTGGTCGTCAGGTATTGTGTAAAAACTTTGACTTTTTTCGGTACACCTGAGACCTTACAACAGCGCTTGCGGATGGGCCTGAACCACCAACCTTTTGATTAAAAGCTGAACTTGCTAACCATTGCGCCACAGAAGCCCAAATATTAAATGGTCTTCAGGTATTGTGGAAAAACTTTACACAAATGTTCCCGGGTGGGCTTTAGCCACCAACCTTTCGGATAACAGCCGAACGCGCTAACCACTGCGCCACAGAAGCCCGGCAATTAACTGGTCGTCAGGTATTGTGGAAAAACTTTGTTTTTTAACGTTACATCTGACACCCCACAACACCGCTCCCGGGTGGGCTCGAACCACCAACCTTTCGGTTAACAGCCGAACGCGCTAACCATTGCGCCACGGAAGCTCAGAAATGAAATGCTCGTCAGGTATTGTAGTAAAACTTTGGCTTTTTACGTTACATCTGAGACCTCACAACACCACTCCCGGATGGGCTCGAACCACCAACCTTTCGGTTAACAGCCGAACGCTCTAACCATTGCGCAACGGAAGCCCAAAAATTAAATGGTCTTCAGGTATTGTGGAAAAACTTTGACTTTTTACGTCACATCTGAGACCTCACAACACCACACCCGGATGGGCTCGAACCACCAACCTTTCGGTTAACAGCCGAACGCTCTAACCATTGCGCCACAGAAGCCTAAAAATTAAATGGCCGTCAGGTATTGTGATAAAACTTTGACTTTTTACGTCACATCTGAGACCTCACAACACCGCTCCCGGATGGGCTCGAACCACCAACCTTTCAGATAACAGCCGAATGCGCTAACCACTGCGCAACGGAAGCTCAAAAATTAAATGGTTTTCAGGTATTGTGGAAAAACTTTGACTTTTTACGTCACATCTGAGAACTCACTACACCATTCCCGGATGGGCTCGAACCACCAACCTTTCGGATTACAGCCGAACGAGCCAGCCATTACGCCACGGAAGCCTAAAAATTAAATGGTCGTCAGGTATTGTGGAAATACTTTTATATTTTGCGTTACATCTGACACCTCATAACACCGCTCCCGGGTGGGCTCGAACCACCAATCTTTCGGTTAACAGCCGAACGCGCTAACCATTGCACCACCGAAGCCCAAAAATTAAATGGTCGTCAGGTATTGTGGAAAAACTTTGACTTTTTATGTTACTTAGGCTGTTAACCGAAAGGTTGGTGGTTCGAGCCCACCCAAGAGCGGTGTTGTGAAATCTCACATGTAACGTAAAAATCCAAAGTTTTTCCACAATACCTGACGAACATTTAATCGTTGGGCTTCCGTTGCGAAATGGTTAACGCCGTCGGCTGTTACCGAAAGGTTGGTGGTTCGAGCCCATCCGGGAGCGGTGTTGTGAGGTCTTAGATGTAACGTAAAATTCAGAGTTTTTTAAAAATAACTGACGAACATTTAATTTTTGGGCTTGCGTGGCGCAATGGTTAGAGCGTTCAGCTGTTATTCAAAAGGTTTGTGGTTCGAGCCCATCCGGGAGAGGTGTTGTGAAGTCTCAGATGTGCCGTAAAAAGTCAAAGTTTTTCCACAATACCTGACGAACATTTAATTTTTGGGCTTCCGTGGCACAATGGTTAGCGAGTTCGGCTGTTAACCGAAAGGTTGGTGGTTCGAGCCCACCCGGGAGCGGTGTTGTGAAATCTCACATGTAACGTAAAAATCCAAAGTTTTTCCACAATACCTGACGAACATATAATTTTTGAGCTTCCGTGGCGCAATGGTTAGCGCGTTCGGCTGTTAACCGAAAGGTTGGTTGTTCGAGCCCATCCGGGAGCGGTGTTGTGAGGTCTTAGATGTAACGTAAAATTCAGAGTTTTTTAAAAAAAACTGACGAACATTTAATTTTTGGGCTTCCGTGGCGCAAAGGTTAGAGCCTTCAGCTGTTATTCAAAAGGTTTGTGGTTCGAGCCCATCCGGGAGCGGTGTTGTGAAGTCTCAGATGTGACGTAAATAGTTAAAGTTTTTCCACAATACCTGACGAACATTTAATCTTTGGGCTTCCGTTGCACAATGGTTAACGCCGTCGGCTGTTAACCGAAAGGTTGGTGGTTCGAGCCCATCTGGGAGCAGTGTTGTGAGGTCTTAGATGTAACGAAAAATTCAGAGTTTTTTAAAAATAACTGACGAACATTTAATTTTTGGTCTTCCGTGGCGCAATGGTTAGAGCGTTCAGCTGTTATTCAAAAGGTTTGTGGTTCGAGCCCATCCGGGAGCGGTGTTGTGAAGTCTCAGATGTGACGTAAAAAGTCAAAGTTTTTCCACAATACCTGACGAACATTTAATCTTTGGGCTTCCGTTGCACAATGGTTAACGCCGTCGGCTGTTAACCGAAAGGTTTGTGGTTCGAGCCCATCCGGGAGCGGTGTTGTGAGGTCTCAGATGTGACGTAAAAAGTCAAAGTTTTTCCACAATACCTGACGAACATTTAATCTTTGGGCTTCCGTGGCGCAATGGTTAGCGCGTTCGGCTGTTAACCGAAAGGTTGGTGGTTCGAGCCCATCCGAGAGCGGTGTTGTGAGGTCTCAGATGTGACGTAAAAAGTCAAAGTTTTTCCACAATACCTGACGAACATTTAATCTTTGGGCTTCCGTGGCGCAATGGTTAGCGCGTTCGGCTGTTAACCGAAAGGTTGGTGGTTCGAGCCCACCCAAGAGCGGTGTTGTGAAATCTCACATGTAACGTAAAAATCCAAAGTTTTTCCACAATACCTGACGAACATTTAATCGTTGGGCTTCCGTTGCGAAATGGTTAACGCCGTCGGCTGTTACCGAAAGGTTGGTGGTTCGAGCCCATCCGGGAGCGGTGTTGTGAGGTCTTAGATGTAACGTAAAATTCAGAGTTTTTTAAAAATAACTGACGAACATTTAATTTTTGGGCTTCCGTGGCGCAATGGTTAGAGCGTTCAGCTGTTATTCAAAAGGTTTGTGGTTCGAGCCCATCCGGGAGAGGTGTTGTGAAGTCTCAGATGTGCCGTAAAAAGTCAAAGTTTTTCCACAATACCTGACGAACATTTAATTTTTGGGCTTCCGTGGCACAATGGTTAGCGAGTTCGGCTGTTAACCGAAAGGTTGGTGGTTCGAGCCCACCCGGGAGCGGTGTTGTGAAATCTCACATGTAACGTAAAAATCCAAAGTTTTTCCACAATACCTGACGAACATATAATTTTTGAGCTTCCGTGGCGCAATGGTTAGCGCGTTCGGCTGTTAACCGAAAGGTTGGTTGTTCGAGCCCATCCGGGAGCGGTGTTGTGAGGTCTTAGATGTAACGTAAAATTCAGAGTTTTTTAAAAAAAACTGACGAACATTTAATTTTTGGGCTTCCGTGGCGCAAAGGTTAGAGCCTTCAGCTGTTATTCAAAAGGTTTGTGGTTCGAGCCCATCCGGGAGCGGTGTTGTGAAGTCTCAGATGTGACGTAAATAGTTAAAGTTTTTCCACAATACCTGACGAACATTTAATCTTTGGGCTTCCGTTGCACAATGGTTAACGCCGTCGGCTGTTAACCGAAAGGTTGGTGGTTCGAGCCCATCTGGGAGCAGTGTTGTGAGGTCTTAGATGTAACGAAAAATTCAGAGTTTTTTAAAAATAACTGACGAACATTTAATTTTTGGTCTTCCGTGGCGCAATGGTTAGAGCGTTCAGCTGTTATTCAAAAGGTTTGTGGTTCGAGCCCATCCGGGAGCGGTGTTGTGAAGTCTCAGATGTGACGTAAAAAGTCAAAGTTTTTCCACAATACCTGACGAACATTTAATCTTTGGGCTTCCGTTGCACAATGGTTAACGCCGTCGGCTGTTAACCGAAAGGTTTGTGGTTCGAGCCCATCCGGGAGCGGTGTTGTGAGGTCTCAGATGTGACGTAAAAAGTCAAAGTTTTTCCACAATACCTGACGAACATTTAATCTTTGGGCTTCCGTGGCGCAATGGTTAGCGCGTTCGGCTGTTAACCGAAAGGTTGGTGGTTCGAGCCCATCCGAGAGCGGTGTTGTGAGGTCTCAGATGTGACGTAAAAAGTCAAAGTTTTTCCACAATACCTGACGAACATTTAATCTTTGGGCTTCCGTGGCGCAATGGTTAGCGCGTTCGGCTGTTAACCGAAAGGTTGGTGGTTCGAGCCCACCCAAGAGCGGTGTTGTGAAATCTCACATGTAACGTAAAAAGCCAAAGTTTTTCCACAATACCTGACGAACATTTAATTTTTGGGCTTCCGTGGCGCAATGATTAGCGCGTTCGGCTGTTAACTGAAAGGTTGGTGGTTCGAGACCATCCGGGAGCGGTGTTGTGAGCTCTCACATGTAACGTAAAAAGCCAAAGTGTTTCCACAATACCCGACGACCATTTATTTTTTGGGCTTCCGTAGCGCAATGGTTAGCGCGTTCGGCTGTTAACCGAAAGGTTGGTGGTTCGAGCCCACCCAAGAGCGGTGTTGTGAAATCTCACATGTAACGTAAAAATCCAAAGTTTTTTCACAATACCTGACGAACATTTAATCTTTGGGCTTCCGTTGCGCAATGGTTAACGCCGTCGGCTGTTAACCGAAAGGTTGGTGGTTCGAGCCCATCCGGGAGCGGTGTTGTGAGGTCTTAGATGTAACGTAAAATTCAGAGTTTTTTAAAAATAACTGACGAACATTTAATTTTTGGGCTTCCGTGGCGCAAAGGTTAGAGCGTTCAGCTGTTATTCAAAAGGTTTGTGGTTCGAGCCCATCCGGGAGCGGTGTTGTGAAGTCTCAGATGTGACGTAAATAGTTAAAGTTTTTCCACAATACCTGACGAACATTTAATCTTTGGGCTTCCGTTGCACAATGGTTAATGCCGTCGGCTGTTAACCGAAAGGTTGGTGGTTCGAGCCCATCCGGGAGCGGTGTTGTGAGGTCTCAGATGTGACGTAAAAAGTCAAAGTTTTTCCACAATACCTGACGAACATTTAATCTTTGGGCTTCCGTGGCGCAATGGTTAGCGCGTTCGGCTGTTAACCGAAAGGTTGGTGGTTCGAGCCCATCCGAGAGCGGTGTTGTGAGGTCTTAGATGTGACGTAAAAAGTCAAAGTTTTTCCACAATACCTGACGAACATTTAATCTTTGGGCTTCCGTGGCGCAATGGTTAGCGCGTTCGGCTGTTAACCGAAAGGTTGTAGGTTCGAGCCCATCCGTGAGCGGTGTTGTGAGGTCTCAGATGTGACGTAAAAAGTCAAAGTTTTTCCACAATACCTGACGAACATTTAATTTTTGGGCTTCCGTGGCGCAATGGTTAGCGCGTTCGGCTGTTAACCGAAAGGTTGGTGGTTCGAGCCCACCCAAGAGCGGTGTTGTGAAATCTCACATGTAACGTAAAAAGCCAAAGATTTCCACAATACCTGACGACCATTTCATTTCTGAGCTTCCTTGGCTCGAAGGTTAGCGCGTTCGGATGTTAACCGAAAGGTTGGTGGTTCGAGCCCACCCAAGAGCGGTGTTGTGAAATCTCACATGTAACGTAAAAAGCCAAAGTTTTTCCACAATACCTGACGACCATTTCATTTCTGAGCTTCCTTGGCTCGAAGGTTAGCGCGTTCGGATGTTAACCAAAAGGTTGGTGGTTCGAGCCCACCCGGCTGCCGTGTTGTGAAGTCTCAAATGTAACGTAAAAAGCCAAAGTTTTTCCACAATACCTGACGAACATTTAATTTTTGGGCTTCCGTGGCGCAATGATTAGCGCGTTCGGCTGTTAACTGAAAGGTTGGTGGTTCGAGACCATCCGGGAGCGGTGTTGTGAGCTCTCACATGTAAGGTAAAAAGCCAAAGTGTTTCCACAATACCCGACGACCATTTATTTTTTGGGCTTCCGTTGCGCAATGGTTAACGCCGTCGGCTGTTAACCGAAAGGTTGGTGGTTCGAGCCCACCCAAGAGCGGTGTTGTGAAATCTCACATGTAACGTAAAAATCCAAAGTTTTTTCACAATACCTGACGAACATTTAATCGTTGGGCTTCCGTTGCGCAATGGTTAACGCCGTCGGCTGTTAACCGAAAGGTTGGTGGTTCGAGCCCATCCGGGAGCGGTGTTGTGAGGTCTTAGATGTAACGTAAAATTCAGAGTTTTTTAAAAATAACTGACGAACATTTAATTTTTGGGCTTCCGTGGCGCAATGGTTAGAGCGTTCAGCTGTTATTCAAAAGGTTTGTGGTTCGAGCCCATCCGAGAGCGGTGTTGTGAAGTCTCAGATGTGACGTAAAAAGTCAAAGCTTTTCCACAATACCTGACGAACATTTAATCTTTGGGCTTCCGTTGCACAATGGTTAACGCCGTCGGCTGTTAACCGAAAGGTTGGTGGTTCGAGCCCATCCGTGAGCGGTGTTGTGAGGTCTCAGATGTGACGTAAAAAGTCAAAGGTTTCCACAATACCTGACGAACATTTAATTTTTGGGCTTCCGTGGCGCAATGGTAAGCGCGTTCGGCTGTTAACCGAAAGGTTGGTGGTTCGAGCCCACCCAAGAGCGGTGTTGTGAAATCTCACATGTAACGTAAAAATCCAAAGTTTTTCCACAATACCTGACGAACATTTAATCGTTGGGCTTCCGTTGCGCAATGGTTAACGCCGTCGGCTGTTACCGAAAGGTTGGTGGTTCGAGCCCATCCGGGAGCGGTGTTGTGAGGTCTTAGATGTAACGTAAAATTCAGAGTTTTTTTAAAATAACTGACGAACATTTAATTTTTGGGCTTCCGTGGCGCAATTGGTTAGAGCGTTCAGCTGTTATTCAAAAGGTTTGTGGTTCGAGCCCATCCGGGAGCGGTGTTGTGAAGTCTCAGATGTGACGTAAAAAGTCAAAGTTTTTCCACAATACCTGACGACCATTTCACTTCTGAGCTTCCTTGGCTCCATGGTTAGCGTGTTCGGATGTTAAGCTTAAGGTTTGTGGTTCGAGCCCATCCGGGAGCGGTGTTGTGAAGTCTCAGATGTGACGTAAAAAGTCAAAGTTTTTCCACAATACCTGACGAACATTTAATTTTTGGGCTTCCGTGGCGCAATGGTTAGCGCGTTCGGCTGTTAACCGAAAGGTTGGTGGTTCGAGCCCACCCAAGAGCGGTGTTGTGAAATCTCACATGTAACGTAAAAAGCCAAAGATTTCCACAATACCTGACGACCATTTCATTTCTGAGCTTCCTTGGCTCGAAGGTTAGCGCGTTCGGATGTTAACCGAAAGGTTGGTGGTTCGAGCCCACCCAAGAGCGGTGTTGTGAAATCTCACATGTAACGTAAAAAGCCAAAGTTTTTCCACAATACCTGACGACCATTTCATTTCTGAGCTTCCTTGGCTCGAAGGTTAGCGCGTTCGGATGTTAACCAAAAGGTTGGTGGTTCGAGCCCACCCGGCTGCCGTGTTGTGAAGTCTCAAATGTAACGTAAAAAGCCAAAGTTTTTCCACAATACCTGACGAACATTTAATTTTTGGGCTTCCGTGGCGCAATGATTAGCGCGTTCGGCTGTTAACTGAAAGGTTGGTGGTTCGAGACCATCCGGGAGCGGTGTTGTGAGCTCTCACATGTAAGGTAAAAAGCCAAAGTGTTTCCACAATACCCGACGACCATTTATTTTTTGGGCTTCCGTTGCGCAATGGTTAACGCCGTCGGCTGTTAACCGAAAGGTTGGTGGTTCGAGCCCACCCAAGAGCGGTGTTGTGAAATCTCACATGTAACGTAAAAATCCAAAGTTTTTTCACAATACCTGACGAACATTTAATCGTTGGGCTTCCGTTGCGCAATGGTTAACGCCGTCGGCTGTTAACCGAAAGGTTGGTGGTTCGAGCCCATCCGGGAGCGGTGTTGTGAGGTCTTAGATGTAACGTAAAATTCAGAGTTTTTTAAAAATAACTGACGAACATTTAATTTTTGGGCTTCCGTGGCGCAATGGTTAGAGCGTTCAGCTGTTATTCAAAAGGTTTGTGGTTCGAGCCCATCCGAGAGCGGTGTTGTGAAGTCTCAGATGTGACGTAAAAAGTCAAAGCTTTTCCACAATACCTGACGAACATTTAATCTTTGGGCTTCCGTTGCACAATGGTTAACGCCGTCGGCTGTTAACCGAAAGGTTGGTGGTTCGAGCCCATCCGTGAGCGGTGTTGTGAGGTCTCAGATGTGACGTAAAAAGTCAAAGGTTTCCACAATACCTGACGAACATTTAATTTTTGGGCTTCCGTGGCGCAATGGTAAGCGCGTTCGGCTGTTAACCGAAAGGTTGGTGGTTCGAGCCCACCCAAGAGCGGTGTTGTGAAATCTCACATGTAACGTAAAAATCCAAAGTTTTTCCACAATACCTGACGAACATTTAATCGTTGGGCTTCCGTTGCGCAATGGTTAACGCCGTCGGCTGTTACCGAAAGGTTGGTGGTTCGAGCCCATCCGGGAGCGGTGTTGTGAGGTCTTAGATGTAACGTAAAATTCAGAGTTTTTTTAAAATAACTGACGAACATTTAATTTTTGGGCTTCCGTGGCGCAATTGGTTAGAGCGTTCAGCTGTTATTCAAAAGGTTTGTGGTTCGAGCCCATCCGGGAGCGGTGTTGTGAAGTCTCAGATGTGACGTAAAAAGTCAAAGTTTTTCCACAATACCTGACGACCATTTCACTTCTGAGCTTCCTTGGCTCCATGGTTAGCGTGTTCGGATGTTAAGCTTAAGGTTTGTGGTTCGAGCCCATCCGGGAGCGGTGTTGTGAAGTCTCAGATGTGACGTAAATAGTTAAAGTTTTTCCACAATACCTGACGAACATTTAATCTTTGGGCTTCCGTGGCGCAATGGTTAGCGCGTTCAGCTGTTATTCAAAAGGTTTGTGGTTCGAGCCCATCCGGGAGCGGTGTTTTGAAGTCTCGGATGTGACGTAAAAAGTCAGAGTTTTTCCACAATACCTGACGACCATTTCATTTCTGAGCTTCCTTGGCTCGAAGGTTAGCGCGTTCGGATGTTAACCAAAAGGTTGGTGGTTCGAGCCCACCCGGCTGCCGTGTTGTGAAGTCTCATATGTAACGTAAAAAGCCAAAGTTTTTCCACAATACCTGACGACCGTTTAATTTTTGAGCTTCCGTGGCGCAATGGTTAGCGCGTTCGGCTGTTAACCTAAAGGTTGGTGGTTCGAGCCCACCCGGGAGCGGTGTTGTGAGATCTCAAACGTAATTTCAAATGCCAAAGTTTTTCCACAATACCTGACGAACATTTAATCTTTGGGCTTCCGTGGCGCAATGGTTAGCGCGTTCAGCTGTTATTCAAAAGGTTTGTGGTTCGAGCCCATCCGAGAGCGGTGTTGTGAAGTCTCAGATGTGACGTAAATAGTTAAAATTTTTCCACAATACCTGACGAACATTTAATCTTTGGGCTTCCGTTGCACAATGGTTAACGCCGTCGGCTGTTAACCGAAAGGTTGGTGGTTCGAGCCCATCCGGGAGCGGTGTTGTGAGGTCTCAGATGTGACGTAAAAAGTCAAAGTTTTTCCACAATACCTGACGAACATTTAATCTTTGGGCTTCCGTGGCGCAATGGTTAGCGCGTTCGGCTGTTAACCGAAAGATTGGTGGTTCGAGCCCATCCGAGAGCGGTGTTGTGAGGTCTCAGATGTGACGTAAAAAGTCAAAGTTTTTCCACAATACCTGACGAACATTTAATCTTTGGGCTTCCGTGGCGCAATGGTTAGTGCGTTCGGCTGTTAACCGAAAGGTTGGTGGTTCGAGCCCATCCAGGAGCTGTGTTGTGAGGTCTTAGATGTAACGTAAAATTCAGAGTTTTTTAAAAATAACTGACGAACATTTAATTTTTGGGCTTCCGTGGCGCAAAGGTTAGAGCGTTCAGCTGTTATTCAAAAGGTATGTGGTTCGAGCCCATCCGGGAGGGGTGTTGGGAAGTCTCAGATGTGACGTAAATAGTTAAAGTTTTTCCACAATACCTGACGAACAAATAATCTTTGGGCTTCCGTTTTACAATGGTTAACGCCGTCGGCTGTTAACCGAAAGGTTGGTGGTTCGAGCCCATCCGGGAGCGGTGTTGTGAGGTCTTAGATGTAACGTAAAATTCAGAGTTTTTTAAAAATAACTGACGAACATTTAATTTTTGGTCTTCCGTGCCGCAATGGTTAGAGCGTTCAGCTGTTATTCAAAAGGTTTGTGGTTTGGGCCCATCCGGGAGCGGTGTTGTGAAGTCTCAGATGTGACGTAAAAAGTCAAAGTTTTTCCACAATACCTGACGAACATTTAATCTTTGGGCTTCCGTGGCGCAATGGTTAGCGCGTTCGGCTGTTAACCGAAAGGTTGGCGGTTCGAGCCCACCCGGGAGCGGTGTTGTGAGATCTCACATGTAACGTAAAAATCCAAAGTTTTTCCACAATACCTGACGAACATTTAATCTTTGGGCTTCCGTTGCGCAATGGTTAACGCCGTCGGCTGTTAACCGAAAGGTTGGTGGTTCGAGCCCATCCGGGAGCGGTGTTGTGAGGTCTTAGATGTAACGTAAAATTCAGAGTTTTTTAAAAATATATGACGAACATTTAATTTTTGGGCTTCCGTGGCGCAATGGTTAGCGCGTTCAGCTGTTATTCAAAAGGTTTGTGGTTCGAGCCCATCCGGGAGCGGTGTTTTGAAGTCTCGGATGTGACGTAAAAAGTCAGAGTTTTTCCACAATACCTGACGACCATTTCATTTCTGAGCTTCCTTGGCTCGAAGGTTAGCGCGTTCGGATGTTAACCAAAAGGTTGGTGGTTCGTGCCCACCCGGCTGCCGTGTTGTGAAGTCTCAAATGTAACGTAAAAAGCCAAAGTTTTTCCACAATACCTGACGAACATTTAATTTTTGGGCTTCCGTGGCGCAATGATTAGCGCGTTCGGCTGTTAACTGAAAGGTTGGTGGTTCGAGACCATCCGGGAGCGGTGTTGTGAGCTCTCACATGTAACGTAAAAAGCCAAAGTGTTTCCACAATACCCGACGACCATTTATTTTTCGGGCTTCCGTGGCGCATTGGTTAGCGCGTTCGGCTGTTAACCGAAAGGTTGGTGGTTCGAGCCCATCCGTGAGCGGTGTTGTGAGGTCTCAGATGTGACGTAAAAAGTCAAAGTTTTTCCACAATACCTGACGAACATTTAATCTTTGGGCTTCCGTTGCGCAATGGTTAACGCCGTCGGCTGTTAACCGAAAGGTTGGTGGTTCGAGCCCATCCGGGAGCGGTGTTGTGAGGTCTTAGATGTAACGTAAAATTCAGAGTTTTTTAAAAATAACTGACGAACATTTAATTTTTGGGCTTCCGTGGCGCAAAGGTTAGAGCGTTCAGCTGTTATTCAAAAGGTTTGTGGTTCGAGCCCATCCGGGAGCGGTGTTGTGAAGTCTCAGATGTGACGTAAATAGTTAAAGTTTTTCCACAATACCTGACGAACATTTAATCTTTGGGCTTCCGTTACACAATGGTTAACGCCGTCGGCTGTTAACCGAAAGGCTGGTGGTTCGAGCCCATCCGGGAGCGGTGTTGTGAGGTCTCAGATGTGACGTAAAAAGTCAAAGTTTTTCCACAATACCTGACGAACATTTAATCTTTGGGCTTCCGTGGCGCAATGGTTAGCGCGTTCGGCTGTTAACCGAAAGATTGGTGGTTCGAGCCCATCCGAGAGCGGTGTTGTGAGGTCTCAGATGTGACGTAAAAAGTCAAAGTTTTTCCACAATACCTGACGAACATTTAATCTTTGGGCTTCCGTGGCGCAATGGTTAGCGCGTTCGGCTGTTAACCGAAAGGCTGGTGGTTCGAGCCCATCCGTGAGCGGTGTTGTGAGGTCTCAGATGTGACGTAAAAAGTCAAAGTTTTTCCACAATACCTGACGAACATTTAATCTTTGGGCTTCCGTGGCGCAATGGTTAGCGCGTTCGGCTGTTAACCGAAAGATTGGTGGTTCGAGCCCATCCGAGAGCGGTGTTGTGAGGTCTCAGATGTGACGTAAAAAGTCAAAGTTTTTCCACAATACCTGACGAACATTTAATCTTTGGGCTTCCGTGGCGCAATGGTTAGCGCGTTCGGCTGTTAACCGAAAGGTTGGTGGTTCGAGCCCACCCAAGAGCGGTGTTGTGAAATCTCACATGTAACGTAAAAAGCCAAAGTTTTTCCACAATACCTGACGACCATTTCATTTCTGAGCTTCCTTGGCTCGAAGGTTAGCGCGTTCGGATGTTAACCAAAAGGTTGGTGGTTCGTGCCCACCCGGCTGCCGTGTTGTGAAGTCTCAAATGTAACGTAAAAAGCCAAAGTTTTTCCACAATACCTGACGAACATTTAATTTTTGGGCTTCCGTGGCGCAATGATTAGCGCGTTCGGCTGTTAACTGAAAGGTTGGTGGTTCGAGACCATCCGGGAGCGGTGTTGTGAGCTCTCACATGTAACGTAAAAAGCCAAAGTGTTTCCACAATACCCGACGACCATTTATATTTTGGGCTTCCGTGGCGCAATGGTTAGCGCGTTCGGCTGTTAACCGAAAGGTTGGTGGTTCGAGCCCATCCGTGAGCGGTGTTGTGAGGTCTCAGATGTGTCGTAAAAAGTCAAAGTTTTTCCACAATACCTGACGAACATTTAATCTTTGGGCTTCCGTTGCGCAATGGTTAACGCCGTCGGCTGTTAACCGAAAGGTTGGTGGTTCGAGCCCATCCAGGAGCTGTGTTGTGAGGTCTCAGATGTGACGAAAAAAGTCAAAGTTTTTCCACAATACCTGACGAACATTTCATCTTTGGGCTTCCGTTGCGCAATGGTTAACGCCGTCGGCTGTTAACCGAAAGGTTGGTGGTTCGAGCCCATCCAGGAGCTGTGTTGTGAGGTCTTAGATGTAACGTAAAATTCAGAGTTTTTTAAAAATAACTGACGAACATTTAATTTTTGGGCTTCCGTGGCGCAAAGGTTAGAGCGTTCAGCTGTTATTCAAAAGGTTTGTGGTTCGAGCCCATCCGGGAGGGGTGTTGTGAAGTCTCAGATGTGACGTAAATAGTTAAAGTTTTTCCACAATACCTGACGAACAAATAATCTTTGGGCTTCCGTTTTACAATGGTTAACGCCGTCGGCTGTTAACCGAAAGGTTGGTGGTTCGAGCCCATCCGGGAGCGGTGTTGTGAGGTCTCAGATGTGACGTAAAAAGTCAAAGTTTTTCCACAATACCTGACGAACATTTAATCTTTGGGCTTCCGTGGCGCAATGGTTAGCGCGTTCGGCTGTTAACCGAAAGATTGGTGGTTCGAGCCCATCCGAGAGCGGTGTTGTGAGGTCTCAGATGTGACGTAAAAAGTCAAAGTTTTTCCACAATACCTGACGAACATTTAATCTTTGGGCTTCCGTGGCGCAATGGTTAGCGCGTTCGGCTGTTAACCGAAAGGCTGGTGGTTCGAGCCCATCCGTGAGCGGTGTTGTGAGGTCTCAGATGTGACGTAAAAAGTCAAAGTTTTTCCACAATACCTGACGAACATTTAATCTTTGGGCTTCCGTGGCGCAATGGTTAGCGCGTTCGGCTGTTAACCGAAAGGTTGGTGGTTCGAGCCCATCCGGGAGCGGTGTTGTTAAGTCTCAGATATGACGTAAAAAGTCAAAGTTTTTCCACAATACCTGACGAACATTTAATCTTTGGGCTCCCGTGGCGCAATGGTTAGCGCGTTCGGCTGTTAACCGAAAGGTTGGCGGTTCGAGCCCACCCGGGAGCGGTGTTGTGAGATCTTAGATGTAACGTAAAATTCAGAGTTTTTTAAAAATAACTGACGAACATTTAATTTTTGGGCTTCCGTTGCGCAATGGTTAACGCCGTCGGCTGTTAACCGAAAGGTTGGTGGTTCGAGCCCATCCGGGAGCGGTGTTGTGAGGTCTTAGATGTAACGTAAAATTCAGAGTTTTTTAAAAATAACTGACGAACATTTAATTTTTGGGCTTCCGTGGCGCAATGGTTAGAGCGTTCAGCTGTTATTCAAAAGGTTGGTGGTTCGAGCCCACCTGGGAGCGGTGTTGTGAGATCTCAAACGTAATGTCAAATGCCAAAGTTTTTCCACAATACCTGACGCACATTTAATTTTTGGGCTTCCGTGGCGCAATGGTTAGCGCGTTCGGCTGTTAACCGAAAGGTTGGTGGTTCGAGCCCATCCGTGAGCGGTGTTGTGAGGTCTCAGATGTGACGTAAAAAGTCAAAGTTTTTCCACAATACCTGACGAACATTTAATCTTTGGGCCTCCGTTGCGCAATGGTTAACGCCGTCGGCTGTTAACCGAAAGGTTGGTGGTTCGAGCCCACCCTAGAGCGGTGTTGTGAAATCTCACATGTAACGTAAAAATCCAAAGTTTTTTCACAATACCTGACGAACATTTAATCATTGGGCTTCCGTTGCGCAATGGTTAACGCCGTCGGCTGTTAACCGAAAGGTTGGTGGTTCGAGCCCATCCGGGAGCGGTGTTGTGAGGTCTTAGATGTAACGTAAAATTCAGAGTTTTTTAAAAATAACTGACGAACATTTAATTTTTGGGCTTCCGTGGCGCAATGGTTAGAGCGTTCAGCTGTTATTCAAAAGGTTTGTGGTTCGAGCCCATCCGGGAGCGGTGTTGTGAAGTCTCAGATGTGACGTAAAAAGTCAAAGCTTTTCCACAATACCTGACGAACATTTAATCTTTGGGCTTCCGTTGCACAATGGTTAACGCCGTCGGCTGTTAACCGAAAGGTTGGTGGTTCGAGCCCATCCGGGAGCGGTGTCGTGAGGTCTTATATGTAACGTAAAATTCAGAGTTTTTTAAAAATAACTGACGAACATTTAATTTTTGGTCTTCCGTGGCGCAATGGTTAGAGCGTTCAGCTGTTATTCAAAAGGTTTGTGGTTCGAGCCCATCCGGGAGCGGTGTTGTGAAGTCTCAGATGTGACGTAAATAGTTAAAGTTTTTCAACAATACCTGACGAACATTTAATCTTTGGGCTTCCGTGGCGCAATGGTTAGCGCGTTCGGCTGTTAACCGAAAGGTTGGTGGTTCGAGCCCATCCGTGAGCGGTGTTGTGAGGCCTCAGATGTGACGTAAAAAGTCAAAGTTTTTCCACAATACCTGACGAACATTTAATTTTTGGGCTTCCGTGGCGCAATGGTTAGCGCGTTCGGCTGTTAACCGAAAGGTTGGTGGTTCGAGCCCATCCGGGAGCGGTGTTGTGAGGTCTTAGATGTAACGTAAAATTCAGAGTTTTTTAAAAATAACTGACGAACATTGAATTTTTGGGCTTCCGTGGCGCAATTGGTTAGAGCGTTCAGCTGTTATTCAAAAGGTTTGTGGTTCGAGCCCATCCGGGAGCGGTGTTGTGAAGTCTCAGATGGGACGTAAAAAGTCAAAGTTTTTCCACAATACCTGACGACCATTTCATTTCTGAGCTTCCTTGGCTCCATGGTTAGCGTGTTCGGATGTTAAGCTTAAGGTTGGTGGTTCGAGCCCACCCGGGAGCAGTGTTGTGAAGTCTCAAATGTAACGTAAAAAGCCAAAGTTTTTCCACAATACCTGACGAACATTTAATTTTTGGGCTTACGTGGCTCAATGGTTTGCGCGTTCGGCTGTTAACTAATAGGTTGGTGGTTCGAGCCCACCCGGGAGCGGAGTTGTGAAATCTCACAGGTAACGTAAAAATCCAAAGTTTTTCCACAATACCTGACGAACATCTAATCTTTGGGCTTCCGTTGCGCAATGGTTAACGCCGTCGGCTGTTAACCGAAAGGTTGGTGGTTCGAGCCCATTCGGGAGCGGTGTTGTGAGGTCTTAGATGTAACGTAAAATTCAGAGTTTTTTAAAAATAACTGACGAACATTTAATTTTTGGGCTTCCGTGGCGCAAAGGTTAGAGCGTTCAGCTGTTATTCAAAAGGTTTGTGGTTCGAGCCCATCCGGGAGGGGTGTTGTGAAGTCTCAGATGTGAAGTAAATAGTTAAAGTTTTTCCACAATACCTGACGAACAAATAATCTTTGGGCTTCCGTTTTACAATGGTTAACGCCGTCGTCTGTTAACCGAAAGGTTGGTGGTTCGAGCCCATCCGGCAGCGGTGTTGTGAGGTCTTAGATGTAACGTAAAATTCAGAGTTTTTTAAAAATAACTGACGAACATTTAACTTTTGGTCTTCCGTGGCGCAATGGTAAGAGCGTTCAGCTGTTATTCAAAAGGTTTGTGGTTCGAGCCCATCCGGGAGCGGTGTTGTGAAGTCTCAGATGTGACGTAAAAAGTCAAAGTTTTTCCACAATACCTGACGAACATTTAATCTTTGGGCCTCCGTTGCGCAATGGTTAACGCCGTCGGCTGTTAACCGAAAGGTTGGTGGTTCGAGCCCATCCGGGAGCGGTGTCGTGAGGTCTTATATGTAACGTAAAATTCAGAGTTTTTTAAAAATAACTGACGAACATTTAATTTTTGGTCTTCCGTGGCGCAATGGTTAGAGCGTTCAGCTGTTATTCAAAAGGTTTGTGGTTCGAGCCCATCCGGGAGCGGTGTTGTGAAGTCTCAGATGTGACGTAAATAGTTAAAGTTTTTCAACAATACCTGACGAACATTTAATCTTTGGGCTTCCGTGGCGCAATGGTTAGCGCGTTCGGCTGTTAACCGAAAGGTTGGTGGTTCGAGCCCATCCGTGAGCGGTGTTGTGAGGCCTCAGATGTGACGTAAAAAGTCAAAGTTTTTCCACAATACCTGACGAACATTTAATTTTTGGGCTTCCGTGGCGCAATGGTTAGCGCGTTCGGCTGTTAACCGAAAGGTTGGTGGTTCGAGCCCATCCGGGAGCGGTGTTGTGAGGTCTTAGATGTAACGTAAAATTCAGAGTTTTTTAAAATTAACTGACGAACATTGAATTTTTGGGCTTCCGTGGCGCAATTGGTTAGAGCGTTCAGCTGTTATTCAAAAGGTTTGTGGTTCGAGCCCATCCGGGAGCGGTGTTGTGAAGTCTCAGATGGGACGTAAAAAGTCAAAGTTTTTCCACAATACCTGACGAACAAATAATCTTTGGGCTTCCGTTTTACAATGGTTAACGCCGTCGGCTGTTAACCGAAAGGTTGGTGGTTCGAGCCCATCCGGGAGCGGTGTTGTGAGGTCTTAGATGTAACGTAAAATTCAGAGTTTTTTAAAAATAACTGACGAACATTTAACTTTTGGTCTTCCGTGGCGCAATGGTAAGAGCGTTCAGCTGTTATTCAAAAGGTTTGTGGTTCGAGCCCATCCGGGAGCGGTGTTGTGAAGTCTCAGATGTGACGTAAAAAGTCAAAGTTTTTCCACAATACCTGACGAACATTTAATCTTTGGGCTTCCGTGGCGCAATGGTTAGCGCGTTCGGCTGTTAACCGAAAGGTTGGCGGTTCGAGCCCACCCGGGAGCGGTGTTGTGAGATCTCACATGTAACGTAAAAATCCAAAGTTTTTCCACAATACCTGACGAACATTTAATCTTTGGGCTTCCGTGGCGCAATGGTTAGCGCGTTCGGCTGTTAACCGAAAGATTGGTGGTTCGAGCCCATCCGAGAGCGGTGTTGTGAGGTCTCAGATGTGACGTAAAAAGTCAAAGTTTTTCCACAATACCTGACGAACATTTAATCTTTGGGCTTCCGTGGCGCAATGGTTAGCGCGTTCGGCTGTTAACCGAAAGATTGGTGGTTCGAGCCCATCCGAGAGCGGTGTTGTGAGGTCTCAGATGTGACGTAAAAAGTCAAAGTTTTTCCACAATACCTGACGAACATTTAATCTTTGGGCTTCCGTGGCGCAATGGTTAGCGCGTTCGGCTGTTAACCGAAAGGTTGGTGGTTCGAGCCCACCCAAGAGCGGTGTTGTGAAATCTCACATGTAACGTAAAAAGCCAAAGTTTTTCCACAATACCTGACGACCATTTCATTTCTGAGCTTCCTTGGCTCGAAGGTTAGCGCGTTCGGATGTTAACCAAAAGGTTGGTGGTTCGTGCCCACCCGGCTGCCGTGTTGTGAAGTCTCAAATGTAACGTAAAAAGCCAAAGTTTTTCCACAATACCTGACGAACATTTAATTTTTGGGCTTCCGTGGCGCAATGATTAGCGCGTTCGGCTGTTAACTGAAAGGTTGGTGGTTCGAGACCATCCGGGAGCGGTGTTGTGAGCTCTCACATGTAACGTAAAAAGCCAAAGTGTTTCCACAATACCCGACGACCATTTATTTTTCGGGCTTCCGTGGCGCATTGGTTAGCGCGTTCGGCTGTTAACCGAAAGGTTGGTGGTTCGAGCCCATCCGTGAGCGGTGTTGTGAGGTCTCAGATGTGACGTAAAAAGTCAAAGTTTTTCCACAATACCTGACGAACATTTAATCTTTGGGCTTCCGTTGCGCAATGGTTAACGCCGTCGGCTGTTAACCGAAAGGTTGGTGGTTCGAGCCCATCCGGGAGCGGTGTTGTGAGGTCTTAGATGTAACGTAAAATTCAGAGTTTTTTAAAAATAACTGACGAACATTTAATTTTTGGGCTTCCGTGGCGCAAAGGTTAGAGCGTTCAGCTGTTATTCAAAAGGTTTGTGGTTCGAGCCCATCCGGGAGCGGTGTTGTGAAGTCTCAGATGTGACGTAAATAGTTAAAGTTTTTCCACAATACCTGACGAACATTTAATCTTTGGGCTTCCGTTACACAATGGTTAACGCCGTCGGCTGTTAACCGAAAGGTTGGTGGTTCGAGCCCATCCGGGAGCGGTGTTGTGAGGTCTCAGATGTGACGTAAAAAGTCAAAGTTTTTCCACAATACCTGACGAACATTTAATCTTTGGGCTTCCGTGGCGCAATGGTTAGCGCGTTCGGCTGTTAACCGAAAGATTGGTGGTTCGAGCCCATCCGAGAGCGGTGTTGTGAGGTCTCAGATGTGACGTAAAAAGTCAAAGTTTTTCCACAATACCTGACGAACATTTAATCTTTGGGCTTCCGTGGCGCAATGGTTAGCGCGTTCGGCTGTTAACCGAAAGGCTGGTGGTTCGAGCCCATCCGTGAGCGGTGTTGTGAGGTCTCAGATGTGACGTAAAAAGTCAAAGTTTTTCCACAATACCTGACGAACATTTAATCTTTGGGCGTCCGTGGCGCAATGGTTAGCGCGTTCGGCTGTTAACCGAAAGATTGGTGGTTCGAGCCCATCCGAGAGCGGTGTTGTGAGGTCTCAGATGTGACGTAAAAAGTCAAAGTTTTTCCACAATACCTGACGAACATTTAATCTTTGGGCTTCCGTGGCGCAATGGTTAGCGCGTTCGGATGTTAACCAAAAGGTTGGTGGTTCGTGCCCACCCGGCTGCCGTGTTGTGAAGTCTCAAATGTAACGTAAAAAGCCAAAGTTTTTCCACAATACCTGACGAACATTTAATTTTTGGGCTTCCGTGGCGCAATGATTAGCGCGTTCGGCTGTTAACTGAAAGGTTGGTGGTTCGAGACCATCCGGGAGCGGTGTTGTGAGCTCTCACATGTAACGTAAAAAGCCAAAGTGTTTCCACAATACCCGACGACCATTTATTTTTCGGGCTTCCGTGGCGCATTGGTTAGCGCGTTCGGCTGTTAACCGAAAGGTTGGTGGTTCGAGCCCATCCGTGAGCGGTGTTGTGAGGTCTCAGATGTGACGTAAAAAGTCAAAGTTTTTCCACAATACCTGACGAACATTTAATCTTTGGGCTTCCGTTGCGCAATGGTTAACGCCGTCGGCTGTTAACCGAAAGGTTGGTGGTTCGAGCCCATCCGGGAGCGGTGTTGTGAGGTCTTAGATGTAACGTAAAATTCAGAGTTTTTTAAAAATAACTGACGAACATTTAATTTTTGGGCTTCCGTGGCGCAAAGGTTAGAGCGTTCAGCTGTTATTCAAAAGGTTTGTGGTTCGAGCCCATCCGGGAGCGGTGTTGTGAAGTCTCAGATGTGACGTAAATAGTTAAAGTTTCTCCACAATACCTGACGAACATTTAATCTTTGGGCTTCCGTTACACAATGGTTAACGCCGTCGGCTGTTAACCGAAAGGTTGGTGGTTCGAGCCCATCCGGGAGCGGTGTTGTGAGGTCTCAGATGTGACGTAAAAAGTCAAAGTTTTTCCACAATACCTGACGAACATTTAATCTTTGGGCTTCCGTGGCGCAATGGTTAGCGCGTTCGGCTGTTAACCGAAAGATTGGTGGTTCGAGCCCATCCGACAGCGGTGTTGTGAGGTCTCAGATGTGACGTAAAAAGTCAAAGTTTTTCCACAATACCTGACGAACATTTAATCTTTGGGCTTCCGTGGCGCAATGGTTAGCGCGTTCGGCTGTTAACCGAAAGGCTGGTGGTTCGAGCCCATCCGTGAGCGGTGTTGTGAGGTCTCAGATGTGACGTAAAAAGTCAAAGTTTTTCCACAATACCTGACGAACATTTAATCTTTGGGCTTCCGTGGCGCAATGGTTAGCGCGTTCGGCTGTTAACCGAAAGATTGGTGGTTCGAGCCCATCCGAGAGCGGTGTTGTGAGGTCTCAGATGTGACGTAAAAAGTCAAAGTTTTTCCACAATACCTGACGAACATTTAATCTTTGGGCTTCCGTGGCGCAATGGTTAGCGCGTTCGGCTGTTAACCGAAAGGTTGGTGGTTCGAGCCCACCCAAGAGCGGTGTTGTGAAATCTCACATGTAACGTAAAAAGCCAAAGTTTTTCCACAATACCTGACGACCATTTCATTTCTGAGCTTCCTTGGGTCGAAGGTTAGCGCGTTCGGATGTTAACCAAAAGGTTGGTGGTTCGTGCCCACCCGGCTGCCGTGTTGTGAAGTCTCAAATGTAACGTAAAAAGCCAAAGTTTTTCCACAATACCTGACGAACATTTAATTTTTGGGCTTCCGTGGCGCAATGATTAGCGCGTTCGGCTGTTAACTGAAAGGTTGGTGGTTCGAGACCATCCGGGAGCGGTGTTGTGAGCTCTCACATGTAACGTAAAAAGCCAAAGTGTTTCCACAATACCCGACGACCATTTATTTTTCGGGCTTCCGTGGCGCATTGGTTAGCGCGTTCGGCTGTTAACCGAAAGGTTGGTGGTTCGAGCCCATCCGTGAGCGGTGTTGTGAGGTCTCAGATGTGACGTAAAAAGTCAAAGTTTTTCCACAATACCTGACGAACATTTAATCTTTGGGCTTCCGTTGCGCAATGGTTAACGCCGTCGGCTGTTAACCGAAAGGTTGGTGGTTCGAGCCCATCCGGGAGCGGTGTTGTGAGGTCTTAGATGTAACGTAAAATTCAGAGTTTTTTAAAAATAACTGACGAACATTTAATTTTTGGGCTTCCGTGGCGCAAAGGTTAGAGCGTTCAGCTGTTATTCAAAAGGTTTGTGGTTCGAGCCCATCCGGGAGCGGTGTTGTGAAGTCTCAGATGTGACGTAAATAGTTAAAGTTTTTCCACAATACCTGACGAACATTTAATCTTTGGGCTTCCGTTACACAATGGTTAACGCCGTCGGCTGTTAACCGAAAGGTTGGTGGTTCGAGCCCATCCGGGAGCGGTGTTGTGAGGTCTCAGATGTGACGTAAAAAGTCAAAGTTTTTCCACAATACCTGACGAACATTTAATCTTTGGGCTTCCGTGGCGCAATGGTTAGCGCGTTCGGCTGTTAACCGAAAGATTGGTGGTTCGAGCCCATCCGACAGCGGTGTTGTGAGGTCTCAGATGTGACGTAAAAAGTCAAAGTTTTTCCACAATACCTGACGAACATTTAATCTTTGGGCTTCCGTGGCGCAATGGTTAGCGCGTTCGGCTGTTAACCGAAAGGCTGGTGGTTCGAGCCCATCCGTGAGCGGTGTTGTGAGGTCTCAGATGTGACGTAAAAAGTCAAAGTTTTTCCACAATACCTGACGAACATTTAATCTTTGGGCTTCCGTGGCGCAATGGTTAGCGCGTTCGGCTGTTAACCGAAAGATTGGTGGTTCGAGCCCATCCGAGAGCGGTGTTGTGAGGTCTCAGATGTGACGTAAAAAGTCAAAGTTTTTCCACAATACCTGACGAACATTTAATCTTTGGGCTTCCGTGGCGCAATGGTTAGCGCGTTCGGCTGTTAACCGAAAGGCTGGTGGTTCGAGCCCATCCGTGAGCGGTGTTGTGAGGTCTCAGATGTGACGTAAAAAGTCAAAGTTTTTCCACAATACCTGACGAACATTTAATCTTTGGGCTTCCGTGGCGCAATGGTTAGCGCGTTCGGCTGTTAACCGAAAGATTGGTGGTTCGAGCCCATCCGAGAGCGGTGTTGTGAGGTCTCAGATGTGACGTAAAAAGTCAAAGTTTTTCCACAATACCTGACGAACATTTAATCTTTGGGCTTCCGTGGCGCAATGGTTAGCGCGTTCGGCTGTTAACCGAAAGGTTGGTGGTTCGAGCCCACCCAAGAGCGGTGTTGTGAAATCTCACATGTAACGTAAAAAGCCAAAGTTTTTCCACAATACCTGACGACCATTTCATTTCTGAGCTTCCTTGGGTCGAAGGTTAGCGCGTTCGGATGTTAACCAAAAGGTTGGTGGTTCGTGCCCACCCGGCTGCCGTGTTGTGAAGTCTCAAATGTAACGTAAAAAGCCAAAGTTTTTCCACAATACCTGACGAACATTTAATTTTTGGGCTTCCGTGGCGCAATGATTAGCGCGTTCGGCTGTTAACTGAAAGGTTGGTGGTTCGAGACCATCCGGGAGCGGTGTTGTGAGCTCTCACATGTAACGTAAAAAGCCAAAGTGTTTCCACAATACCCGACGACCATTTATTTTTCGGGCTTCCGTGGCGCATTGGTTAGCGCGTTCGGCTGTTAACCGAAAGGTTGGTGGTTCGAGCCCATCCGTGAGCGGTGTTGTGAGGTCTCAGATGTGACGTAAAAAGTCAAAGTTTTTCCACAATACCTGACGAACATTTAATCTTTGGGCTTCCGTTGCGCAATGGTTAACGCCGTCGGCTGTTAACCGAAAGGTTGGTGGTTCGAGCCCATCCGGGAGCGGTGTTGTGAGGTCTTAGATGTAACGTAAAATTCAGAGTTTTTTAAAAATAACTGACGAACATTTAATTTTTGGGCTTCCGTGGCGCAAAGGTTAGAGCGTTCAGCTGTTATTCAAAAGGTTTGTGGTTCGAGCCCATCCGGGAGCGGTGTTGTGAAGTCTCAGATGTGACGTAAATAGTTAAAGTTTTTCCACAATACCTGACGAACATTTAATCTTTGGGCTTCCGTTACACAATGGTTAACGCCGTCGGCTGTTAACCGAAAGGTTGGTGGTTCGAGCCCATCCGGGAGCGGTGTTGTGAGGTCTCAGATGTGACGTAAAAAGTCAAAGTTTTTCCACAATACCTGACGAACATTTAATCTTTGGGCTTCCGTGGCGCAATGGTTAGCGCGTTCGGCTGTTAACCGAAAGATTGGTGGTTCGAGCCCATCCGACAGCGGTGTTGTGAGGTCTCAGATGTGACGTAAAAAGTCAAAGTTTTTCCACAATACCTGACGAACATTTAATCTTTGGGCTTCCGTGGCGCAATGGTTAGCGCGTTCGGCTGTTAACCGAAAGGCTGGTGGTTCGAGCCCATCCGTGAGCGGTGTTGTGAGGTCTCAGATGTGACGTAAAAAGTCAAAGTTTTTCCACAATACCTGACGAACATTTAATCTTTGGGCTTCCGTGGCGCAATGGTTAGCGCGTTCGGCTGTTAACCGAAAGATTGGTGGTTCGAGCCCATCCGAGAGCGGTGTTGTGAGGTCTCAGATGTGACGTAAAAAGTCAAAGTTTTTCCACAATACCTGACGAACATTTAATCTTTGGGCTTCCGTGGCGCAATGGTTAGCGCGTTCGGCTGTTAACCGAAAGGTTGGTGGTTCGAGCCCACCCAAGAGCGGTGTTGTGAAATCTCACATGTAACGTAAAAAGCCAAAGTTTTTCCACAATACCTGACGACCATTTCATTTCTGAGCTTCCTTGGCTCGAAGGTTAGCGCGTTCGGATGTTAACCAAAAGGTTGGTGGTTCGTGCCCACCCGGCTGCCGTGTTGTGAAGTCTCAAATGTAACGTAAAAAGCCAAAGTTTTTCCACAATACCTGACGAACATTTAATTTTTGGGCTTCCGTGGCGCAATGATTAGCGCGTTCGGCTGTTAACTGAAAGGTTGGTGGTTCGAGACCATCCGGGAGCGGTGTTGTGAGCTCTCACATGTAACGTAAAAAGCCAAAGTGTTTCCACAATACCCGACGACCATTTATTTTTCGGGCTTCCGTGGCGCATTGGTTAGCGCGTTCGGCTGTTAACCGAAAGGTTGGTGGTTCGAGCCCATCCGTGAGCGGTGTTGTGAGGTCTCAGATGTGACGTAAAAAGTCAAAGTTTTTCCACAATACCTGACGAACATTTAATCTTTGGGCTTCCGTTGCGCAATGGTTAACGCCGTCGGCTGTTAACCGAAAGGTTGGTGGTTCGAGCCCATCCAGGAGCGGTGTTGTGAGGTCTTAGATGTAACGTAAAATTCAGAGTTTTTTAAAAATAACTGACGAACATTTAATTTTTGGGCTTCCGTGGCGCAATGGTTAGAGCGTTCAGCTGTTATTCAAAAGGTTTGTGGTTCGAGCCCATCCGGGAGCGGTGTTGTGAAGTCTCAGATGTGACGTAAATAGTTAAAGTTTTTCCACAATACCTGACGAACATTTAATTTTTGGGCTTCCGTGGCGCAATGGTTAGCGCGTTCGGCTGTTAACCGAAAGGTTGGTGGTTCGAGCCCACCCAAGAGCGGTGTTGTGAAATCTCACATGTAACGTAAAAATCCAAAGTTTTTCCACAATACCTGGCGAACATTTAATCTTTGGGCTTCCGTTGCGCAATGGTTAACGCCGTCGGCTGTTACCGAAAGGTTGGTGGTTCGAGCCCATCCGGGAGCGGTGTTGTGAGGTCTTAGATGTAACGTAAAATTCAGAGTTTTTTAAAAATAACTGACGAACATTTAATTTTTGGGCTTCCGTGGCGCAATTGGTTAGAGCGTTCAGCTGTTATTCAAAAGGTTTGTGGGTCGAGCCCATCCGGGAGCGGTGTTGTGAAGTCTCAGATGTGACGTAAAAAGTCAAAGTTTTTCCACAATACCTGACGACCATTTCACTTCTGAGCTTCCTTGGCTTCATGGTTAGCGTGTTCGGATGTTAAGCTTAAGGTTTGTGGTTCGAGCCCATCCGGGAGCGGTGTTGTGAAGTCTCAGATGTGACGTAAATAGTTAAAGTTTTTCCACAATACCTGACGAACATTTAATCTTTGGGCTTCCGTGGCGCAATGGTTAGCGCGTTCGGCTGTTAACCGAAAGGTTGGTGGTTCGAGCCCATCCGGGAGCGGTGTTGTTAAGTCTCAGATATGACGTAAAAAGTCAAAGTTTTTCCACAATACCTGACGAACATTTAATCTTTGGGCTCCCGTGGCGCAATGGTTAGCGCGTTCGGCTGTTAACCGAAAGGTTGGCGGTTCGAGCCCACCCGGGAGCGGTGTTGTGAGATCTTAGATGTAACGTAAAATTCAGAGTTTTTTAAAAATAACTGACGAACATTTAATTTTTGGGCTTCCGTTGCGCAATGGTTAACGCCGTCGGCTGTTAACCGAAAGGTTGGTGGTTCGAGCCCATCCGTGAGCGGTGTTGTGAGGTCTCAGATGTGACGTAAAAAGTCAAAGTTTTTCCACAATACCTGACGAACATTTAATCTTTGGGCCTCCGTTGCGCAATGGTTAACGCCGTCGGCTGTTAACCGAAAGGTTGGTGGTTCGAGCCCACCCTAGAGCGGTGTTGTGAAATCTCACATGTAACGTAAAAATCCAAAGTTTTTTCACAATACCTGACGAACATTTAATCATTGGGCTTCCGTTGCGCAATGGTTAACGCCGTCGGCTGTTAACCGAAAGGTTGGTGGTTCGAGCCCATCCGGGAGCGGTGTTGTGAGGTCTTAGATGTAACGTAAAATTCAGAGTTTTTTAAAAATAACTGACGAACATTTAATTTTTGGGCTTCCGTGGCGCAATGGTTAGAGCGTTCAGCTGTTATTCAAAAGGTTTGTGGTTCGAGCCCATCCGGGAGCGGTGTTGTGAAGTCTCAGATGTGACGTAAAAAGTCAAAGCTTTTCCACAATACCTGACGAACATTTAATCTTAGGGCTTCCGTTGCACAATGGTTAACGCCGTCGGCTGTTAACCGAAAGGTTGGTGGTTCGAGCCCATCCGGGAGCGGTGTCGTGAGGTCTTATATGTAACGTAAAATTCAGAGTTTTTTAAAAATAACTGACGAACATTTAATTTTTGGTCTTCCGTGGCGCAATGGTTAGAGCGTTCAGCTGTTATTCAAAAGGTTTGTGGTTCGAGCCCATCCGGGAGCGGTGTTGTGAAGTCTCAGATGTGACGTAAATAGTTAAAGTTTTTCAACAATACCTGACGAACATTTAATCTTTGGGCTTCCGTGGCGCAATGGTTAGCGCGTTCGGCTGTTAACCGAAAGGTTGGTGGTTCGAGCCCATCCGTGAGCGGTGTTGTGAGGCCTCAGATGTGACGTAAAAAGTCAAAGTTTTTCCACAATACCTGACGAAAATTTAATTTTTGGGCTTCCGTGGCGCAATGGTTAGCGCGTTCGGCTGTTAACCGAAAGGTTGGTGGTTCGAGCCCATCCGGGAGCGGTGTTGTGAGGTCTTAGATGTAACGTAAAATTCAGAGTTTTTTAAAAATAACTGACGAACATTGAATTTTTGGGCTTCCGTGGCGCAATTGGTTAGAGCGTTCAGCTGTTATTCAAAAGGTTTGTGGTTCGAGCCCATCCGGGAGCGGTGTTGTGAAGTCTCAGATGGGACGTAAAAAGTCAAAGTTTTTCCACAATACCTGACGACCATTTCATTTCTGAGCTTCCTTGGCTCCATGGTTAGCGTGTTCGGATGTTAAGCTTAAGGTTGGTGGTTCGAGCCCACCCGGGAGCAGTGTTGTGAAGTCTCAAATGTAACGTAAAAAGCCAAAGTTTTTCCACAATACCTGACGAACATTTAATTTTTGGGCTTACGTGGCTCAATGGTTTGCGCGTTCGGCTGTTAACTAATAGGTTGGTGGTTCGAGCCCACCCGGGAGCGGAGTTGTGAAATCTCACAGGTAACGTAAAAATCCAAAGTTTTTCCACAATACCTGACGAACATCTAATCTTTGGGCTTCCGTTGCGCAATGGTTAACGCCGTCGGCTGTTAACCGAAAGGTTGGTGGTTCGAGCCCATTCGGGAGCGGTGTTGTGAGGTCTTAGATGTAACGTAAAATTCAGAGTTTTTTAAAAATAACTGACGAACATTTAATTTTTGGGCTTCCGTGGCGCAAAGGTTAGAGCGTTCAGCTGTTATTCAAAAGGTTTGTGGTTCGAGCCCATCCGGGAGGGGTGTTGTGAAGTCTCAGATGTGAAGTAAATAGTTAAAGTTTTTCCACAATACCTGACGAACAAATAATCTTTGGGCTTCCGTTTTACAATGGTTAACGCCGTCGTCTGTTAACCGAAAGGTTGGTGGTTCGAGCC
Organism: Phalangium opilio; assembly: GCF_054372755.1. Taxonomy (NCBI): domain Eukaryota; kingdom Metazoa; phylum Arthropoda; class Arachnida; order Opiliones; family Phalangiidae; genus Phalangium; species Phalangium opilio. The sequence goes on from NW_028324228.1 coordinate 6,106,290, forward strand.
CATCCGGCAGCGGTGTTGTGAGGTCTTAGATGTAACGTAAAATTCAGAGTTTTTTAAAAATAACTGACGAACATTTAACTTTTGGTCTTCCGTGGCGCAATGGTAAGAGCGTTCAGCTGTTATTCAAAAGGTTTGTGGTTCGAGCCCATCCGGGAGCGGTGTTGTGAAGTCTCAGATGTGACGTAAAAAGTCAAAGTTTTTCCACAATACCTGACGAACATTTAATCTTTGGGCCTCCGTTGCGCAATGGTTAACGCCGTCGGCTGTTAACCGAAAGGTTGGTGGTTCGAGCCCATCCGGGAGCGGTGTCGTGAGGTCTTATATGTAACGTAAAATTCAGAGTTTTTTAAAAATAACTGACGAACATTTAATTTTTGGTCTTCCGTGGCGCAATGGTTAGAGCGTTCAGCTGTTATTCAAAAGGTTTGTGGTTCGAGCCCATCCGGGAGCGGTGTTGTGAAGTCTCAGATGTGACGTAAATAGTTAAAGTTTTTCAACAATACCTGACGAACATTTAATCTTTGGGCTTCCGTGGCGCAATGGTTAGCGCGTTCGGCTGTTAACCGAAAGGTTGGTGGTTCGAGCCCATCCGTGAGCGGTGTTGTGAGGCCTCAGATGTGACGTAAAAAGTCAAAGTTTTTCCACAATACCTGACGAAAATTTAATTTTTGGGCTTCCGTGGCGCAATGGTTAGCGCGTTCGGCTGTTAACCGAAAGGTTGGTGGTTCGAGCCCATCCGGGAGCGGTGTTGTGAGGTCTTAGATGTAACGTAAAATTCAGAGTTTTTTAAAAATAACTGACGAACATTGAATTTTTGGGCTTCCGTGGCGCAATTGGTTAGAGCGTTCAGCTGTTATTCAAAAGGTTTGTGGTTCGAGCCCATCCGGGAGCGGTGTTGTGAAGTCTCAGATGGGACGTAAAAAGTCAAAGTTTTTCCACAATACCTGACGACCATTTCATTTCTGAGCTTCCTTGGCTCCATGGTTAGCGTGTTCGGATGTTAAGCTTAAGGTTGGTGGTTCGAGCCCACCCGGGAGCAGTGTTGTGAAGTCTCAAATGTAACGTAAAAAGCCAAAGTTTTTCCACAATACCTGACGAACATTTAATTTTTGGGCTTACGTGGCTCAATGGTTTGCGCGTTCGGCTGTTAACTAATAGGTTGGTGGTTCGAGCCCACCCGGGAGCGGAGTTGTGAAATCTCACAGGTAACGTAAAAATCCAAAGTTTTTCCACAATACCTGACGAACATCTAATCTTTGGGCTTCCGTTGCGCAATGGTTAACGCCGTCGGCTGTTAACCGAAAGGTTGGTGGTTCGAGCCCATTCGGGAGCGGTGTTGTGAGGTCTTAGATGTAACGTAAAATTCAGAGTTTTTTAAAAATAACTGACGAACATTTAATTTTTGGGCTTCCGTGGCGCAAAGGTTAGAGCGTTCAGCTGTTATTCAAAAGGTTTGTGGTTCGAGCCCATCCGGGAGGGGTGTTGTGAAGTCTCAGATGTGAAGTAAATAGTTAAAGTTTTTCCACAATACCTGACGAACAAATAATCTTTGGGCTTCCGTTTTACAATGGTTAACGCCGTCGTCTGTTAACCGAAAGGTTGGTGGTTCGAGCCCATCCGGCAGCGGTGTTGTGAGGTCTTAGATGTAACGTAAAATTCAGAGTTTTTTAAAAATAACTGACGAACATTTAACTTTTGGTCTTCCGTGGCGCAATGGTAAGAGCGTTCAGCTGTTATTCAAAAGGTTTGTGGTTCGAGCCCATCCGGGAGCGGTGTTGTGAAGTCTCAGATGTGACGTAAAAAGTCAAAGTTTTTCCACAATACCTGACGAACATTTAATCTTTGGGCCTCCGTTGCGCAATGGTTAACGCCGTCGGCTGTTAACCGAAAGGTTGGTGGTTCGAGCCCATCCGGGAGCGGTGTCGTGAGGTCTTATATGTAACGTAAAATTCAGAGTTTTTTAAAAATAACTGACGAACATTTAATTTTTGGTCTTCCGTGGCGCAATGGTTAGAGCGTTCAGCTGTTATTCAAAAGGTTTGTGGTTCGAGCCCATCCGGGAGCGGTGTTGTGAAGTCTCAGATGTGACGTAAATAGTTAAAGTTTTTCAACAATACCTGACGAACATTTAATCTTTGGGCTTCCGTGGCGCAATGGTTAGCGCGTTCGGCTGTTAACCGAAAGGTTGGTGGTTCGAGCCCATCCGTGAGCGGTGTTGTGAGGCCTCAGATGTGACGTAAAAAGTCAAAGTTTTTCCACAATACCTGACGAACATTTAATTTTTGGGCTTCCGTGGCGCAATGGTTAGCGCGTTCGGCTGTTAACCGAAAGGTTGGTGGTTCGAGCCCATCCGGGAGCGGTGTTGTGAGGTCTTAGATGTAACGTAAAATTCAGAGTTTTTTAAAATTAACTGACGAACATTGAATTTTTGGGCTTCCGTGGCGCAATTGGTTAGAGCGTTCAGCTGTTATTCAAAAGGTTTGTGGTTCGAGCCCATCCGGGAGCGGTGTTGTGAAGTCTCAGATGGGACGTAAAAAGTCAAAGTTTTTCCACAATACCTGACGAACAAATAATCTTTGGGCTTCCGTTTTACAATGGTTAACGCCGTCGGCTGTTAACCGAAAGGTTGGTGGTTCGAGCCCATCCGGGAGCGGTGTTGTGAGGTCTTAGATGTAACGTAAAATTCAGAGTTTTTTAAAAATAACTGACGAACATTTAACTTTTGGTCTTCCGTGGCGCAATGGTAAGAGCGTTCAGCTGTTATTCAAAAGGTTTGTGGTTCGAGCCCATCCGGGAGCGGTGTTGTGAAGTCTCAGATGTGACGTAAAAAGTCAAAGTTTTTCCACAATACCTGACGAACATTTAATCTTTGGGCTTCCGTGGCGCAATGGTTAGCGCGTTCGGCTGTTAACCGAAAGGTTGGCGGTTCGAGCCCACCCGGGAGCGGTGTTGTGAGATCTCACATGTAACGTAAAAATCCAAAGTTTTTCCACAATACCTGACGAACATTTAATCTTTGGGCTTCCGTTGCGCAATGGTTAACGCCGTCGGCTGTTAACCGAAAGGTTGGTGGTTCGAGCCCATCCGGGAGCGGTGTTGTGAGGTCTTAGATGTAACGTAAAGTTCAGCGTTTTTTAAAAATATCTGACGAACATTTAATTTTTGGGCTTCCGTGGCGCAATTGTTAGCGCGTTCAGCTGTTATTCAAAAGGTTTGTGGTTCGAGCCCATCCGGGAGCGGTGTTTTGAAGTCTCGGATGTGACGTAAAAAGTCAGAGTTTTTCCACAATACCTGACGACAATTTCATTTCTGAGCTTCCTTGGCTCGAAGGTTAGCGCGTTCGGATGTTAACCAAAAGGTTGGTGGTTCGAGCCCACCCGGCTGCCGTGTTGTGAAGTCTCAAATGTAACGTAAAAAGCCAAAGTTTTTCCACAATACCTGACGACCGTTTAATTTTTGAGCTTCCGTGGCGCAATGGTTAGCGCGTTCGGCTGTTAACCGAAAGGTTGGTGGTTCGAGCCCACCCGGGAGCGGTGTTGTGAGATCTCAAACGTAATGTCAAATGCCAAAGTTTTTCCACAATACCTGACGAACATTTAATCTTTGGGCTTCCGTGGCGCAATGGTTAGCGCCGTCGGCTGTTAACCGAAAGGTTGGTGGTTCGAGCCCATTCGGGAGCGGTGTTGTGAGGTCTTAGATGTAACGTAAAATTCAGAGTTTTTTAAAAATAACTGACGAACATTGAATATTTGGGCTTCCGTGGCGCAATTGGTTAGAGCGTTCAGCTGTTATTCAAAAGGTTTGTAGTACGAGCCCATCCGGGAGCGGTGTTGTGAAGTCTCAGATGGGACGTAAAAAGTCAAAGTTTTTCCAAAATACCTGACGACCATTTCATTTCTGAGCTTCCTTGGCTCCATGGTTAGCGTGTTCGGATGTTAAGCTTAAGGTTGGTGGTTCGAGCCCACCCGGGAGCAGTGTTGTGAAGTCTCAAATGTAACGTAAAAAGCCAAAGTTTTTCCACAATACCTGACGAACATTTAATTTTTGGGCTTACGTGGCTCAATGGTTTGCGCGTTCGGCTGTTAACTAATAGGTTGGTGGTTCGAGCCCACCCGGGAGCGGAGTTGTGAAATCTCACAGGTAACGTAAAAATCCAAAGTTTTTCCACAATACCTGACGAACATCTAATCTTTGGGCTTCCGTTGCGCAATGGTTAACGCCGTCGGCTGTCAACCGAAAGGTTGGTGGTTCGAGCCCATTCGGGAGCGGTGTTGTGAGGTCTTAGATGTAACGTAAAATTCAGAGTTTTTTAAAAATAACTGACGAACATTTAATTTTTGGGCTTCCGTGGCGCAAAGGTTAGAGCGTTCAGCTGATATTCAAAAGGTTTGTGGTTCGAGCCCATCCGGGAGGGGTGTTGTGAAGTCTCAGATGTGACGTAAATAGTTAAAGTTTTTCCACAATACCTGACGAACAAATAATCTTTGGGCTTCCGTTTTACAATGGTTAACGCCGTCGGCTGTTAACCGAAAGGTTGGTGGTTCGAGCCCATCCGGGAGCGGTGTTGTGAGGTCTTAGATGTAACGTAAAATTCAGAGTTTTTTAAAAATAACTGACGAACATTTAACTTTTGGTCTTCCGTGGCGCAATGGTAAGAGCGTTCAGCTGTTATTCAAAAGGTTTGTGGTTCGAGCCCATCCGGGAGCGGTGTTGTGAAGTCTCAGATGTGACGTAAAAAGTCAAAGTTTTTCCACAATACCTGACGAACATTTAATCTTTGGGCTTCCGTGGCGCAATGGTTAGCGCGTTCGGCTGTTAACCGAAAGGTTGGCGGTTCGAGCCCACCCGGGAGCGGTGTTGTGAGATCTCACATGTAACGTAAAAATCCAAAGTTTTTCCACAATACCTGACGAACATTTAATCTTTGGGCTTCCGTTGCGCAATGGTTAACGCCGTCGGATGTTAACCGAAAGGTTGGTGGTTCGAGCCCATCCGGGAGCGGTGTTGTGAGGTCTTAGATGTAACGTAAAATTCAGAGTTTTTTAAAAATATCTGACGAACATTTAATTTTTGGGCTTCCGTGGCGCAATGGTTAGCGCGTTCAGCTGTTATTCAAAAGGTTTGTGGTTCGAGCCCATCCGGGAGCGGTGTTTTGAAGTCTCGGATGTGACGTAAAAAGTCAGAGTTTTTCCACAATACCTGACGACCATTTCATTTCTGAGCTTCCTTGGCTCGAAGGTTAGCGCGTTCGGATGTTAACCAAAAGGTTGGTGGTTCGAGCCCACCCGGCTGCCGTGTTGTGAAGTCTCATATGTAACGTAAAAAGCCAAAGTTTTTCCACAATACCTGACGACCGTTTAATTTTTGAGCTTCCGTGGCGCAATGGTTAGCGCGTTCGGCTGTTAACCTAAAGGTTGGTGGTTAGAGCCCACCCGGGAGCGGTGTTGTGAGATCTCAAACGTAATGTCAAATGCCAAAGTTTTTCCACAATACCTGACGAACATTTAATCTTTGGGCTTCCGTGGCGAAATGGTTAGCGCGTTCGGCAGTTAACTGAAAGGTTGGTGGTTCGAGACCATCCGGGAGCGGTGTTGTGAGGTCTCAGATGTGACGTAAAAAGTCAAAGTTTTTCCACAATACCTGACGAACATTTAATCTTTGGGCTTCCGTTGCGCAATGGTTAACGCCGTCGGCTGTTAACCGAAAGGTTGGTGGTTCGAGCCCATCCAGGAGCTGTGTTGTGAGGTCTTAGATGTAACGTAAAATTCAGAGTTTTTTAAAAATAACTGACGAACATTTAATTTTTGGGCTTCCGTGGCGCAATGGTTAGCGCGTTCGGCTGTTAACCGAAAGGTTGGTGGTTCGAGCCCATCCGGGAGCGGTAATGTGAGGTCTTAGATGTAACGTAAAATTCAGAGTTTTTTAAAAATACCTGACGAACATTTAATCTTTGGGCTTCCGTGGCGCAATGGTTAGCGCGTTCGGCTGTTAACCGAAAGGTTGGTGGTTCGAGCCCACCCGGGAGCGGTGTTGTGAGCTCTCAAATGTAACGTAAAAATCCAAAGTTTTTCCACAATACCTGACGAACATTTAATCTTTGGGCTTCCGTTGCGCAATGGTTAGCGCGTTCGGCAGTTAACTGAAAGGTTGGTGGTTCGAGACCATCCGGGAGCGGTGTTGTGAGGTCTCAGATGTGACGTAAAAAGTCAAAGTTTTTCCACAATACCTGACGACCATTTAATTTTTGAGCTTCCGTGGCGCAATGGTTAGCGCGTTCGGCTCTTAACCGAAAGGTTGGTGGTTCGAGCACATCCGGGAGCGGTGTTGTGAGGTCTCAGATGTGACGTAAAAAGTCAAAGTTTTTCCACAATACCTGACGACCATTTCATTTCTGAGCTTCCGTGGCGCAATGGTTAGCGCGTTCGGCTGTTAACCGAAAGGTTGGTGGTTCGAGCCCATCCGTGAGCGGTGTTGTGAGGTCTCAGATGTGACGCAAAAAGTCAAAGTTTTTCCACAATACCTGACGAACATTTAATTTTTGGGCTTCCGTGGCGCAATGGTTAGCGCGTTCGGCTGTTAACCGAAAGGTTGGTGGTTCGAGCCCACCCGGGAGCGGTGTTGTGAAATCTCACATGTAACGTAAAAATCCAAAGTTTTTCCACAATACCTGACGAACATTTAATCGTTGGGCTTCCGTTGCGCAATGGTTAACGCCGTCGGCTGTTAACCGAAAGGTTGGTGGTTCGAGCCCATCCGGGAGCGGTGTTGTGAGGTCTTAGATGTAACGTAAAATTCAGAGTTTTTTAAAAATAACTGACGAACATTTAATTTTTGGGCTTTCGTGGCGCAATGGTTAGCGCGTTCGGCTGTTAACCGAAAGGTTGGTGGTTCGAGCCCATCCGGGAGCGGTAATGTGAGGTCTTAGATGTAACGTAAAATTCAGAGTTTTTTAAAAATACCGGACGAACATTTAATCTTTGGGCTTCCGTGGCGAAATGGTTAGCGCGTTCGGCAGTTAACTGAAAGGTTGGTGGTTCGAGACCATCCGGGAGCGGTGTTGTGAGGTCTCAGATGTGACGTAAAAAGTTAAAGTTTTTCCACAATACCTGACGAACATTTAATCTTTGGGCTTCCGTTGCGCAATGGTTAACGCCGTCGGCTGTTAACCGAAAGGTTGGTGGTTCGAGCCCATCCAGGAGCTGTGTTGTGAGGTCTTAGATGTAACGTAAAATTCAGAGTTTTTTAAAAATAACTGACGAACATTTAATTTTTGGGCTTCCGTGGCGCAAAGGTTAGAGCGTTCAGCTGTTATTCAAAAGGTTTGTGGTTCGAGCCCATCCGGGAGGGGTGTTGTGAAGTCTCAGATGTGACGTAAATAGTTAAAGTTTTTCCACAATACCTGACGAACAAATAATCTTTGGGCTTCCGTTTTACAATGGTTAAACGCCGTCGGCTGTTAACCGAAAGGTTGGTGGTTCGAGCCCATCCGGGAGCGGTGTTGTGAGGTCTTAGATGTAACGTAAAATTCAGAGTTTTTTAAAAATAACTGACGAACATTTAATTTTTGGTCTTCCGTGGCGCAATGGTTAGAGCGTTCAGCTGTTATTCAAAAGTTTTGTGGTTCGAGCCCATCCGGGAGCGGTGTTGTAAAGTCTCAGATGTGACGTAAAAAGTCAAAGTTTTTCGTCAATACCTGACGAACATTTAATCTTTGGGCTTCCGTGGCGCAATGGTTAACGCCGTCGGCTGTTAACCGAAAGGTTGGTGATTCGAGCCCACCCGGGAGCGGTGTTGTGAAATCTCACATGTAACCTAAAAATCCAAAGTTTTTCCACAATACCTGACGAACATTTAATCTTTGGGCTTCCGTTGCGCAATGGTTAACGCCGTCGGCTGTTAACCGAAAGGTTGGTGGTTCGAGCCCATCCGGGAGCTGTGTTGTGAGGTCTTAGATGTAACGTAAAATTCAGAGTTTTTTAAAAATAACTGACGAACATTTAATTTTTGGGCTTCCGTGGCGCAATGGTTAGAGCGTTCAGCTGTTATGTAAAAGGTTTGTGGTTCGAGCCCATCCAGGAGCGGTGTTGTGAAGTCTCAGATGTGACGTAAAAAGTCAAAGTTTTTCCACAATACCTGACGAACATTTAATCTTTGGGCTTCCGTTGCACAATGGTTAACGCCGTCGGCTGTTAACCGAAAGGTTGGTGGTTCGAGCCCATCCGGGAGCGGTGTTGTGAGGCCTTAGATGTAACGTAAAATTCAGAGTTTTTTAAAAATAACTGACGAACATTTAATTTTTGGTCTTCCGTGGCGCAATGGTTAGAGCGTTCAGATGTTATTCAAAAGGTTTGTGGTTCGAGCCCATCCGGGAGCGGTGTTGTGAAGTCTCAGATGTGACGTAAAAAGTCAAAGTTTTTTAAAAATTCCTGACGAACATTTAATCTTTGGGCTTCCGTGGCGCAATGGTTAGCGCGTTCGGCTGTTAACCGAAAGGTTGGTTGTTCGAGCCCACCCGGGAGCGGTGTTGTGAGCTCTCACATGTAATGTAAAAAGCCAAAGTGTTTCCACAATAGCCGACGACCATTTAATTTTTGGGCTTCCGTGGCGCAATGGTTAGCGCGTTCGGCTGATAACCGAAAGGTTGGTGGTTCGAGCCCATCCGTGAGCGGTGTTGTGAGATCTCAGATGTGACGTAAAAAGTCAAAGTTTTTCCACAATACCTGACGAACATTTAATCTTTGGGCTTCCGTTGCGCAATGGTTAACGCCGTCGGCTGTTAACCGAAAGGTTGGTGGTTCGAGCCCATCCGGGAGCTGTGTTGTGAGGTCTTAGATGTAACGTAAAATTCAGAGTTTTTTAAAAATAACTGACGAACATTTAATTTTTGGGCTTCCGTGGCGCAATGGTTAGAGCGTTCAGCTGTTATTCAAAAGGTTTGTAGTTCGAGCCCATCCAGGAGCGGTGTTGTGAAGTCTCAGATGTCACGTAAAAAGTCAAAGTATTTCCACAATACCTGACGAACATTTAATCTTTGGGCTTCCGTTGCACAATGGTTAACGCCGTCGGCTGTTAACCGAAAGGTTGGTGGTTCGAGCCCATCCGGGAGCGGTGTTGTGAGGCCTTAGATGTAACGTAAAATTCAGATTTTTTTAAAAATAACTGACGAACATTTAATTTTTGGTCTTCCGTGGCGCAATGGTTAGAGCGTTCAGATGTTATTCAAAAGGTTTGTGGTTCGAGCCCATCCGGGAGCGGTGTTGTGAAGTCTCAGATGTGACGTAAAAAGTCAAAGTTTTTCCACAATGCTTGACGAACATTTAATCTTTGGGCTTCCGTGGCGCAATGGTTAGCGCGTTCGGCTGTTAACCGAAAGGTTGGTGGTTCGAGCCCACCCGGGAGCGGTGTTGTGAGATCTCACATGTAACGTAAAAATCCAAAGTTTTTCCACAATACCTGACGAACATTTAATCTTTGGGCTTCCGTTGCGCAATGGTTAACGCCGTCGGCTGTTAACCGAAAGGTTGGTGGTTCGAGCCCATCCGGGAGCGGTGTTGTGAGGTCTTAGATGTAACGTAAAATTCAGAGTTTTTTAAAAATAACTGACGAACATTTAATTTTTGGGCTTCCGTGGCGCAATGTTTAGTGCGTTCAGCTGTTATTCAAAAGGTTTGTGGTTCGAGCCCATCCGGGAGCGGTGTTGTGAAGTCTCAGATGTGACGTAAAAAGTCAAAGTTTTTCCACAATACCTGACGAACATTTAATCTTTGGGCTTCCGTGGCGCAATGGTTAGCGCGTTCGGCTGTTAACCGAAAGGTTGGTGGTTCGAGCCCACCCGGGAGCGGTGTTGTGAGATCTCACATGTAACGTAAAAATCCAAAGTTTTTGCACAATACCTGACGAACATTTAATCTTTGGGCTTCCGTTGCGCAATGGTTAACGCCGTCGGCTGTTAACCGAAAGGTTGGTGGTTCGAGCCCATCCGGGAGCGGTGTTGTGAGATCTCAGATGTGACGTAAAAAGTCAAAGTTTTTCCACAATACCTGACGAACATTTAATTTTTGGGCTTCCGTGAAGCAATGGTTAACGCCGTCGGCTGTTAACCGAAAGGTTGGTGGTTCGAGCCCATCCGGGAGCTGTGTTGTGAGGTCTTAGATGTAACGTAAAATTCAGAGTTTTTTAAAAATAACTGACGAACATTTAATTTTTGGGCTTCCGTGGCGCAATGGTTAGAGCGTTCAGCTGTTATTCAAAAGGTTTGTGGTTCGAGCCCATCCGGGAGCGGTGTTGTGAAGTCTCAGATGTGACGTAAAAAGTCAAAGTTTTTCCACAATACCTGACGAACATTTAATCTTTGGGCTTCCGTTGCACAATGGTTAACGCCGTCGGCTGGTAACCGAAAGGTTGGTGGTTCGAGCCCATCCGGGAGCGGTGTTGTGAGGTCTTAGATGTAACGTAAAATTCAGAGTTTTTTAAAAATAACTGACGAACATTTAATTTTTGGGCTTCCGTGGCGCAATGGTTAGAGCGTTCAGCTGTTATTCAAAAGGTTTGTGGTTCGAGCCCATCCGGGAGCGGTGTTGTGAAGTCTCAGATGTGACGTAAAAAGTCAAAGTTTTTCCACAATACCTGACGAACATTTAATCTTTGGGCTTCCGTTGCACAATGGTTAACGCCGTCGGCTGTTAACCGAAAGGTTGGTGGTTCGAGCCCATCCGGGAGCGGTGTTGTGAGGTCTTAGATGTAACGTAAAATTCAGAGTTTTTTAAAAATAACTGACGAACATTTAATTTTTGGTCTTCCGTGGCGCAATGGTTAGAGCGTTCAGATGTTATTCAAAAGGTTTGTGGTTCGAGCCCATCCGGGAGCGGTGTTGTGAAGTCTCAGATGTGACGTAAAAAGTCAAAGTTTTTCCACAATACCTGACGAACATTTAATCTTTGGGCTTCCGTGGCGCAATGGTTAGCGCGTTCGGCTGTTAACCGAAAGGTTGGTGGTTCGAGCCCACCCGGGAGCGGTGTTGTGAGATCTCACATGTAACGTAAAAATCCAAAGTTTTTCCACAATACCTGACGAACATTTAATCTTTGGGCTTCCGTGGCGCAATGGTTAGCGCGTTCGGCTGTTAACCGAAAGGTTGGTGGTTCGAGCCCACCCGGGAGCGGTGTTGTGAGATCTCACATGTAACGTAAAAATCCAAAGTTTTTCCACAATACCTGACGAACATTTAATCTTTGGGCTTCCGTTGCGCAATGGTTAACGCCGTCGGCTGTTAACCGAAAGGTTGGTGGTTCGAGCCCATCCGGGAGCGGTGTTGTGAGGTCTTAGATGTAACGTAAAATTCAGAGTTTTTTAAAAATAACTGACGAACATTTAATTTTTGGGCTTCCGTGGCGCAATGTTTAGAGCGTTCAGCTGTTATTCAAAAGGTTTGTGGTTCGAGCCCATCCGGGAGCGGTAATGTGAGGTCTTAGATGTAACGTAAAATTCAGAGTTTTTTAAAAATTCCTGACGAACATTTAATCTTTGGGCTTCCGTGGCGCAATGGTTAGCGCGTTCGGCTGTTAACCGAAAGGTTGGTGGTTCGAGCCCACCCGGGAGCGGTGTTGTGAGCTCTCACATGTAACGTAAAAAGCCAAAGTGTTTCTACAATAGCCGACGACCATTTAATTTTTGGGCTTCCGTAGCGCAATGGTTAGCGCGTTCGGCTGTTAACCAAAAGGTTGGTGGTTCGAGCCCATCCGTGAGCGGTGTTGTGAGGTCTCAGATGTGACGTAAAAAGTCAAAGTTTTTCCACAATACCTGACGAACATTTAATTTTTGGGCTTCCGTGAAGCAATGGTTAACGCCGTCGGCTGTTAACCGAAAGGTTGGTGGTTCGAGCCCATCCGGGAGCTGTGTTGTGAGGTCTTAGATGTAGTGTAAATATCAGAGTTTTTTAAAAATAACTGACGAACATTTAATTTTTGGGCTTCCGTGGCGCAATGGTTAGCGCGTTCGGCTGTTAACCGAAAGGTTGGTGGTTCGAGCCCATCCGGGAGCGGTAATGTGAGGTCTTAGATGTAACGTAAAATTCAGAGTTTTTTAAAAATACCTGACGAACATTTAATCTTTGGGCTTCCGTGGCGCAATGGTTAGCGCGTTCAGCTGTTATTCAAAAGGTTTGTGGTTCGAGCCCATCCGGGAGCGGTGTTGTGAAGTCTCAGATGTGACGTAAAAAGTCAAAGTTTTTCCACAATACCTGACGAAAATTTAATCTTTGGGCTTCCGTGGCGCAATGGTTAGCGCGTTCGGCTGTTAACCGAAAGGTTGGTGGTTCGAGCCCACCCGGGAGCGGTGTTGTGAGATCTCACATGTAACGTAAAAATCCAAAGTTTTTCCACAATACCTGACGAACATTTAATCTTTGGGCTTCCGTTGCGCAATGGTTAACGCCGTCGGCTGTTAACCGAAAGGTTTGTGGTTCGAGCCCATCCGGGAGCGGTGTTGTGAAGTCTCAGATGTGACGTAAAAAGTCAAAGTTTTTCCACAATACCTGACGAACATTTAATCTTTGGGCTTCCGTGGCGCAATGGTTAGCGCGTTCGGCTGTTAACCGAAAGGTTGGTGGTTCGAGCCCACCCGGGAGCGGTGTTGTGAGATCTCACATGTAACGTAAAAATCCAAAGTTTTTCCACAATACCTGACGAACATTTAATCTTTGGGCTTCCGTTGCGCAATGGTTAACGCCGTCGGCTGTTAACCGAAAGGTTGGTGGTTCGAGCCCATCCGGGAGCGGTGTTGTGAGGTCTTAGATGTAACGTAAAATTCAGAGTTTTTTAAAAATAACTGACGAACATTTAATTTTTGGGCTTCCGTGGCGCAATGTTTAGAGCGTTCAGCTGTTATTCAAAAGGTTTGTGGTTCGAGCCCATCCGGGAGCGGTAATGTGAGGTCTTAGATGTAACGTAAAATTCAGAGTTTTTTAAAAATTCCTGACGAACATTTAATCTTTGGGCTTCCGTGGCGCAATGGTTAGCGCGTTCGGCTGTTAACCGAAAGGTTGGTGGTTCGAGCCCACCCGGGAGCGGTGTTGTGAGCTCTCACATGTAACGTAAAAAGCCAAAGTGTTTCTACAATAGCCGACGACCATTTAATTTTTGGGCTTCCGTAGCGCAATGGTTAGCGCGTTCGGCTGTTAACCAAAAGGTTGGTGGTTCGAGCCCATCCGTGAGCGGTGTTGTGAGGTCTCAGATGTGACGTAAAAAGTCAAAGTTTTTCCACAATACCTGACGAACATTTAATTTTTGGGCTTCCGTGAAGCAATGGTTAACGCCGTCGGCTGTTAACCGAAAGGTTGGTGGTTCGAGCCCATCCGGGAGCTGTGTTGTGAGGTCTTAGATGTAGTGTAAATATCAGAGTTTTTTAAAAATAACTGACGAACATTTAATTTTTGGGCTTCCGTGGCGCAATGGTTAGCGCGTTCGGCTGTTAACCGAAAGGTTGGTGGTTCGAGCCCATCCGGGAGCGGTAATGTGAGGTCTTAGATGTAACGTAAAATTCAGAGTTTTTTAAAAATACCTGACGAACATTTAATCTTTGGGCTTCCGTGGCGCAATGGTTAGCGCGTTCAGCTGTTATTCAAAAGGTTTGTGGTTCGAGCCCATCCGGGAGCGGTGTTGTGAAGTCTCAGATGTGACGTAAAAAGTCAAAGTTTTTCCACAATACCTGACGAAAATTTAATCTTTGGGCTTCCGTGGCGCAATGGTTAGCGCGTTCGGCTGTTAACCGAAAGGTTGGTGGTTCGAGCCCACCCGGGAGCGGTGTTGTGAGATCTCACATGTAACGTAAAAATCCAAAGTTTTTCCACAATACCTGACGAACATTTAATCTTTGGGCTTCCGTTGCGCAATGGTTAACGCCGTCGGCTGTTAACCGAAAGGTTTGTGGTTCGAGCCCATCCGGGAGCGGTGTTGTGAAGTCTCAGATGTGACGTAAAAAGTCAAAGTTTTTCCACAATACCTGACGAACATTTAATCTTTGGGCTTCCGTGGCGCAATGGTTAGCGCGTTCGGCTGTTAACCGAAAGGTTGGTGGTTCGAGCCCACCCGGGAGCGGTGTTGTGAGATCTCACATGTAACGTAAAAATCCAAAGTTTTTCCACAATACCTGACGAACATTTAATCTTTGGGCTTCCGTTGCGCAATGGTTAACGCCGTCGGCTGTTAACCGAAAGGTTGGTGGTTCGAGCCCATCCGGGAGCGGTGTTGTGAGGTCTTAGATGTAACGTAAAATTCAGAGTTTTTTAAAAATAACTGACGAACATTTAATTTTTGGGCTTCCGTGGCGCAATGTTTAGAGCGTTCAGCTGTTATTCAAAAGGTTTGTGGTTCGAGCCCATCCGGGAGCGGTAATGTGAGGTCTTAGATGTAACGTAAAATTCAGAGTTTTTTAAAAATTCCTGACGAACATTTAATCTTTGGGCTTCCGTGGCGCAATGGTTAGCGCGTTCGGCTGTTAACCGAAAGGTTGGTGGTTCGAGCCCACCCGGGAGCGGTGTTGTGAGCTCTCACATGTAACGTAAAAAGCCAAAGTGTTTCTACAATAGCCGACGACCATTTAATTTTTGGGCTTCCGTAGCGCAATGGTTAGCGCGTTCGGCTGTTAACCAAAAGGTTGGTGGTTCGAGCCCACCCGGGAGCGGTGTTGTGAGATCTCACATGTAACGTAAAAATCCAAAGTTTTTCCACAATACCTGACGAACATTTAATCTTTGGGCTTCCGTTGCGCAATGGTTAACGCCGTCGGCTGTTAACCGAAAGGTTGGTGGTTCGAGCCCATCCGGGAGCGGTGTTGTGAGGTCTTAGATGTAACGTAAAATTCAGAGTTTTTTAAAAATAACTGACGAACATTTAATTTTTGGGCTTCCGTGGCGCAATGTTTAGAGCGTTCAGCTGTTATTCAAAAGGTTTGTGGTTCGAGCCCATCCGGGAGCGGTAATGTGAGGTCTTAGATGTAACGTAAAATTCAGAGTTTTTTAAAAATTCCTGACGAACATTTAATCTTTGGGCTTCCGTGGCGCAATGGTTAGCGCGTTCGGCTGTTAACCGAAAGGTTGGTGGTTCGAGCCCACCCGGGAGCGGTGTTGTGAGCTCTCACATGTAACGTAAAAAGCCAAAGTGTTTCTACAATAGCCGACGACCATTTAATTTTTGGGCTTCCGTAGCGCAATGGTTAGCGCGTTCGGCTGTTAACCAAAAGGTTGGTGGTTCGAGCCCATCCGTGAGCGGTGTTGTGAGGTCTCAGATGTGACGTAAAAAGTCAAAGTTTTTCCACAATACCTGACGAACATTTAATTTTTGGGCTTCCGTGAAGCAATGGTTAACGCCGTCGGCTGTTAACCGAAAGGTTGGTGGTTCGAGCCCATCCGGGAGCGGTGTTGTGAGGTCTTAGATGTAACGTAAAATTCAGAGTGTTTTAAAAATAACTGACGAACATTTAATTTTTGGGCTTCCTTGGCGCAATGTTTAGAGCGTTCAGCTGTTATTCAAAAGGTTGGTGGTTCGAGCCCACCCGGGAGCGGTGTTGTGAGCTCTCAAATGTGACGTAAAAAGTCAAAGTTTTTCCACAATACCTGACGAACATTTAATTTTTGGGCTTCCGTGAAGCAATGGTTAACGCCGTCGGCTGTTAACCGAAAGGTTGGTGGTTCGAGCCCATCCGGGAGCTGTGTTGTGAGGTCTTAGATGTAGTGTAAAATTCAGAGTTTTTTAAAAATAACTGACGAACATTTAATTTTTGGGCTTCGTTGGCGCAATGTTTAGAGCGTTCAGCTGTTATTCAAAAGGTTGGTGGTTCGAGCCCACCCGGGAGCGGTGTTGTGAGCTCTCAAATGTGACGTAAAAAGTCAAAGTTTTTCCACAATACCTGACGAACATTTAATTTTTGGGCTTCCGTGAAGCAATGGTTAACGCCGTCGGCTGTTAACCGAAAGGTTGGTGGTTCGAGCCCATCCGGGAGCTGTGTTGTGAGGTCTTAGATGTAGTGTAAAATTCAGAGTTTTTTAAAAATTCCTGACGAACGTTTAATCTTTGGGCTTCCGTGGCGCAATGGTTAGTGCGTTCGGCTGTTAACCGAAAGGTTGGTGGTTCGAGCCCACCCGGGAGCGGTGTTGTGAGCTCTCACATGTAACGTAAAAAGCCAAAGTGTTTCCAAAATACCCGACGACCATTTAATTTTTGGGCTTCCGTGGCGCAATGGTTAGCGCGTTCGGCTGTTAACCGAAAGGTTGGTGGTTCGAGCCCATCCGTGAGCGGTGTTGTGAGGTCTCAGATGTGACGTAAAAAGTCAAAGTTTTTCCACAATACCTGACGAACATTTAATTTTTGGGCTTCCGTGGCGCAATGGTTAGCGCGTTCGGCTGTTAACCGAAAGGTTGGTGGTTCGAGCCCACCCGGGAGCGGTGTTGTGAGATCTCACATGTAACGTAAAAATCCAAATTTTTTCCACAATACCTGACGAACATTTAATCTTTGGGCTTCCGTTGCGCAATGGTTAACGCCGTCGGCTGTTAACCGAAAGGTTGGTGGTTCGAGCCCATCCGGGAGCGGTGTTGTGAGGTCTTAGATGTAACGTAAAATTCAGAGTTTTTTAAAAATATCTGACGAACATTTAATTTTTGGGCTTCCGTGGCGCAATGGTTAGCGCGTTCAGCTGTTATTCAAAAGGTTTGTGGTTCGAGCCCATCCGGGAGCGGTGTTTTGAAGTCTCGGATGTGACGTAAAAAGTCAGAGTTTTTCCACAATACCTGACGACCATTTCATTTCTGAGCTTCCTTGGCTCGAAGGTTAGCGCGTTCGGATGTTAACCAAAAGGTTGGTGGTTCGAGCCCACCCGGCTGCCGTGTTGTGAAGTCTCAAATGTAACGTAAAAAGCCAAAGTTTTTCCACCATACCTGACGACCGTTTAATTTTTGAGCTTCCGTGGCGCAATGGTTAGCGCGTTCGGCTGTTAACCGAAAGGTTGGTGGTTCTAGCCCACCCGGGAGCGGTGTTGTGAGATCTCAAACGTAATGTCAAATGCCAAAGTTTTTCCACAATACCTGACGAACATTTAGTCTTTGGGCTTCCGTGGCGCAATGGTTAGCGCGTTCGGCAGTTAACTGAAAGGTTGGTGGTTCGAGACCATCCGGGAGCGGTGTTGTGAGGTCTCAGATGTGACGTAAAAAGTCAAAGTTTTTCCACAATACCTGACGACCGTTTAATTTTTGAGCTTCCGTGGCGCAATGGTTAGCGCGTTCGGCTGTTAACCGAAAGGTTGGTGGTTCGAGCCCACCCGGGAGCGGTGTTGTGAGATCTCAAAAGTAATGTCAAATGCCAAAGTTTTTCCACAATACCTGACGAACATTTAGTCTTTGGGCTTCCGTTGCGCAATGGTTAACGCCGTCGGCTGTTAACCGAAAGGTTGGTGGTTCGAGCCCATCCGGGAGCGGTGTTGTGAGGTCTTAGATGTAACGTAAAATTCAGAGTTTTTTAAAAATACCTGACGAACATTTAATTTTTGGGCTTCCTTGGCGCAATGTTTAGAGCGTTCAGCTGTTATTCAAAAGGTTGGTGGTTCGAGCCCACCCGGGAGCGGTGTTGTGAGCTCTCAAATGTGACGTAAAAAGTCAAAGTTTTTCCACAATACCTGACGAACATTTAATTTTTGGGCTTCCGTGAAGCAATGGTTAACGCCGTCGGCTGTTAACCGAAGGGTTGGTGGTTCGAGCATATCCGGGAGCTGTGTTGTGAGGTCTTAGATGTAGTGTAAAATTCAGAGTTTTTTAAAAATAACTGACGAACATTTAATTTTTGGGCTTCCGTGGCGCAATGGTTAGCGCGTTCGGCTGTTAACCGAAAGGTTGGTGGTTCGAGCCCATCCGGGAGCGGTAATGTGAGGTCTTAGATGTAACGTAAAATTCAGAGTTTTTTAAAAATACCTGACGAACATTTAATCTTTGGGCTTCCGTGGCGCAATGGTTAGTGCGTTCGGCTGTTAACCGAAAGGTTGGTGGTTCGAGCCCACCCGGGAGCGGTGTTGTGAGCTCTCACATGTAACGTAAAAAGCCAAAGTGTTTCCACAATACCCGACGACCATTTAATTTTTGGGCTTCCGTGGCGCAATGGTTAGCGCGTTCGGCTGTTAACCGAAAGGTTGGTGGTTCGAGCCCATCCGTGAGCGGTGTTGTGAGGTCTCAGCTGTGACGTAAAAAGTCAAAGTTTTTCCACAATACCTGACGAACATTTAATTTTTGGGCTTCCGTGGCGCAATGGTTAGCGCGTTCGGCTGTTAACCGAAAGGTTGGTGGTTCGAGCCCACCCGGGAGCGGTGTTGTGAGATCTCACATGTAACGTAAAAATCCAAATTTTTTCCACAATACCTGACGAACATTTAATCTTTGGGCTTCCGTTGCGCAATGGTTAACGCCGTCGGCTGTTAACCGAAAGGTTGGTGGTTCGAGCCCATCCGGGAGCGGTGTTGTGAGGTCTTAGATGTAACGTAAAATTCAGAGTTTTTTTAAAAATATCTGACGAACATTTAATTTTTGGGCTTCCGTGGCGCAATGGTTAGCGCGTTCAGCTGTTATTCAAAAGGTTTGTGGTTCGAGCCCATCCGGGAGCGGTGTTTTGAAGTCTCGGATGTGACGTAAAAAGTCAGAGTTTTTCCACAATACCTGACGACCATTTCATTTCTGAGCTTCCTTGGCTCGAAGGTTAGCGCGTTCGGATGTTAACCAAAAGGTTGGTGGTTCGAGCCCACCCGGCTGCCGTGTTGTGAAGTCTCAAATGTAACGTAAAAAGCCAAAGTTTTTCCACAATACCTGACGACCGTTTAATTTTTGAGCTTCCGTGGCGCAATGGTTAGCGCGTTCGTCTGTTAACCGAAAGGTTGGTGGTTCGAGCCCACCCGGGAGCGGTGTTGTGAGATCTCAAACGTAATGTCAAATGCCAAAGTTTTTCCACAATACCTGACGAACATTTAATCTTTGGGCTTCCGTGGCGCAATGGTTAGCGCGTTCGGCAGTTAACTGAAAGGTTGGTGGTTCGAGACCATCCGGGAGCGGTGTTGTGAGGTCTCAGATGTGACGTAAAAAGTCAAAGTTTTTCCACAATACCTGACGACCATTTAATTTTTGAGCTTCCGTGGCGCAATGGTTAGCGCGTTCGGCTGTTAACCGAAAGGTTGGTGGTTCGAGCCCATCCGGGAGCGGTGTTGTGAGGTCTCAGATGTGACGTAAAAAGTCAAAGTTTTTCCACAATACCTGACGAACATTTAATTTTTGGGCTTCCGTGAAGCAATGGTTAGCGCGTTCGGCTGTTAACCGAAAGGTTGGTGGTTCGAGCCCACCCGGGAGCGGTGTTGTGAGATCTCAAACGTAATGTTAAATGCCAAAGTTTTTCCACAATACCTGACGAACATTTAATCTTTGGGCTTCCGTGGCGCAATGGTTAGCGCGTTCGGCAGTTAACTGAAAGGTTGGTGGTTCGAGACCATCCGGGAGCGGTGTTGTTAGGTCTCAGATGTGACGTAAAAAGTCAAAGTTTTTCCACAATACCTGACGACCATTTAATTTTTGAGCTTCCGTGGCGCAATGGTTAGCGCGTTCGGCTGTTAACCGAAAGGTTGGTGGTTCGAGCCCACCCGGGAGCGGTGTTGTGAAATCTCACATGTAACGTAAAAATCCAAAGTTTTTCCACAATACCTGACGAACATTTAATCGTTGGGCTTCCGTTTCAATGGTTAACGCCGTCGGCTGTTAACCGAAAGGTTGGTGGTTCGAGACCATCCGGGAGCGGTGTTGTGAGGTCTTAGATGTAAGGTAAAATTCAGAGTTTTTTAAAAATACCTGACGAACATTTAATCTTTGGGCTTACGTGGCGCAATGGTTAGCGCGTTCGGCTGTTAACCGAAAGGTTGGTGGTTCGAGCCCACCCGGGAGCGGTGTTGTGAGATCTCAAACGTAATGTCAAATGCCAAAGTTTTTCCACAATACCTGACGAACATTTAATTTTTGGGCTTCCGTGGCGCAATGGTTAGCGCGTTCAGCTGTTATTCAAAAGGTTTGTGGTTCGAGCCCATCCGGGAGCGGTGTTTTGAAGTCTCGGATGTGACGTAAAAAGTCAGAGTTTTTCTACAATACCTGACGACCATTTCATTTCTGAGCTTCCTTGGCTCGAAGGTTAGCGCGTTCGGATGTTAACCAAAAGGTTGGTGGTTCGAGCCCACCCGGCTGCCGTGTTGTGAAGTCTCAAATGTAACGTAAAAAGCCAAAGTTTTTCCACAATACCTGACGACCGTTTAATTTTTGAGCTTCCGTGGCGCAATGGTTAACGCGTTCGTCTGTTAACCGAAAGGTTGGTGGTTCGAGCCCATCCGGGAGCGGTGTTGTGAGGTCTCAGATGTGACGTAAAAAGTCAAAGTTTTTCCACAATACCTGACGAACATTTAATCTTTGGGCTTACGTGGCGCAATGGTTAGCGCGTTCGGCTGTTAACCGAAAGGTTGGTGGTTCGAGCCCACCCGGGAGCGGTGTTGTGAGATCTCAAACGTAATGTCAAATGCCAAAGTTTTTCCACAATACCTGACGAACATTTAATCTTTGGGCTTCCGTGGCGCAATGGTTAGCGCGTTCGGCAGTTAACTGAAAGGTTGGTGGTTCGAGACCATCCGGGAGCGGTGGTGTTAGGTCTCAGATGTGACGTAAAAAGTCAAAGTTTTTCCACAATACCTGACGACCATTTAATTTTTGAGCTTCCGTGGCGCAATGGTTAGCGCGTTCGGCTGTTAACCGAAAGGTTGGTGGTTCGAGCCCACCCGGGAGCGGTGTTGTGAAATCTCACATGTAACGTAAAAATCCAAAGTTTTTCCACAATACCTGACGAACATTTAATCGTTGGGCTTCCGTTTCAATGGTTAACGCCGTCGGCTGTTAACCGAAAGGTTGGTGGTTCGAGACCATCCGGGAGCGGTGTTGTGAGGTCTTAGATGTAACGTAAAATTCAGAGTTTTTTAAAAATACCTGACGAACATTTAATCTTTGGGCTTCCGTGGCGCAATGGTTAGCGCGTTCGGCTGTTAACCGAAAGGTTGGTGGTTCGAGCCCACCCGGGAGCGGTGTTGTGAGATCTCAAACGTAATGTCAAATGCCAAAGTTTTTCCACAATACCTGACGAACATTTAATCTTTGGGCTTCCGTGGCGCAATGGTTAGCGCGTTCGGCAGTTAACTGAAAGGTTGGTGGTTCGAGACCATCCGGGAGCGGTGTTGTGAGGTCTCAGATGTGACGTAAAAAGTCAAAGTTTTTCCACAATACCTGACGACCATTTAATTTTTGAGCTTCCGTGGCGCAATGGTTAGCGCGTTCGGCTGTTAACCGAAAGGTTGGTGGTTCGAGCCCATCCGGGAGCGGTGTTGTGAGGTCTTAGATGTAACGTAAAATTCAGAGTTTTTTAAAAATATCTGACGAACATTTAATCTTTGGGCTTCCGTGGCGCAATGGTTAGCGCGTTCAGCTGTTATTCAAAAGGTTTGTGGTTCGAGCCCATCCGGGAGCGGTGTTTTGAAGTCTCGGATGTGACGTAAAAAGTCAAAGTTTTTCCACAATACCTGACGAACATTTAATCGTTGGGCTTCCGTTGCGCAATGGTTAACGCCGTCGGCTGTTAACCGAAAGGTTGGTGGTTCGAGCCCATCCTGGAGCGGTGTTGTGAGGTCTTAGATGTAACGTAAAATTCAGAGTTTTTTAAAAATAACTGACGAACATTTAATTTTTGGGCTTCCGTGGCGCAATGGTTAGCGCGTTCGGCTGTTAACCGAAAGGTTGGTGGTTCGAGCCCATCCGGGAGCGGTAATGTGAGGTCTTAGATGTAACGTATAATTCAGAGTTTTTTAAAAATACCTGACGAACATTTAATCTTTGGGCTTCCGTGGCGCAATGGTTAGCGCGTTCGGCTGTTAACCGAAAGGTTGGTGGTTCGAGCCCACCCGGGAGCGGTGTTGAGAGCTCTCAAATGTAACGTAAAAAGCCAAAGTTTTTCCACAATACCTGACGACCGTTTATTTTTTGAGCTTCCGTGGCGCAATGGTTAGCGCGTTCGGCTGTTAACCGAAAGGTTGGTGGTTCGAGCCCATCCGGGAGCGGTGTTGTGAGGTCTCAGATGTGACGTAAAAAGTCAAAGTTTTTCCACAATACCTGACGACCATTTCATTTCTGAGCTTCCGTGGCGCAATGGTTAGCGCGTTCGGCTGTTAACCGAAAGGTTGGTGGTTCGAGCCCATCCGTGAGCGGTGTTGTGAGGTCTCAGATGTGACGTAAAAAGTCAAAGTTTTTCCACAATACCTGACGACCATTTCATTTCTGAGCTTCCGTGGCGCAATGGTTAGCGCGTTCGTCTGTTAACCGAAAGGTTGGTGGTTCGAGCCCATCCGTGAGCGGTGTTGTGAGGTCTCAGATGTGACGTAAAAAGTCAAAGTTTTTCCACAATACCTGACGAACATTTAATCGTTGGGCTTCCGTTGCGCAATGGTTAACGCCGTCGGCTGTTAACCGAAAGGTTGGTGGTTCGAGCCCATCCTGGAGCGGTGTTGTGAGGTCTTAGATGTAACGTAAAATTCAGAGTTTTTTAAAAATAACTGACGAACATTTAATTTTTGGGCTTCCGTGGCGCAATGGTTAGCGCGTTCGGCTGTTAACCGAAAGGTTGGTGGTTCGAGCCCATCCGGGAGCGGTAATGTGAGGTCTTAGATGTAACGTAAAATTCAGAGTTTTTTAAAAATACCTGACGAACATTTAATCTTTGGGCTTCCGTGGCGCAATGGTTAGTGCGTTCGGCTGTTAACCGAAAGGTTGGTGGTTCGAGCCCACCCGGGAGCGGTGTTGTGAGCTCTCACATGTAACGTAAAAAGCCAAAGTGTTTCCACAATACCCGACGACCATTTAATTTTTGGGCTTCCGTGGCGCAATGGTTAGCGCGTTCGGCTGTTAACCGAAAGGTTGGTGGTTCGAGCCCATCCGTGAGCGGTGTTGTGAGGTCTCAGATGTGACGTAAAAAGTCAAAGTTTTTCCACAATACCTGACGAACATTTAATTTTTGGGCTTCCGTGGCGCAATGGTTAGCGCGTTCGGCTGTTAACCGAAAGGTTGGTGGTTCGAGCCCACCCGGGAGCGGTGTTGTGAGATCTCACATGTAACGTAAAATTCAGAGTTTTTTTAAAAATATCTGACGAACATTTAATTTTTGGGCTTC
The DNA here is from genome assembly GCF_054372755.1 of Phalangium opilio. Taxonomy (NCBI): domain Eukaryota; kingdom Metazoa; phylum Arthropoda; class Arachnida; order Opiliones; family Phalangiidae; genus Phalangium; species Phalangium opilio. The sequence goes on from NW_028324228.1 coordinate 6,129,554, forward strand.
CGTGGCGCAATGGTTAGCGCGTTCAGCTGTTATTCAAAAGGTTTGTGGTTCGAGCCCATCCGGGAGCGGTGTTTTGAAGTCTCGGATGTGACGTAAAAAGTCAGAGTTTTTCCACAATACCTGACGACCATTTCATTTCTGAGCTTCCTTGGCTCGAAGGTTAGCGCGTTCGGATGTTAACCAAAAGGTTGGTGGTTCGAGCCCACCCGGCTGCCGTGTTGTGACGTCTCAAATGTAACGTAAAAAGCCAAAGTTTTTCCACAATACCTGACGACCGTTTAATTTTTGAGCTTCCGTGGCGCAATGGTTAGCGCGTTCGTCTGTTAACCGAAAGGTTGGTGGTTCGAGCCCACCCGGGAGCGATGTTGTGAGGTCTCAGATGTGACGTAAAAAGTCAAAGTTTTTCCACAATACCTGACGACCATTTCATTTCTGAGCTTCCGTGGCGCAATGGTTAGCGCGTTCGGCTGTTAACCGAAAGGTTGGTGGTTCGAGCCCATCCGGGAGCGGTGTTGTGAGGTCTCAGATGTGACGTAAAAAGTCAAAGTTTTTCCACAATACCTGACGACCATTTCATTTCTGAGCTTCCGTGGCGCAATGGTTAGCGCGTTCGTCTGTTAACCGAAAGGTTGGTGGTTCGAGCCCATCCGTGAGCGGTGTTGTGAGGTCTCAGATGTGACGTAAAAAGTCAAAGTTTTTCCACAATACCTGACGAACATTTAATCGTTGGGCTTCCGTTGCGCAATGGTTAACGCCGTCGGCTGTTAACCGAAAGGTTGGTGGTTCGAGCCCATCCTGGAGCGGTGTTGTGAGGTCTTAGATGTAACGTAAAATTCAGAGTTTTTTAAAAATAACTGACGAACATTTAATTTTTGGGCTTCCGTGGCGCAATGGTTAGCGCGTTCGGCTGTTAACCGAAAGGTTGGTGGTTCGAGCCCATCCGGGAGCGGTAATGTGAGGTCTTAGATGTAACGTATAATTCAGAGTTTTTTAAAAATACCTGACGAACATTTAATCTTTGGGCTTCCGTGGCGCAATGGTTAGCGCGTTCGGCTGTTAACCGAAAGGTTGGTGGTTCGAGCCCACCCGGGAGCGGTGTTGAGAGCTCTCAAATGTAACGTAAAAAGCCAAAGTTTTTCCACAATACCTGACGACCGTTTATTTTTTGAGCTTCCGTGGCGCAATGGTTAGCGCGTTCGGCTGTTAACCGAAAGGTTGGTGGTTCGAGCCCATCCGGGAGCGGTGTTGTGAGGTCTCAGATGTGACGTAAAAAGTCAAAGTTTTTCCACAATACCTGACGACCATTTCATTTCTGAGCTTCCGTGGCGCAATGGTTAGCGCGTTCGGCTGTTAACCGAAAGGTTGGTGGTTCGAGCCCATCCGTGAGCGGTGTTGTGAGGTCTCAGGTGTGACGTAAAAAGTCAAAGTTTTTCCACAATACCTGACGACCATTTCATTTCTGAGCTTCCGTGGCGCAATGGTTAGCGCGTTCGTCTGTTAACCGAAAGGTTGGTGGTTCGAGCCCATCCGTGAGCGGTGTTGTGAGGTCTCAGATGTGACGTAAAAAGTCAAAGTTTTTCCACAATACCTGACGAACATTTAATCGTTGGGCTTCCGTTGCGCAATGGTTAACGCCGTCGGCTGTTAACCGAAAGGTTGGTGGTTCGAGCCCATCCTGGAGCGGTGTTGTGAGGTCTTAGATGTAACGTAAAATTCAGAGTTTTTTAAAAATAACTGACGAACATTTAATTTTTGGGCTTCCGTGGCGCAATGGTTAGCGCGTTCGGCTGTTAACCGAAAGGTTGGTGGTTCGAGCCCATCCGGGAGCGGTAATGTGAGGTCTTAGGTGTAACGTATAATTCAGAGTTTTTTAAAAATACCTGACGAACATTTAATCTTTGGGCTTCCGTGGCGCAATGGTTAGCGCGTTCGGCTGTTAACCGAAAGGTTGGTGGTTCGAGCCCACCCGGGAGCGGTGTTGAGAGCTCTCAAATGTAACGTAAAAGCCAAAGTTTTTCCACAATACCTGACGACCGTTTATTTTTTGAGCTTCCGTGGCGCAATGGTTAGCGCGTTCGGCTGTTAACCGAAAGGTTGGTGGTTCGAGCCCACCCGGGAGCGGTGTTGTGAGATCTCAAACGTAATGTCAAATGCCAAAGTTTTTCCACAATACCTGACGAACATTTAATCTTTGGGCTTCCGTGGCGCAATGGTTAGCGTGTTCGGCAGTTAACTGAAAGGTTGGTGGTTCGAGACCATCCGGGAGCGGTGTTGTGAGGTCTCAGATGTGACGTAAAAAGTCAAAGTTTTTCCACAATACCTGACGACCATTTAATTTTTGAGCTTCCGTGGCGCAATGGTTAGCGCGTTCGGCTGTTAACCGAAAGGTTGGTGGTTCGAGCCCATCCGGGAGCGATGTTGTGAGGTCTCAGATGTGACGTAAAAAGTCAAAGTTTTTCCACAATACCTGACGACCATTTCATTTCTGAGCTTCCGTGGCGCAATGGTTAGCGCGTTCGGCTGTTAACCGAAAGGTTGGTGGTTCGAGCCCATCCGTGAGCGGTGTTGTGAGGTCTCAGATGTGACGTAAAAAGTCAAAGTTTTTCCACAATACCTGACGAACATTTAATTTTTGGGCTTCCGTGGCGCAATGGTTAGCGCGTTCGGCTGTTAACCGAAAGGTTGGCGGTTCAAGCCCACCCGGGAGCGGTGTTGTGAAATCTCACATGTAACGTAAAAATCCAAAGTTTTTCCACAATACCTGACGAACATTTAATCGTTGGGCTTCCGTTGCGCAAAGGTTAACGCCGTCGGCTGTTAACCGAAAGGTTGGTGGTTCGAGCCCATCCGGGAGCGGTGTTGTGAGGTCTTAGATGTAACGTAAAATTCAGAGTTTTTTAAAAATAACTGACGAACATTTAATTTTTGGGCTTCCGTGGCGCAATGGTTAGCGCGTTCGGCTGTTAACCGAAAGGTTGGTGGTTCGAGCCCATCCGGGAGCGGTAATGTGAGGTCTTAGGTGTAACGTATAATTCAGAGTTTTTTAAAAATACCTGACGAACATTTAATCTTTGGGCTTCCGTGGCGCAATGGTTAGCGCGTTCGGCTGTTAACCGAAAGGTTGGTGGTTCGAGCCCACCCGGGAGCGGTGTTGAGAGCTCTCAAATGTAACGTAAAAGCCAAAGTTTTTCCACAATACCTGACGACCGTTTATTTTTTGAGCTTCCGTGGCGCAATGGTTAGCGCGTTCGGCTGTTAACCGAAAGGTTGGTGGTTCGAGCCCACCCGGGAGCGGTGTTGTGAGATCTCAAACGTAATGTCAAATGCCAAAGTTTTTCCACAATACCTGACGAACATTTAATCTTTGGGCTTCCGTGGCGCAATGGTTAGCGTGTTCGGCAGTTAACTGAAAGGTTGGTGGTTCGAGACCATCCGGGAGCGGTGTTGTGAGGTCTCAGATGTGACGTAAAAAGTCAAAGTTTTTCCACAATACCTGACGACCATTTAATTTTTGAGCTTCCGTGGCGCAATGGTTAGCGCGTTCGGCTGTTAACCGAAAGGTTGGTGGTTCGAGCCCATCCGGGAGCGATGTTGTGAGTTCTCAGATGTGACGTAAAAAGTCAAAGTTTTTCCACAATACCTGACGACCATTTCATTTCTGAGCTTCCGTGGCGCAATGGTTAGCGCGTTCGGCTGTTAACCGAAAGGTTGGTGGTTCGAGCCCATCCGTGAGCGGTGTTGTGAGGTCTCAGATGTGACGTAAAAAGTCAAAGTTTTTCCACAATACCTGACGAACATTTAATTTTTGGGCTTCCGTGGCGCAATGGTTAGCGCGTTCGGCTGTTAACCGAAAGGTTGGCGGTTCAAGCCCACCCGGGAGCGGTGTTGTGAAATCTCACATGTAACGTAAAAATCCAAAGTTTTTCCACAATACCTGACGAACATTTAATCGTTGGGCTTCCGTTGCGCAAAGGTTAACGCCGTCGGCTGTTAACCGAAAGGTTGGTGGTTCGAGCCCATCCGGGAGCGGTGTTGTGAGGTCTTAGATGTAACGTAAAATTCAGAGTTTTTTAAAAATAACTGACGAACATTTAATTTTTGGGCTTCCGTGGCGCAATGGTTAGAGCGTTCAGCTGTTATTCAAAAGGTTTGTGGTTCGAGCCCATCCGGGATCGGTTTTTTGAAGTCTCGGATGTGACGTAAAAAGTCAGAGTTTTTCCACAATACCTGACGAACATTTAATCGTTGGGCTTCCGTTGCGCAATGGTTAACGCCGTCGGCTGTTAACCGAAAGGTTGGTGGTTCGAGCCCATCCGGGAGCGGTGTTGTGAGGTCTTAGATGTAACGTAAAATTCAGAGTTTTTTAAAAATAACTGACGAACATTTAATTTTTGGGCTTCCGTGGCGCAATGGTTAGCGCGTTCGGCTGTTAACCGAAAGGTTGGTGGTTCGAGCCCATCCGGGAGCGGTAATGTGAGGTCTTAGATGTAACGTAAAATTCAGAGTTTTTTAAAAATACCTGACGAACATTTAATCTTTGGGCTTCCGTGGCGCAATGGTTAGCGCGTTCGGCTGATAACCGAAAGGTTGGTGGTTCGAGCCCACCCGGGAGCGGTGTTGAGAGCTCTCACATGTAACGTAAAAAGCCAAAGTGTTTCCACAATAGCCGACGACCATTTAATTTTTGGGCTTCCGTGGCGCAATGGTTAGCGCGTTCGGCTGTTAACCGAAAGGTTGGTGGTTCGAGCCCATCCGTGAGCGGTGTTGTGAGGTCTCAGATGTGACGTAAAAAGTCAAAGTTTTTCCACAATACCTGACGAACATTTAATTTTTGGGCTTCCGTGAAGCAATGGTTAGCGCGTTCGGCTGTTAACCGAAAGGTTGGTGGTTCGAGCCCACCCGGGAGCGGTGTTGTGAAATCACACATGTAACCTAAAAATCCAAAGTTTTTCCACAATACCTGACGAACATTTAATCTTTGGGCTTCCGTTGCGCAATGGTTAACGCCGTCGGCTGTTAACCGAAAGGTTGGTGGTTCGAGCCCATCCGGGAGCTGTGTTGTGAGGTCTTAGATGTAACGTAAAATTCAGATTTTTTTAAAAATAACTGACGAACATTTAATTTTTGGGCTTCCGTGGCGCAATGGTTAGAGCGTTCAGCTGTTATTCAAAAGGTTTGTGGTTCGAGCCCATCCAGGAGCAGTGTTGTGAAGTCTCAGATGTGACCTAAAAAGTCAAAGTTTTTCCACAATACCTGACGAACATTTAATCTTTGGGCTTCCGTTGCACAATGGTTAACGCCGTCGGCTCTTAACCGAAAGGTTGGTGGTTCGAGCCCATCCGGGAGCGGTGTTGTGAGGCCTTAGATGTAACGTAAAATTCAGAGTTTTTTAAAAATAACTGACGAACATTTAATTTTTGGTCTTCCGTGGCGCAATGGTTAGAGCGTTCAGCTGTTATTCAAAAGGTTTGTGGTTCGAGCCCATCCAGGAGCAGTGTTGTGAAGGTTCAGATGTGACCTAAAAAGTCAAAGTTTTTCCACAATACCTGACGAACATTTAATCTTTGGGCTTCCGTTGCACAATGGTTAACGCCGTCGGCTCTTAACCGAAAGGTTGGTGGTTCGAGCCCATCCGGGAGCGGTGTTGTGAGGCCTTAGATGTAACGTAAAATTCAGAGTTTTTTAAAAATAACTGACGAACATTTAATTTTTGGTCTTCCGTGGCGCAATGGTTAGAGCGTTCAGCTGTTATTCAAAAGGTTTGTGGTTCGAGCCCATCCGGGAGCGGTAATGTGAGGTCTTAGATGTAACGTAAAATTCAGAGTTTTTTAAAAATTCCTGACGAACATTTAATCTTTGGGCTTCCGTGGCGCAATGGTTAGCGCGTTCGGCTGTTAAAAGAAAGGTTTGTGGTTCGAGCCCACCCGGGAGCGGTGTTGTGAGCTCTCACATGTAACGTAAAAAGCCAAAGTGTTTCCACAATAGCCGACGACCATTTAATTTTTGGGCTTCCGTGGCGCAATGGTTAGCGCGTTCGGCTGTTAACCGAAAGGTTGGTGGTTCGAGCCCATCCGTGAGCGGTGTTGTGAGGTCTCAGATGTGACGTAAAAAGTCAAAGTTTTTCCACAATACCTGACGAACATTTAATTTTTGGGCTTCCGTGAAGCAATGGTTAGCGCGTTCGGCTGTTAACCGAAAGGTTGGTGGTTCGAGCCCACCCGGGAGCGGTGTTGTGAAATCTCACATGTAACCTAAAAATCCAAAGTTTTTCCACAATACCTGACGAACATTTAATCTTTGGGCTTCCGTTGCGCAATGGTTAACGCCGTCGGCTGTTAACCGAAAGGTTGGTGGTTCGAGCCCATCCGGGAGCTGTGTTGTGAGGTCTTAGATGTAACGTAAAATTCAGATTTTTTTAAAAATAACTGACGAACATTTAATTTTTGGGCTTCCGTGGCGCAATGGTTAGAGCGTTCAGCTGTTATTCAAAAGGTTTGTGGTTCGAGCCCATCCAGGAGCAGTGTTGTGAAGTCTCAGATGTGACCTAAAAAGTCAAAGTTTTTCCACAATACCTGACGAACATTTAATCTTTGGGCTTCCGTTGCACAATGGTTAACGCCGTCGGCTCTTAACCGAAAGGTTGGTGGTTCGAGCCCATCCGGGAGCGGTGTTGTGAGGCCTTAGATGTAACGTAAAATTCAGAGTTTTTTAAAAATAACTGACGAACATTTAATTTTTGGTCTTCCGTGGCGCAATGGTTAGAGCGTTCAGCTGTTATTCAAAAGGTTTGTGGTTCGAGCCCATCCAGGAGCAGTGTTGTGAAGTCTCAGATGTGACCTAAAAAGTCAAAGTTTTTCCACAATACCTGACGAACATTTAATCTTTGGGCTTCCGTTGCACAATGGTTAACGCCGTCGGCTCTTAACCGAAAGGTTGGTGGTTCGAGCCCATCCGGGAGCGGTGTTGTGAGGCCTTAGATGTAACGTAAAATTCAGAGTTTTTTAAAAATAACTGACGAACATTTAATTTTTGGTCTTCCGTGGCGCAATGGTTAGAGCGTTCAGCTGTTATTCAAAAGGTTTGTGGTTCGAGCCCATCCGGGAGCGGTAATGTGAGGTCTTAGATGTAACGTAAAATTCAGAGTTTTTTAAAAATTCCTGACGAACATTTAATCTTTGGGCTTCCGTGGCGCAATGGTTAGCGCGTTCGGCTGTTAAAAGAAAGGTTTGTGGTTCGAGCCCACCCGGGAGCGGTGTTGTGAGCTCTCACATGTAACGTAAAAAGCCAAAGTGTTTCCACAATAGCCGACGACCATTTAATTTTTGGGCTTCCGTGGCGCAATGGTTAGCGCGTTCGGCTGTTAACCGAAAGGTTAGTGGTTCGAGACCATCCGTGAGCGGTGTTGTGAGATCTCAGATGTGACGTAAAAAGTCAAAGTTTTTCCACAATACCTGACGAACATTTAATTTTTGGGCTTCCGTGAAGCAATGGTTAACGCCGTCGGCTGTTAACCGAAAGGTTGGTGGTTCGAGCCCATCCGGGAGCTGTGTTGTGAGGTCTTAGATGTAACGTAAAATTCAGAGTTTTTTAAAAATAACTGACGAACATTTAATTTTTGGGCTTCCGTGGCGCAAAGGTTAGAGCGTTCAGCTGTTATTCAAAAGGTTTGTGGTTCGAGCCCATCCGGGAGCGGTGTTGTGAAATCTCAGATGTGACGTAAAAAGTCAAAGTTTTTCCACAATACCTGACGAACATTTAATCTTTGGGCTTCCGTTGCACAAAGGTTAACGCCGTCGGCTGTTAACCGAAAGGTTGGTGGTTCGAGCTCATCCGGGAGCGGTGTTGTGAGCTCTCACATGTAACGTAAAAAGCCAAAGTGTTTCCACAATAGCCGACGACCATTTAATTTTTGGGCTTCCGTGGCGCAATGGTTAGCGCGTTCGGCTGTTAACCGAAAGGTTAGTGGTTCGAGCCCATCCGTGAGCGGTGTTGTGAGATCTCAGATGTGACGTAAAAATCCAAAGTTTTTCCACAATACCTGACGAACATTTAATCTCTGGGCTTCCGTTGCACAATGGTTAACGCCGTCGGCTGTTAACCGAAAGGTTGGTGGTTCGAGCCCATCCGGGAGCGGTGTTGTGAGGTCTTAGATGTAACGTAAAATTCAGAGTTTTTTAAAAATAACTGACGAACATTTAATTTTTGGGCTTCCGTGGCGCAATGGTTAGATTGTTCAGCTGTTATTCAAAAGGTTTGTGGTTCGAGCCCATCCGGGAGCGGTGTTGTGAAGTCTCAGATGTGACGTAAAAAGTCAAAGTTTTTCCACAATACCTGACGAACATTTAATCTTTGGGCTTCCGTGGCGCAATGGTTAGCGCGTTCGGCTGTTAACCGAAAGGTTTTTGGTTCGAGCCCACCCGGGAGCGGTGTTGTGTGCTCTCACATGTAACGTAAAAAGCCAAAGTGTTTCCACAATAGCCGACGACCATTTAATTTTTGGGCTTCCGTGGCGCAATGGTTAGCGCGTTCGGCTGTTAACCGAAAGGTTAGTGGTTCGAGCCCATCCGTGAGCGGTGTTGTGAGGTCTTAGATGTAACGTAAAATTCAGAGTTTTTTAAAAATAACTGACGAACATTTAATTTTTGGGCTTCCGTGGCGCAATGGTTAGAGCGTTCAGCTGTTATTCAAAAGGTTTGTGGTTCGAGCCCATCCGGGATCGGTTTTTTGAAGTCTCGGATGTGACGTAAAAAGTCAGAGTTTTTCCACAATACCTGACGACCATTTCATTTCTGAGCTTCCTTGGCTCGAAGGTTAGCGCGTTCGGATGTTAACCAAAAGGTTGGTGGTTCGAGCCCACCCGGGAGCGGTGTTGTGAGATCTCAAACGTAATGTCAAATGCCAAAGTTTTTCCACAATACCTGACGAACATTTAATCTTTGGGCTTCCGTGGTGCAATGGTTAGCGCGTTCGGCAGTTAACTGAAAGGTTGGTGGTTCGAGACCATCCGGGAGCGGTGTTGTGAGGTCTCAGATGTGACGTAAAAAGTCAAAGTTTTTCCACAATACCTGACGACCATTTAATTTTTGAGCTTCCGTGGCGCAATGGTTAGCGCGTTCGGCTGTTAACCGAAAGGTTGGTGGTTCGAGCCCATCCGGGAGCGGTGTTGTGAGGTCTCAGATGTGACGTAAAAAGTCAAAGTTTTTCCACAATACCTGACGACCATTTCATTTCTGAGCTTCCGTGGCGCAATGGTTAGCGCGTTCGTCTGTTAACCGCAAGGTTGGTGGTTCGAGCCCATCCGTGAGCGGTGTTGTGAAATCTCACATGTAACGTAAAAATCCAAAGTTTTTCCACAATACCTGACGAACATTTAATCGTTGGGCTTCCGTTGCGCAATGGTTAACGCCGTCGGCTGTTAACCGAAAGGTTGGTGGTTCGAGCCCATCCGGGAGCGGTGTTGTGTGGTCTTAGATGTAACGTAAAATTCAGAGTTTTTTAAAAATAACTGACGAACATTTAATTTTTGGGCTTCCGTGGCGCAATGGTTAGCGCGTTCGGCTGTTAACCGAAAGGTTGGTGGTTCGAGCCCATCCGGGAGCGGTAATGTGAGGTCTTAGATGTAACGTAAAATTCAGAGTTTTTTAAAAATACCTGACGAACATTTAATCTTTGGGCTTCCGTGGCGCAATGGTTAGCGCGTTCGGCTGTTAACCGAAAGGTTGGTGGTTCGAGCCCACCCGGGAGCGGTGTTGAGAGCTCTCACATGTAACGTAAAAAGCCAAAGTGTTTCCACAATAGCCGACGACCATTTAATTTTTGTACTTCCGTGGCGCAATGGTTAGCGCGTTCGGCTGTTAACCGAAAGGTTGGTGGTTCGAGCCCATCCGTGAGCGGTGTTGTGAGGTCTCAGATGTGACGTAAAAAGTCAAAGTTTTTCCACAATACCTGACGAACATTTAATTTTTGGGCTTCCGTGAAGCAATGGTTAGCGCGTTCGGCTGTTAACCGAAAGGTTGGTGGTTCGAGCCCACCCGGGAGCGGTGTTGTGAAATCTCACATGTAACCTAAAAATCCAAAGTTTTTCCACAATACCTGACGAACATTTAATCTTTGGGCTTCCGTTGCGCAATGGTTAACGCCGTCGGCTGTTAACCGAAAGGTTGGTGGTTCGAGCCCATCCGGGAGCTGTGTTGTGAGGTCTTAGATGTAACGTAAAATTCAGATTTTTTTTAAAAATAACTGACGAACATTTAATTTTTGGGCTTCCGTGGCGCAATGGTTAGAGCGTTCAGCTGTTATTCAAAAGGTTTGTGGTTCGAGCCCATCCAGGAGCAGTGTTGTGAAGTCTCAGATGTGACCTAAAAAGTCAAAGTTTTTCCACAATACCTGACGAACATTTAATCTTTGGGCTTCCGTTGCACAATGGTTAACGCCGTCGGCTCTTAACCGAAAGGTTGGTGGTTCGAGCCCATCCGGGAGCGGTGTTGTGAGGCCTTAGATGTAACGTAAAATTCAGAGTTTTTTAAAAATAACTGACGAACATTTAATTTTTGGTCTTCCGTGGCGCAATGGTTAGAGCGTTCAGCTGTTATTCAAAAGGTTTGTGGTTCGAGCCCATCCAGGAGCAGTGTTGTGAAGTCTCAGATGTGACCTAAAAAGTCAAAGTTTTTCCACAATACCTGACGAACATTTAATCTTTGGGCTTCCGTGGCGCAATGGTTAGCGCGTTCGGCTGTTAACCGAAAGGTTTTTGGTTCGAGCCCACCCGGGAGCGGTGTTGTGTGCTCTCACATGTAACGTAAAAAGCCAAAGTGTTTCCACAATAGCCGACGACCATTTAATTTTTGGGCTTCCGTGGCGCAATGGTTAGCGCGTTCGGCTGTTAACCGAAAGGTTGGTGGTTCGAGCCCATCCGGGAGCGGTGTTGTGAGGTCTCAGATGTGACGTAAAAAGTCAAAGTTTTTCCACAATACCTGACGACCATTTCATTTCTGAGCTTCCGTGGCGCAATGGTTAGCGCGTTCGTCTGTTAACCGAAAGGTTGGTGGTTCGAGCCCATCCGTGAGCGGTGTTGTGAAATCTCACATGTAACGTAAAAATCCAAAGTTTTTCCACAATACCTGACGAACATTTAATCGTTGGGCTTCCGTTGCGCAATGGTTAACGCCGTCGGCTGTTAACCGAAAGGTTGGTGGTTCGAGCCCATCCGGGAGCGGTGTTGTGTGGTCTTAGATGTAACGTAAAATTCAGAGTTTTTTAAAAATAACTGACGAACATTTAATTTTTGGGCTTCCGTGGCGCAATGGTTAGCGCGTTCGGCTGTTAACCGAAAGGTTGGTGGTTCGAGCCCATCCGGGAGCGGTAATGTGAGGTCTTAGATGTAACGTAAAATTCAGAGTTTTTTAAAAATAACTGACGAACATTTAATTTTTGGGCTTCCGTGGCGCAATGGTTAGCGCGTTCGGCTGTTAACCGAAAGGTTAGTGGTTCGAGCCCATCCGTGAGCGGTGTTGTGAGATCTCAGATGTGACGTAAAAAGTCAAAGTTTTTCCACAATACCTGACGAACATTTAATTTTTGGGCTTCCGTGAAGCAATGGTTAACGCCGTCGGCTGTTAACCGAAAGGTTGGTGGTTCGAGCCCATCCGGGAGCTGTGTTGTGATGTCTTAGATGTAACGTAAAATTCAGAGTTTTTTAAAAATAACTGACGAACATTTAATTTTTGGGCTTCCGTGGCGCAATGGTTAGATTGTTCAGCTGTTATTCAAAAGGTTTGTGGTTCGAGCCCATCCGGGAGCGGTGTTGTGAAGTCTCAGATGTGACGTAAAAAGTCAAAGTTTTTCCACAATACCTGACGAACATTTAATCTTTGGGCTTCCGTGGCGCAATGGTTAGCGCGTTCGGCTGTTAACCGAAAGGTTTTTGGTTCGAGCCCACCCGGGAGCGGTGTTGTGTGCTCTCACATGTAACGTAAAAAGCCAAAGTGTTTCCACAATAGCCGACGACCATTTAATTTTTGGGCTTCCGTGGCGCAATGGTTAGCGCGTTCGGCTGTTAACCGAAGGTTAGTGGTTCGAGCCCATCCGTGAGCGGTGTTGTGAGATCTCAGATGTGACGTAAAAAGTCAAAGTTTTTCCACAATACCTGACGAACATTTAATTTTTGGGCTTCCGTGAAGCAATGGTTAACGCCGTCGGCTGTTAACCGAAAGGTTGGTGGTTCGAGCCCATCCGGGAGCTGTGTTGTGAGGTCTTAGATGTAACGTAAAATTCAGAGTTTTTTAAAAATAACTGACGAACATTTAATTTTTGGGCTTCCGTGGCGCAATGGTTAGCGCGTTCGGCTGTTAACCGAAAGGTTGGTGGTTCGAGCCCATCCGGGAGCGGTGTTGTGAGGTCTTAGATGTAACGTAAAATTCAGAGTTCTTTAAAAATAACTGACGAACATTTAATTTTTGGGCTTCCGTGGCGCAAAGGTTAGAGCGTTCAGCTGTTATTCAAAAGGTTTGTGGTTCGAGCCCATCCGGGAGCGGTGTTGTGAAGTCTCAGATGTGACGTAAAAAGTCAAAGTTTTTCCACAATACCTGACGAACATTTAATCTTTGGGCTTCCGTTGCACAATGGTTAACGCCGTCGGCTGTTAACCGAAAGGTTGGTGGTTCGAGCCCATCCGGGAGCGGTGTTGTGAGGTCTTAGATGTAACGTAAAATTCAGAGTTTTTTAAAAATAACTGACGAACATTTAATTTTTGGGCTTCCGTGGCGCAATGGTTAGAGCGTTCAGCTGTTATTCAAAAGGTTTGTGGTTCGAGCCCATCCGGGAGCGGTGTTGTGAAGTCTCAGATGTGACGTAAAAAGTCAAAGTTTTTCCACAATACCTGACGAACATTTAATCTTTGGGCTTCCGTTGCACAATGGTTAACGCCGTCGGCTGTTAACCGAAAGGTTGGTGGTTCGAGCCCATCCGGGAGCGGTGTTGTGAGGTCTTAGATGTAACGTAAAATTCAGAGTTTTTTAAAAATAACTGACGAACATTTAATTTTTGGTCTTCCGTGGCGCAATGGTTAGAGCGTTCAGATGTTATTCAAAAGGTTTGTGGTTCGAGCCCATCCGGGAGCGGTGTTGTGAAGTCTCAGATGTGACGTAAAAAGTCAAAGTTTTTCCACAATACCTGACGAACATTTAATCTATAGACTTCCGTGGCGCAATGGTTAGCGCGTTCGGCTGTTAACCGAAAGGTTGGTGGTTCGAGCCCACCCGGGAGCGGTGTTGTGAGATCTCACATGTAACGTAAAAATCCAAAGTTTTTCCACAATACCTGACGAACATTTAATCTTTGGGCTTCCGTTGCGCAATGGTTAACGCCGTCGGCTGTTAACCGAAAGGTTGGTGGTTCGAGCCCATCCGGGAGCGGTGTTGTGAGGTCTTAGATGTAACGTAAAATTCAGAGTTTTTTAAAAATAACTGACGAACATTTAATTTTTGGGCTTCCGTGGCGCAATGTTTAGAGCGTTCAGCTGTTATTCAAAAGGTTTGTGGTTCGAGCCCACCCGGGAGCGGTGTTGTGAGATCTCACATGTAACGTAAAAATCCAAAGTTTTTCCACAATACCTGACGAACATTTAATCTTTGGGCTTCCGTTGCGCAATGGTTAACGCCGTCGGCTGTTTACCGAAAGGTTGGTGGTTCGAGCCCATCCGGGAGCGGTGTTGTGAGGTCTTAGATGTAACGTAAAATTCAGAGTTTTTTAAAAATAACTGACGAATATTTAATTTTTGGGCTTCCGTGGCGCAATGTTTAGAGCGTTCAGCTGTTATTCAAAAGGTTTGTGGTTCGAGCCCATCCGGGAGCGGTGTTGTGAAGTCTCAGATGTGACGTAAAAAGTCAAAGTTTTTCCACAATACCTGACGAACATTTAATCTTTGGGCTTCCGTGGCGCAATGGTTAGCGCGGTCGGCTGTTAACCGAAAGGTTGGTGGTTCGAGCCCACCCGGGAGCGGTGTTGTGAGATCTCACATGTAACGTAAAAATCCAAAGTTTTTCCACAATACCTGACGAACATTTAATCTTTGGGCTTCCGTTGCGCAATGGTTAACGCCGTCGGCTGTTAACCGAAAGGTTGGTGGTTCGAGCCCATCCGGGAGCAGTGTTGTGAGATCTCAGATGTGACGTAAAAAGTCAAAGTTTTTCCACAATACCTGACGAACATTTAATTTTTGGGCTTCCGTGAAGCAATGGTTAACGCCGTCGGCTGTTAACCGAAAGGTTGGTGGTTCGAGCCCATCCGGGAGCTGTGTTGTGAGGTCTTAGATGTAACGTAAAATTCAGAGTTTTTTAAAAATAACTGACGAACATTTAATTTTTGGGCTTCCGTGGCGCAATGGTTAGAGCGTTCAGCTTTTATTCAAAAGGTTTGTGGTTCGAGCCCATCCGGGAGCGGTGTTGTGAAGTCTCAGATGTGACGTAAAAAGTCAAAGTTTTTCCACAATACCTGACGAACATTTAATCTTTGGGCTTCCGTTGCACAATGGTTAACGCCGTCGGCTGTTAACCGAAAGGTTGGTGGTTCGAGCCCATCCGGGAGCGGTGTTGTGAGGTCTTAGATGTAACGTAAAATTCAGCGTTTTTCAAAAATAACTGACGAACATTTAATTTTTGGGCTTCCGTGGCGCAATGGTTAGAGCGTTCAGCTGTTATTCAAAAGGTTTGTGGTTCGAGCCCATCCGGGAGCGGTGTTGTGAAGTCTCAGATGTGACGTAAAAAGTCAAAGTTTTTCCACAATACCTGACGAACATTTAAACTTTGGACTTCCGTGGCGCAATGGTTAGCGCGTTCGGCTGTTAACCGAAAGGTTGGTGGTTCGAGCCCACCCGGGAGCGGTGTTGTGAGATCTCACATGTAACGTAAAAATCCAAAGTTTTTCCACAATACCTGACGAACATTTAATCTTTGGGCTTCCGTTGCGCAATGGTTAACGCCGTCGGCTGTTAACCGAAAGGTTGGTGGTTCGAGCCCATCCGGGAGCTGTGTTGTGAGGTCTTAGATGTAAAGTAAAATTCAGAGTTTTTTAAAAATAACTGACGAACATTTAATTTTTGGTCTTCCGTGGCGCAATGGTTAGAGCGTTCAGATGTTATTCAAAAGGTTTGTGGTTCGAGCCCATCCGGGAGCGGTGTTGTGAAGTCTCAGATGTGACGTAAAAAGTCAAAGTTTTTCCACAATACCTGACGAACATTCAATCTTTGGGCTTCCGTGGCGCAATGGTTAGCGCGTTCGGCTGTTAACCGAAAGGTTGGTGGTTCGAGCCCACCCGGGAGCGGTGTTGTGAGATCTCACATGTAACGTAAAAATCCAAAGTTTTTCCACAATACCTGACGAACATTTAATCTTTGGGCTTCCGTTGCGCAATGGTTAACGCCGTCGGCTGTTAACCGAAAGGTTGGTGGTTCGAGCCCATCCGGGAGCGGTGTTGTGAGATCTCAGATGTGACGTAAAAAGTCAAAGTTTTTCCACAATACCTGACGAACATTTAATTTTTGGGCTTCCGTGAAGCAATGGTTAACTCCGTCGGCTGTTAACCGAAAGGTTGGTGGTTCGAGCCCATCCGGGAGCTGTGTTGTGAGGTCTTAGATGTAACGTAAAATTCAGAGTTTTTTAAAAATAACTGACGAACATTTAATTTTTGGGCTTCCGTGGCGCAATGGTTAGAGCGTTCAGCTGTTATTCAAAAGGTTTGTGGTTCGAGCCCATCCGGGAGCGGTGTTGTGAAGTCTCAGATGTGACGTAAAAAGTCAAAGTTTTTCCACAATACCTGACGAACATTTAATCTTTGGGCTTCCGTTGCACAATGGTTAACGCCGTCGGCTGTTAACCGAAAGGTTGGTGGTTCGAGCCCATCCGGGAGCGGTGTTGTGAGGTCTTAGATGTAACGTAAAATTCAGCGTTTTTCAAAAATAACTGACGAACATTTAATTTTTGGGCTTCCGTGGCGCAATGGTTAGAGCGTTCAGCTGTTATTCAAAAGGTTTGTGGTTCGAGCCCATCCGGGAGCGGTGTTGTGAAGTCTCAGATGTGACGTAAAAAGTCAAAGTTTTTCCACAATACCTGACGAACATTTAATCTTTGGGCTTCCGTGGCGCAATGGTTAGCGCGTTCGGCTGTTAACCGAAAGGTTGGTGGTTCGAGCCCACCCGGGAGCGGTGTTGTGAGATCTCACATGTAACGTAAAAATCCAAAGTTTTTCCACAATACCTGACGAACATTTAATCTTTGGACTTCCGTTGCGCAATGGTTAACGCCGTCGGCTGTTAACCGAAAGGTTGGTGGTTCGAGCCCATCCGGGAGCTGTGTTGTGAGGTCTTAGATGTAACGTAAAATTCAGAGTTTTTTAAAAATAACTGACGAACATTTAATTTTTGGTCTTCCGTGGCGCAATGGTTAGAGCGTTCAGATGTTATTCAAAAGGTTTGTGGTTCGAGCCCATCCGGGAGCGGTGTTGTGAAGTCTCAGATGTGACGTAAAAAGTCAAAGTTTTTCCACAATACCTGACGAACATTCAATCTTTGGGCTTCCGTGGCGCAATGGTTAGCGCGTTCGGCTGTTAACCGAAAGGTTGGTGGTTCGAGCCCACCCGGGAGCGGTGTTGTGAGATCTCACATGTAACGTAAAAATCCAAAGTTTTTCCACAATACCTGACGAACATTTAATCTTTGGGCTTCCGTTGCGCAATGGTTAACGCCGTCGGCTGTTAACCGAAAGGTTTGTGGTTCGAGCCCATCCGGGAGCGGTAATGTGAGGTCTTAGATGTAACGTAAAATTCAGAGTTTTTTAAAAATTCCTGACGAACATTTAATCTTTGGGCTTCCGTGGCGCAATGGTTAGCGCGTTCGGCTGTTAACCGAAAGGTTGGTGGTTCGAGCCCACCCGGGAGCGGTGTTGTGAGCTCTCACGTGTAACGTAAAAAGCCAAAGTGTTTCTATAATAGCCGACGACCAATTAATTTTTGGGCTTCCGTGGCGCAATGGTTAGAGCGTTCAGCTGTTATTCAAAAGGTTTGTGGTTCGAGCCCATCCGGGAGCGGTGTTGTGAAGTCTCAGATGTGACGTAAAAAGTCAAAGTTTTTCCACAATACCTGACGAACATTTAATCTTTGTTCTTCCGTTGCACAATGGTTAACGCCGTCGGCTGTTAACCGAAAGGTTGGTGGTTCGAGCCCATCCGGGAGCGGTGTTGTGAGGTCTTAGATGTAACGTAAAATTCAGCGTTTTTCAAAAATAACTGACGAACATTTAATTTTTGGGCTTCCGTGGCGCAATGGTTAGAGCGTTCAGCTGTTATTCAAAAGGTTTGTGGTTCGAGCCCATCCGGGAGCGGTGTTGTGAAGTCTCAGATGTGACGTAAAAAGTCAAAGTTTTTCCACAATACCTGACGAACATTTAATCTTTGGACTTCCGTGGCGCAATGGTTAGCGCGTTCGGCTGTTAACCGAAAGGTTGGTGGTTCGAGCCCACCCGGGAGCGGTGTTGTGAGATCTCACATGTAACGTAAAAATCCAAAGTTTTTCCACAATACCTGACGAACATTTAATCTTTGGGCTTCCGTTGCGCAATGGTTAACGCCGTCGGCTGTTAACCGAAAGGTTGGTGGTTCGAGCCCATCCGGGAGCAGTGTTGTGAGATCTCAGATGTGACGTAAAAAGTCAAAGTTTTTCCACAATACCTGACGAACATTTAATTTTTGGGCTTCCGTGAAGCAATGGTTAACGCCGTCGGCTGTTAACCGAAAGGTTGGTGGTTCGAGCCCATCCGGGAGCTGTGTTGTGAGGTCTTAGATGTAACGTAAAATTCAGAGTTTTTTAAAAATAACTGACGAACATTTAATTTTTGGGCTTCCGTGGCGCAATGGTTAGAGCGTTCAGCTTTTATTCAAAAGGTTTGTGGTTCGAGCCCATCCGGGAGCGGTGTTGTGAAGTCTCAGATGTGACGTAAAAAGTCAAAGTTTTTCCACAATACCTGACGAACATTTAATCTTTGGGCTTCCGTTGCACAATGGTTAACGCCGTCGGCTGTTAACCGAAAGGTTGGTGGTTCGAGCCCATCCGGGAGCGGTGTTGTGAGGTCTTAGATGTAACGTAAAATTCAGCGTTTTTCAAAAATAACTGACGAACATTTAATTTTTGGGCTTCCGTGGCGCAATGGTTAGAGCGTTCAGCTGTTATTCAAAAGGTTTGTGGTTCGAGCCCATCCGGGAGCGGTGTTGTGAAGTCTCAGATGTGACGTAAAAAGTCAAAGTTTTTCCACAATACCTGACGAACATTTAAACTTTGGACTTCCGTGGCGCAATGGTTAGCGCGTTCGGCTGTTAACCGAAAGGTTGGTGGTTCGAGCCCACCCGGGAGCGGTGTTGTGAGATCTCACATGTAACGTAAAAATCCAAAGTTTTTCCACAATACCTGACGAACATTTAATCTTTGGGCTTCCGTTGCGCAATGGTTAACGCCGTCGGCTGTTAACCGAAAGGTTGGTGGTTCGAGCCCATCCGGGAGCTGTGTTGTGAGGTCTTAGATGTAACGTAAAATTCAGAGTTTTTTAAAAATAACTGACGAACATTTAATTTTTGGTCTTCCGTGGCGCAATGGTTAGAGCGTTCAGATGTTATTCAAAAGGTTTGTGGTTCGAGCCCATCCGGGAGCGGTGTTGTGAAGTCTCAGATGTGACGTAAAAAGTCAAAGTTTTTCCACAATACCTGACGAACATTCAATCTTTGGGCTTCCGTGGCGCAATGGTTAGCGCGTTCGGCTGTTAACCGAAAGGTTGGTGGTTCGAGCCCACCCGGGAGCGGTGTTGTGAGATCTCACATGTAACGTAAAAATCCAAAGTTTTTCCACAATACCTGACGAACATTTAATCTTTGGGCTTCCGTTGCGCAATGGTTAACGCCGTCGGCTGTTAACCGAAAGGTTGGTGGTTCGAGCCCATCCGGGAGCGGTGTTGTGAGATCTCAGATGTGACGTAAAAAGTCAAAGTTTTTCCACAATACCTGACGAACATTTAATTTTTGGGCTTCCGTGAAGCAATGGTTAACTCCGTCGGCTGTTAACCGAAAGGTTGGTGGTTCGAGCCCATCCGGGAGCTGTGTTGTGAGGTCTTAGATGTAACGTAAAATTCAGAGTTTTTTAAAAATAACTGACGAACATTTAATTTTTGGGCTTCCGTGGCGCAATGGTTAGAGCGTTCAGCTGTTATTCAAAAGGTTTGTGGTTCGAGCCCATCCGGGAGCGGTGTTGTGAAGTCTCAGATGTGACGTAAAAAGTCAAAGTTTTTCCACAATACCTGACGAACATTTAATCTTTGGGCTTCCGTTGCACAATTTTTAACGCCGTCGGCTGTTAACCGAAAGGTTGGTGGTTCGAGCCCATCCGGGAGCGGTGTTGTGAGGTCTTAGATGTAACGTAAAATTCAGCGTTTTTCAAAAATAACTGACGAACATTTAATTTTTGGGCTTCCGTGGCGCAATGGTTAGAGCGTTCAGCTGTTATTCAAAAGGTTTGTGGTTCGAGCCCATCCGGGAGCGGTGTTGTGAAGTCTCAGATGTGACGTAAAAAGTCAAAGTTTTTCCACAATACCTGACGAACATTTAATCTTTGGGCTTCCGTGGCGCAATGGTTAGCGCGTTCGGCTGTTAACCGAAAGGTTGGTGGTTCGAGCCCACCCGGGAGCGGTGTTGTGAGATCTCACATGTAACGTAAAAATCCAAAGTTTTTCCACAATACCTGACGAACATTTAATCTTTGGACTTCCGTTGCGCAATGGTTAACGCCGTCGGCTGTTAACCGAAAGGTTGGTGGTTCGAGCCCATCCGGGAGCTGTGTTGTGAGGTCTTAGATGTAACGTAAAATTCAGAGTTTTTTAAAAATAACTGACGAACATTTAATTTTTGGTCTTCCGTGGCGCAATGGTTAGAGCGTTCAGATGTTATTCAAAAGGTTTGTGGTTCGAGCCCATCCGGGAGCGGTGTTGTGAAGTCTCAGATGTGACGTAAAAAGTCAAAGTTTTTCCACAATACCTGACGAACATTCAATCTTTGGGCTTCCGTGGCGCAATGGTTAGCGCGTTCGGCTGTTAACCGAAAGGTTGGTGGTTCGAGCCCACCCGGGAGCGGTGTTGTGAGATCTCACATGTAACGTAAAAATCCAAAGTTTTTCCACAATACCTGACGAACATTTAATCTTTGGGCTTCCGTTGCGCAATGGTTAACGCCGTCGGCTGTTAACCGAAAGGTTTGTGGTTCGAGCCCATCCGGGAGCGGTAATGTGAGGTCTTAGATGTAACGTAAAATTCAGAGTTTTTTAAAAATTCCTGACGAACATTTAATCTTTGGGCTTCCGTGGCGCAATGGTTAGCGCGTTCGGCTGTTAACCGAAAGGTTGGTGGTTCGAGCCCACCCGGGAGCGGTGTTGTGAGCTCTCACGTGTAACGTAAAAAGCCAAAGTGTTTCTATAATAGCCGACGACCAATTAATTTTTGGGCTTCCGTGGCGCAATGGTTAGAGCGTTCAGCTGTTATTCAAAAGGTTTGTGGTTCGAGCCCATCCGGGAGCGGTGTTGTGAAGTCTCAGATGTGACGTAAAAAGTCAAAGTTTTTCCACAATACCTGACGAACATTTAATCTTTGTTCTTCCGTTGCACAATGGTTAACGCCGTCGGCTGTTAACCGAAAGGTTGGTGGTTCGAGCCCATCCGGGAGCGGTGTTGTGAGGTCTTAGATGTAACGTAAAATTCAGCGTTTTTCAAAAATAACTGACGAACATTTAATTTTTGGGCTTCCGTGGCGCAATGGTTAGAGCGTTCAGCTGTTATTCAAAAGGTTTGTGGTTCGAGCCCATCCGGGAGCGGTGTTGTGAAGTCTCAGATGTGACGTAAAAAGTCAAAGTTTTTCCACAATACCTGACGAACATTTAATCTTTGGACTTCCGTGGCGCAATGGTTAGCGCGTTCGGCTGTTAACCGAAAGGTTGGTGGTTCGAGCCCACCCGGGAGCGGTGTTGTGAGATCTCACATGTAACGTAAAAATCCAAAGTTTTTCCACAATACCTGACGAACATTTAATCTTTGGGCTTCCGTTGCGCAATGGTTAACGCCGTCGGCTGTTAACCGAAAGGTTGGTGGTTCGAGCCCACCCGGGAGCGGTGTTGTGAGATCTCACATGTAACGTAAAAATCCAAAGTTTTTCCACAATACCTGACGAACATTTAATCTTTGGGCTTCCGTGGCGCAATGGTTAGCGCGTTCGGCTGTTAACCGAAAGGTTGGTGGTTCGAGCCCACCCGGGAGCGGTGTTGTGAAGTCTCAGATGTGACGTAAAAAGTCAAAGTTTTTCCACAATACCTGACGAACATTTAATCTTTGGGCTTCCGTTGCACAATGGTTAACGCCGTCGGCTGTTAACCGAAAGGTTGGTGGTTCGAGCCCATCCGGGAGCGGTGTTGTGAGGTCTTAGATGTAACGTAAAATTCAGCGTTTTTCAAAAATAACTGACGAACATTTAATTTTTGGGCTTCCGTGGCGCAATGGTTAGAGCGTTCAGCTGTTATTCAAAAGGTTTGTGGTTCGAGCCCATCCGGGAGCGGTGTTGTGAAGTCTCAGATGTGACGTAAAAAGTCAAAGTTTTTCCACAATACCTGACGAACATTTAATCTTTGGGCTTCCGTGGCGCAATGGTTAGCGCGTTCGGCTGTTAACCGAAAGGTTGGTGGTTCGAGCCCACCCGGGAGCGGTGTTGTGAGATCTCACATGTAACGTAAAAATCCAAAGTTTTTCCACAATACCTGACGAACATTTAATCTTTGGACTTCCGTTGCGCAATGGTTAACGCCATCGGCTGTTAACCGAAAGGTTGGTGGTTCGAGCCCATCCGGGAGCGGTGTTGTGAGGTCTTAGATGTAACGTAAAATTCAGAGTTTTTTAAAAATAACTGACGAACATTTAATTTTTGGGCTTCCGTGGCGCAATGTTTAGAGCGTTCAGCTGTTATTCAAAAGGTTTGTGGTTCGAGCCCATCCGGGAGCGGTAATGTGAGGTCTTAGATGTAACGTAAAATTCAGAGTTTTTTAAAAATTCCTGACGAACATTTAATCTTTGGGCTTCCGTGGCGCAATGGTTAGCGCGTTCGGCTGTTAACCGAAAGGTTGGTGGTTCGAGCCCACCCGGGAGCGGTGTTGTGAGCTCTCACGTGTAACGTAAAAAGCCAAAGTTCTTCTATAATAGCCGACGACCATTTAATTTTTGGGCTTCCGTGGCGCAATGGTTAGCGCGTTCGGCTGTTAACCGAAAGGTTGGTGGTTCGAGCCCATCCGTGAGCGGTGTTGTGAGGTCTCAGATGTGACGTAAAAAGTCAAAGTTTTTCCACAATACCTGACGAACATTTAATTTTTGGGCTTCCGTGAAGCAATGGTTAACGCCGTCGGCTGTTAACCGAAAGGTTGGTGGTTCGAGCCCATCCGGGAGCTGTGTTGTGAGGTCTTAGATGTAGTGTAAAATTCAGAGTTTTTTAAAAATAACTGACGAACATTTAATTTTTGGGCTTCCGTGGCGCAATGGTTAGCGCGTTCGGCTGTTAACCGAAAGGTTGGTGGTTCGAGCCCATCCGTGAGCGGTGTTGTGAGGTCTCAGATGTGACGTAAAAAGTCAAAGTTTTTCCACAATACCTGACGAACATTTAATTTTTGGGCTTCCGTGAAGCAATGGTTAACGCCGTCGGCTGTTAACCGAAAGGTTGGTGGTTCGAGCCCATCCGGGAGCTGTGTTGTGAGGTCTTAGATGTAGTGTAAAATTCAGAGTTTTTTAAAAATAACTGACGAACATTTAATTTTTGGGCTTCCGTGGCGCAATGGTTAGCGCGTTCGGCTGTTAACCGAAAGGTTGGTGGTTCGAGCCCATCCGTGAGCGGTGTTGTGAGGTCTCAGATGTGACGTAAAAAGTCAAAGTTTTTCCACAATACCTGACGAACATTTAATTTTTGGGCTTCCGTGAAGCAATGGTTAACGCCGTCGGCTGTTAACCGAAAGGTTGGTGGTTCGAGCCCATCCGGGAGCTGTGTTGTGAGGTCTTAGATGTAACGTAAAATTCAGAGTTTTTTAAAAATAACTGACGAACATTTAATTTTTGGGCTTCCGTGGCGCAATGGTTAGAGCGTTCAGCTGTTATTCAAAAGGTTTGTGGTTCGAGCCCATCCGGGAGCGGTGTTGTGAAGTCTCAGATGTGACGTAAAAAGTCAAAGTTTTTCCACAATACCTGACGAACATTTAATCTTTGGGCTTCCGTTGCACAATGGTTAACGCCGTCGGCTGTTAACCGAAAGGTTGGTGGTTCGAGCCTATCCGGGAGCGGTGTTGTGAGGTCTTAGATGTAACGTAAAATTCAGCGTTTTTCAAAAATAACTGACGAACATTTAATTTTTGGGCTTCCGTGGCGCAATGGTTAGAGCGTTCAGCTGTTATTCAAAAGGTTTGTGGTTCGAGCCCATCCGGGAGCGGTGTTGTGAAGTCTCAGATGTGACGTAAAAAGTCAAAGTTTTTCCACAATACCTGACGAACATTTAATCTTTGGGCTTCCGTTGCACAATGGTTAACGCCGTCGGCTGTTAACCGAAAGGTTGGTGGTTCGAGCCCATCCGGGAGCGGTGTTGTGAGGTCTTAGATGTAACGTAAAATTCAGCGTTTTTCAAAAATAACTGACGAACATTTAATTTTTGGGCTTCCGTGGCGCAATGGTTAGAGCGTTCAGCTGTTATTCAAAAGGTTTGTGGTTCGAGCCCATCCGGGAGCGGTGTTGTGAAGTCTCAGATGTGACGTAAAAAGTCAAAGTTTTTCCACAATACCTGACGAACATTTAATCTTTGGGCTTCCGTGGCGCAATGGTTAGCGCGTTCGGCTGTTAACCGAAAGGTTGGTGGTTCGAGCCCACCCGGGAGCGGTGTTGTGAGATCTCACATGTAACGTAAAAATCCAAAGTTTTTCCACAATACCTGACGAACATTTAATCTTTGGACTTCCGTTGCGCAATGGTTAACGCCGTCGGCTGTTAACCGAAAGGTTGGTGGTTCGAGCCCATCCGGGAGCGGTGTTGTGAGGTCTTAGATGTAACGTAAAATTCAGAGTTTTTTAAAAATAACTGACGAACATTTAATCTTTGGGCTTCCGTGGCGCAATGGTTAGCGCGTTCGGCTGTTAACCGAAAGGTTGGTGGTTCGAGCCCACCCGGGAGCGGTGTTGTGAGCTCTCACGTGTAACGTAAAAAGCCAAAGTTCTTCTATAATAGCCGACGACCATTTAATTTTTGGGCTTCCGTGGCGCAATGGTTAGCGCGTTCGGCTGTTAACCGAAAGGTTGGTGGTTCGAGCCCATCCGTGAGCGGTGTTGTGAGGTCTCAGATGTGACGTAAAAAGTCAAAGTTTTTCCACAATACCTGACGAACATTTAATCTTTGGGCTTCCGTTGCACAATGGTTAACGCCGTCGGCTGTTAACCGAAAGGTTGGTGGTTCGAGCCTATCCGGGAGCGGTGTTGTGAGGTCTTAGATGTAACGTAAAATTCAGCGTTTTTCAAAAATAACTGACGAACATTTAATTTTTGGGCTTCCGTGGCGCAATGGTTAGAGCGTTCAGCTGTTATTCAAAAGGTTTGTGGTTCGAGCCCATCCGGGAGCGGTGTTGTGAAGTCTCAGATGTGACGTAAAAAGTCAAAGTTTTTCCACAATACCTGACGAACATTTAATCTTTGGGCTTCCGTTGCACAATGGTTAACGCCGTCGGCTGTTAACCGAAAGGTTGGTGGTTCGAGCCCATCCGGGAGCGGTGTTGTGAGGTCTTAGATGTAACGTAAAATTCAGCGTTTTTCAAAAATAACTGACGAACATTTAATTTTTGGGCTTCCGTGGCGCAATGGTTAGAGCGTTCAGCTGTTATTCAAAAGGTTTGTGGTTCGAGCCCATCCGGGAGCGGTGTTGTGAAGTCTCAGATGTGACGTAAAAAGTCAAAGTTTTTCCACAATACCTGACGAACATTTAATCTTTGGGCTTCCGTGGCGCAATGGTTAGCGCGTTCGGCTGTTAACCGAAAGGTTGGTGGTTCGAGCCCACCCGGGAGCGGTGTTGTGAGATCTCACATGTAACGTAAAAATCCAAAGTTTTTCCACAATACCTGACGAACATTTAATCTTTGGACTTCCGTTGCGCAATGGTTAACGCCGTCGGCTGTTAACCGAAAGGTTGGTGGTTCGAGCCCATCCGGGAGCGGTGTTGTGAGGTCTTAGATGTAACGTAAAATTCAGAGTTTTTTAAAAATAACTGACGAACATTTAATCTTTGGGCTTCCGTGGCGCAATGGTTAGCGCGTTCGGCTGTTAACCGAAAGGTTGGTGGTTCGAGCCCACCCGGGAGCGGTGTTGTGAGCTCTCACGTGTAACGTAAAAAGCCAAAGTTCTTCTATAATAGCCGACGACCATTTAATTTTTGGGCTTCCGTGGCGCAATGGTTAGCGCGTTCGGCTGTTAACCGAAAGGTTGGTGGTTCGAGCCCATCCGTGAGCGGTGTTGTGAGGTCTCAGATGTGACGTAAAAAGTCAAAGTTTTTCCACAATACCTGACGAACATTTAATTTTTGGGCTTCCGTGAAGCAATGGTTAACGCCGTCGGCTGTTAACCGAAAGGTTGGTGGTACGAGCCCATCCGGGAGCTGTGTTGTGAGGTCTTAGATGTAGTGTAAAATTCAGAGTTTTTTAAAAATAACTGACGAACATTTAATTTTTGGGCTTCCGTGGCGCAATGGTTAGCGCGTTCGGCTGTTAACCGAAAGGTTGGTGGTTCGAGCCCATCCGTGAGCGGTGTTGTGAGGTCTCAGATGTGACGTAAAAAGTCAAAGTTTTTCCACAATACCTGACGAACATTTAATTTTTGGGCTTCCGTGAAGCAATGGTTAACGCCGTCGGCTGTTAACCGAAAGGTTGGTGGTTCGAGCCCATCCGGGAGCTGTGTTGTGAGGTCTTAGATGTAGTGTAAAATTCAGAGTTTTTTAAAAATAACTGACGAACATTTAATTTTTGGGCTTCCGTGGCGCAATGGTTAGCGCGTTCGGCTGTTAACCGAAAGGTTGGTGGTTCGAGCCCACCCGGGAGCGGTGTTGTGAGCTCTCACATGTAAAGTAAAGAGCCAAAGTGTTTCCACAATAGCCGACGACCATTTAATTTTTGGGCTTCCGTGGCGCAATGGTTAGCGCGTTCGGCTGTTAACCGAAAGGTTGGTGGTTCGAGCCCATCCGTGAGCGGTGTTGTGAGGTCTCAGATGTGACGTAAAAAGTCAAAGTTTTTCCACAATACCTGACGAACATTTAATTTTTGGGCTTCCGTGAAGCAATGGTTAGCGCGTTCGGCTGTTAACCGAAAGGTTGGTGGTTCGAGCCCACCCGGGAGCGGTGTTGTGAAATCTCACATGTAACGTAAAAATCCAAAGTTTTTCCACAATACCTGACGAACATTTAATTTTTGGGCTTCCGTGAAGCAATGGTTAACGCCGTCGGCTGTTAACCGAAAGGTTGGTGGTTCGAGTCCATCCGGGAGCTGTGTTGTGAGGTCTTAGATGTAACGTAAAATTCAGAGTTTTTTAAAAATAACTGACGAACATTTAATTTTTGGGCTTCCGTGGCGCAATGGTTAGCGCGTTCGGCTGTTAACCGAAAGGTTGGTGGTTCGAGCCCATCCGTGAGCGGTGTTGTGAGGTCTCAGATGTGACGTAAAAAGTCAAAGTTTTTCCACAATACCTGACGAACATTTAATTTTTGGGCTTCCGTGAAGCAATGGTTAACGCCGTCGGCTGTTAACCGAAAGGTTGGTGGTTCGAGCCCATCCGGGAGCTGTGTTGTGAGGTCTTAGATGTAGTGTAAAATTCAGAGTTTTTTAAAAATAACTGACGAACATTTAATTTTTGGGCTTCCGTGGCGCAATGGTTAGCGCGTTCGGCTGTTAACCGAAAGGTTGGTGGTTCGAGCCCACCCGGGAGCGGTGTTGTGAGCTCTCACATGTAAAGTAAAGAGCCAAAGTGTTTCCACAATAGCCGACGACCATTTAATTTTTGGGCTTCCGTGGCGCAATGTTTAGCGCGTTCGGCTGTTAACCGAAAGGTTGGTGGTTCGAGCCCATCCGTGAGCGGTGTTGTGAGGTCTCAGATGTGACGTAAAAAGTCAAAGTTTTTCCACAATACCTGACGAACATTTAATTTTTGGGCTTCCGTGAAGCAATGGTTAGCGCGTTCGGCTGTTAACCGAAAGGTTGGTGGTTCGAGCCCACCCGGGAGCGGTGTTGTGAAATCTCACATGTAACGTAAAAATCCAAAGTTTTTCCACAATACCTGACGAACATTTAATTTTTGGGCTTCCGTGAAGCAATGGTTAACGCCGTCGGCTGTTAACCGAAAGGTTGGTGGTTCGAGTCCATCCGGGAGCTGTGTTGTGAGGTCTTAGATGTAACGTAAAATTCAGAGTTTTTTAAAAATAACTGACGAACATTTAATTTTTGGGCTTCCGTGGCGCAATGGTTAGAGCGTTCAGCTGTTATTCAAAAGGTTTGTGGTTCGAGCCCATCCGGGAGCGGTGTTGTGAAGTCTCAGATGTGACGTAAAAAGTCAAAGTTTTTCCACAATACCTGACGAACATTTAATCTTTGGGCTTCCGTTGCACAATGGTTAACGCCGTCGGCTGTTAACCGAAAGGTTTGAGGTTCGAGCCCATCCGGGAGCGGTGTTGTGAGGTCTTAGATGTAGTGTAAAATTCAGAGTTTTTTAAAAATAACTGACGAACATTTAATTTTTGGGCTTCCGTGGCGCAATGGTTAGCGCGTTCGGCTGTTAACCGAAAGGTTGGTGGTTCGAGCCCATCCGTGAGCGGTGTTGTGAGGTCTCAGATGTGACGTAAAAAGTCAAAGTTTTTCCACAATACCTGACGAACATTTAATTTTTGGGCTTCCGTGAAGCAATGGTTAACGCCGTCGGCTGTTAACCGAAAGGTTGGTGGTTCGAGCCCATCCGGGAGCTGTGTTGTGAGGTCTTAGATGTAGTGTAAAATTCAGAGTTTTTTAAAAATAACTGACGAACATTTAATTTTTGGGCTTCCGTGGCGCAATGGTTAGCGCGTTCGGCTGTTAACCGAAAGGTTGGTGGTTCGAGCCCACCCGGGAGCGGTGTTGTGAGCTCTCACATGTAAAGTAAAGAGCCAAAGTGTTTCCACAATAGCCGACGACCATTTAATTTTTGGGCTTCCGTGGCGCAATGGTTAGCGCGTTCGGCTGTTAACCGAAAGGTTGGTGGTTCGAGCCCATCCGTGAGCGGTGTTGTGAGGTCTCAGATGTGACGTAAAAAGTCAAAGTTTTTCCACAATACCTGACGAACATTTAATTTTTGGGCTTCCGTGAAGCAATGGTTAGCGCGTTCGGCTGTTAACCGAAAGGTTGGTGGTTCGAGCCCACCCGGGAGCGGTGTTGTGAAATCTCACATGTAACGTAAAAATCCAAAGTTTTTCCACAATACCTGACGAACATTTAATTTTTGGGCTTCCGTGAAGCAATGGTTAACGCCGTCGGCTGTTAACCGAAAGGTTGGTGGTTCGAGTCCATCCGGGAGCTGTGTTGTGAGGTCTTAGATGTAACGTAAAATTCAGAGTTTTTTAAAAATAACTGACGAACATTTAATTTTTGGGCTTCCGTGGCGCAATGGTTAGAGCGTTCAGCTGTTATTCAAAAGGTTTGTGGTTCGAGCCCATCCGGGAGCGGTGTTGTGAAGTCTCAGATGTGACGTAAAAAGTCAAAGTTTTTCCACAATACCTGACGAACATTTAATCTTTGGGCTTCCGTTGCACAATGGTTAACGCCGTCGGCTGTTAACCGAAAGGTTTGAGGTTCGAGCCCATCCGGGAGCGGTGTTTTGAAGTCTCGGATGTGACGTACAAAGTCAGAGTTTTTCCACAATACCTGACGACCATTTCATTTCTGAGCTTCCTTGGCTCGAAGGTTAGCGCGTTCGGATTATAACCAAAAGGTTGGTGGTTCGAGCCAAATGTTCGTCAGGTATTGTGGAAAAACTTTGACTTTTTACGTCACATCTGAGACCTCACAGCACCGCTCACAGATGGGCCCGAACCACCAACCTTTCGGTTAACAGCCGAACGCGCTAACCATTGCGCCACGGAAGCCCAAAAATTAAATGGTCGTCGGCTATTGTGGAAACACTTTGGCTTTTTACGTTACATGTGAGAGCTCACAACACCAATCCCGGGTGGGCTCGAACCACCAACCTTTCGGTTAACAGCCGAACGCGCTAACCATTGCGCCACGGAAGCCCAAAGATTAAATGTTCGTCAGGTATTTTTAAAAAACTCTGAATTTTACGTTACATCTAAGACCTCACATTACCGCTCCCGGATGGGCTCGAACCACCAACCTTTCGGTTAACAGCCGAACGCGCTAACCATTGCGCCACGGAAGCCCAAAAATTAAATGTTCGTCAGTTATTTTTAAAAAACTCTGAATTTTACGTTTCATCTAAGACCTCACAACACCGCTCCCGGATGGGCTCGAACCACCAACCTTTCGGTTAACAGCCGACGGCGTTAACCATTGCGCAACGGAAGCCCAACGATTAAATGTTCGTCAGGTATTGTGGAAAAACTTTGGATTTTTACGTTACCTGTGAGATTTCACAACTCCGCTCCCGGGTGGGCTCGAACTACCAACCTATTAGTTAACAGCCGAACGCGCAAACCATTGAGCCACGGAAGACCAAAAATTAAATGTTCGTCAGTTATTTTTAAAAAACTCTGAATTTTACGTTACATCTAAGACCTCACAACACCGCTCCCGGATGGGCTCGAACCACCAACCTTTCGGTTAACAGCCGACGGCGTTAACCATTGCTCAACGGAAGCCCAAAGATTAAATGTTCGTCAGGTATTGTGGAAAAACTTTGGATTTTTACGTTACCTATGATATTTTACAACTCCGCTCCCGGGTGGGCTCGAACCACCAACCTATTAGTTAACAGCCGAACGCGCAAACCATTGAGCCACGGTAGCCCAAAAATTAAATGTTCGTCAGGTATTGTGGAAAAACTTTGGATTTTTACGTTACCTGTGAGATTTCACAACTCCGCTCCCGGGTGGGCTCGAACCACCAACCTATTAGTTAACAGCCGAACGCGCAAACCATTGAGCCACGGAAGCCCAAAAATTAAATGTTCGTCAGGTATTGTGGAAAAACTTTGGATTTTTACGTTACCTGTGAGATTTCACAACTCCGCTCCCGGGTGGGCTCGAACCACCAACCTATTAGTTAACAGCCGAACGCGCAAACCATTGCGCCACGGAAGCCCAAAGATTAAATGTTCGTCAGGTATTGTGGAAAAACTTTGGCTTTTTACGTTACATTTGAGACTTCACAACACTGCTCCCGGGTGGGCTCGAACCACCAACCTTTTGAATAACAGCTGAACGCTCTAACCATTGCGCCACGGAAGACCAAAAATTAAATGTTCGTCAGTTATTTTTAAAAAACTCTGAATTTTACGTTACATCTAAGACCTCACAACACCGCTCCCGGATGGGCTCGAACCACCAACCTTTCGGTAAACACCCGACGGCGTTAACCATTGTGCAACGGAAGCCCAAAGATTAAATGTTCGTCAGGTATTGTGGAAAAACTTTGGCTTTTTACGTTACATCTGAGAGCTCACAACAACGCTCCCGGGTGGGCTCGAACCACCAACCTTTCGGTTAACAGCTGAACGCTCTAACCATTGCGCCACGGAAGCCCAAAAATTAAATGTTTGTCAGTTATTTTTAAAAAACTCTGAATTTTACGTTACATCTAAGACCTCACAACACCGCTCCCGGATGGGTTCGAACCACCAACCTTTCGGTTAACAGCCGACGGCGTTAACCATTGCGCAACGGAAGCCCAACGATTAAATGTTCGTCAGGTATTGTGGAAAAACTTTGGATTTTTACGTTACATGTGAGATTTCACAACACCGCTCCCGGGTGGGCTCGAACCACCAACCTATTAGTTAACAGCCGAACGCGCAAACCATTGAGCCACGGAAGCCCAAAAATTAAATGTTCGTCAGGTATTGTGGAAAAACTTTGGCTTTTTACGTTACATTTGAGACTTCACAACACTGCTCCCGGGTGGGCTCGAACCACCAACCTTAAGCTTAACATCCGAACACGCTAACCATGGAGCCAAGGAAGCTCAGAAATGAAATGGTCGTCAGGTATAGTGGAAAAACTTTGACTTTTTACGTCACATCTGAGACTTCACAACACCGCTCCCGGATGGGCTCGAACCACAAACCTTTTGAATAACAGCTGAACGCTCTAACCAATTGCGCCACGGAAGCCCAAAAATTCAATGTTCGTCAGTTATTTTTAAAAAACTCTGAATTTTACGTTACATCTAAGACCTCACAACACCGCTCCCGGATGGGCTCGAACCACCAACCTTTCGGTAACAGCCGACGGCGTTAACCATTGCGCAACGGAAGCCCAACGATTAAATGTTCGTCAGGTATTGTGGAAAAACTTTGGATTTTTACGTTACATGTGAGATTTCACAACACCGCTCTTGGGTGGGCTCGAACCACCAACCTTTCGGTTAACAGCCGAACGCGCTAACCATTGCGCCACGGAAGCCCAAAAATTAAATGTTCGTCAGGTATTGTGGAAAAACTTTGGCTTTTTACGTTACATTTGAGACTTCACAACACTGCTCCCGGGTGGGCTCGAACCACCAACCTTTTGAATAACAGCTGAACGCTCTAACCATTGCGCCACGGAAGACCAAAAATTAAATGTTCGTCAGTTATTTTTAAAAAACTCTGAATTTTACGTTACATCTAAGACCTCACAACACCGCTCCCGGATGGGCTCGAACCACCAACCTTTCGGTAAACAGCCGACGGCGTTAACCATTGTGCAACGGAAGCCCAAAGATTAAATGTTCGTCAGGTATTGTGGAAAAACTTTGGCTTTTTACGTTACATCTGAGAGCTCACAACAACGCTCCCGGGTGGGCTCGAACCACCAACCTTTCGGTTAACAGCTGAACGCTCTAACCATTGCGCCACGGAAGCCCAAAAATTAAATGTTTGTCAGTTATTTTTAAAAAACTCTGAATTTTACGTTACATCTAAGACCTCACAACACCGCTCCCGGATGGGTTCGAACCACCAACCTTTCGGTTAACAGCCGACGGCGTTAACCATTGCGCAACGGAAGCCCAACGATTAAATGTTCGTCAGGTATTGTGGAAAAACTTTGGATTTTTACGTTACATGTGAGATTTCACAACACCGCTCCCGGGTGGGCTCGAACCACCAACCTATTAGTTAACAGCCGAACGCGCAAACCATTGAGCCACGGAAGCCCAAAAATTAAATGTTCGTCAGGTATTGTGAAAAAACTTTGGCTTTTTACGTTACATTTGAGACTTCACAACACTGCTCCCGGGTGGGCTCGAACCACCAACCTTAAGCTTAACATCCGAACACGCTAACCATGGAGCCAAGGAAGCTCAGAAATGAAATGGTCGTCAGGTATTGTGGAAAAACTTTGGCTTTTTACGTCACATCTGAGACCTCACAACACCGCTCACGGATGGGCTCGAACCACCAACCTTTCGGTTAACAGCCGAACGTGCTAACCATTGCGCCACGGAAGCCCAAAGATTAAATGTTCGTCAGGTATTGTAGAAAAACTTTAACTATTTACGTCACATCTGAGACTTCACAACACCGCTCCCGGATGGGCTCGAACCACAATACTTTTGAATAACAGCTGAACGCTCTAACCATTGCGCCACGGAAGACCAAAAATTAAATGTTCGTCAGTTATTTTTAAAAAACTCTGAATTTTACGTTACATCTAAGACCTCACAACACCGCTCCCGGATGGGCTCGAACCACCAACCTTTCGGTTAACAGCCGACGGCGTTAACCATTGAGCAACGGAAGCCCAAAGATTAAATGTTCGTCAGGTATTGTGGAAAAACTTTGGATTTTTACGTTACATGTGAGATCTCACAACACC
Organism: Phalangium opilio; assembly: GCF_054372755.1. Classification (NCBI taxonomy): domain Eukaryota; kingdom Metazoa; phylum Arthropoda; class Arachnida; order Opiliones; family Phalangiidae; genus Phalangium; species Phalangium opilio. The sequence goes on from NW_028324228.1 coordinate 6,162,671, forward strand.
GCTCCCGGATGGGCTCGAACCACCAACCTTTCGGTTAACAGCCGACGGCGTTAACCATTGTGCAACGGAAGCCCAAAGATTAAATGTTCGTCAGGTATTGTGGAAAAACTTTGGCTTTTTACGTTACATGTGAGAGCTCACAACACCGCTCCCGGATGGTCTCGAACCACCAACCTTTCAGTTAACAGCCGAACGCGCTAACCATTGCGCCACGGAAGCCCCTAGATTAAATGTTTGTCAGGTATTGTGGAAAAACTTTGGCTTTTTACGTTACATTTGAGACTTCACAACACTGCTCCCGGGTGGGCTCGAACCACCAACCTTTTGAATAACAGCTGAACGCTCTAACCATTGCGCCACGGAAGACCAAAAATTAAATGTTCGTCAGTTATTTTTAAAAAACTCTGAATTTTACGTTACATCTAAGACCTCACAACACCGCTCCCGGATGGGCTCGAACCACCAACCTTTCGGTAAACAGCCGACGGCGTTAACCATTGTGCAACGGAAGCCCAAAGATTAAATGTTCGTCAGGTATTGTGGAAAAACTTTGGCTTTTTACGTTACATGTGAGAGCTCACAACAACGCTCCCGGATGGGTTCGAACCACCAACCTTTCGGTTAACAGCCGACGGCGTTAACCATTGCGCAACGGAAGCCCAACGATTAAATGTTCGTCAGGTATTGTGGAAAAACTTTGGATTTTTACGTTACATGTGAGATTTCACAACACCGCTCTTGGGTGGGCTCGAACCACCAACCTTTCGGATAACAGCCGACGGCGTTAACCATTGCGCAACGGAAGCCCAAAGATTAAAGGTTCGTCAGGTATTGTGGAAAAACTTTGACTTTTTACGTCACATCTGAGACCTCACAACACCGCTCACGGATGGGCTCGAACCACCAACCTTTCGGTTAACATCCGAACGCGCTAACCATTGCGCCACGGAAGCCCAAAAATTAAATGGTCGTCGGGTATTGTGGAAACACTTTGGCTTTTTACGTTACATGTGAGAGCTCACAACACCGCTCGCGGATGGTCTCGAACCACCAACCTTTCAGTTAACAGCCGAACGCGCTAACCATTGCGCCACGGAAGCCCAAAAATTAAATGTTCGTCAGGTATTGTGGAAAAACTTTGGCATTTGACATTACGTTTGAGATCTCACAACACCGCTCCCGGGTGGGCTCGAACCACCAACCTTTTGGTTAACATCCGAACGCGCTAACCTTCGAGCCAAGGAAGCTCAGAAATGAAATGGTCGTCAGGTATCGTGGAAAAACTCTGACTTTTTACGTCACATCTGAGACTTCACAACACCGCTCCCGGATGGGCTCGAACCACAAACCTTTTGAATAACAGCTAACCGCGCTAACCATTGCGCCACGAAAGCCCAAAAATTAAATGTTCGTCAGTTATTTTTAAAAAAACTCTGAATTTTACGTTACATGTGAGATTTCACAACACCGCTCTTGGGTGGGCTCGAACCACCAACCTTTCGGTTAACAGCCGAACGCGCTAACCATTGCGCCACGGAAGCCCAAAAATTAAATGTTCGTCAGGTATTGTGGAAAAACTTTGACTTTTTACGTCACATCTGAGACCTCACAACACCGCTCACGGATGAGCTCGAACCACCAACCTTTCGGTTAACAGCCGAACGTGCTAACCATTGCGCCACGGAAGCCCAAAGATTAAATGTTCGTCAGGTATTGTAGAAAAACTTTAACTATTTACGTCACATCTGAGACTTCACAACACCGCTCCCGGATGGGCTCGAACCACAAACCTTTTGAATAACAGCTGAACGCTCTAACCATTGCGCCACGGAAGACCAAAAATTAAATGTTCGTCAGTTATTTTTAAAAAACTCTGAATTTTACGTTACATCTAAGACCTCACAACACCGCTCCCGGATGGGCTCGAACCACCAACCTTTCGGTTAACAGCCGACGGCGTTAACCATTGCGCAACGGAAGCCCAAAGATTAAATGTTCGTCAGGTATTGTGGAAAAACTTTGGATTTTTACGTTACATGTGAGATCTCACAACACCGCTCCCGGATGGGCTCGAACCACCAGCCTTTCGGTTAACAGCCGACGGCGTTAACCATTGTGCAACGGAAGCCCAAAGATTAAATGTTCGTCAGGTATTGTGGAAAAACTTTGGCTTTTTACGTTACATGTGAGAGCTCACAACACCGCTCCCGGATGGTCTCGAACCACCAACCTTTCAGTTAACAGCCGAACGCGCTAACCATTGCGCCACGGAAGCCCAAAGATTAAATGTTTGTCAGGTATTGTGGAAAAACTTTGGCTTTTTACGTTACATTTGAGACTTCACAACACTGCTCCCGGGTGGGCTCGAACCACCAACCTTTTGAATAACAGCTGAACGCTCTAACCATTGCGCCACGGAAGACCAAAAATTAAATGTTCGTCAGTTATTTTTAAAAAACTCTGAATTTTACGTTACATCTAAGACCTCACAACACCGCTCCCGGATGGGCTCGAACCACCAACCTTTCGGTAAACAGCCGACGGCGTTAACCATTGTGCAACGGAAGCCCAAAGATTAAATGTTCGTCAGGTATTGTGGAAAAACTTTGGCATTTTACGTTACATGTGAGAGCTCACAACAACGCTCCCGGATGGGTTCGAACCACCAACCTTTCGGTTAACAGCCGACGGCGTTAACCATTGCGCAACGGAAGCCCAACGATTAAATGTTCGTCAGGTATTGTGGAAAAACTTTGGATTTTTACGTTACATGTGAGATTTCACAACACCGCTCTTGGGTGGGCTCGAACCACCAACCTTTCGGTTAACAGCCGACGGCGTTAACCATTGCGCAACGGAAGCCCAAAGATTAAATGTTCGTCAGGTATTGTGGAAAAACTTTGACTTTTTACGTCACATCTGAGACCTCACAACACCGCTCACGGATGGGCTCGAACCACCAACCTCTCGGTTAACAGCCGAACGTGCTAACCATTGCGCCACGGAAGCCCAAAGATTAAATGTTCGTCAGGTATTGTGGAAAAACTTTGGCATTTGACATTACGTTTGAGATCTCACAACACCGCTCCCGGGTGGGCTCGAACCACCAACCTTTTGGTTAACATCCGAACGCGCTAACCTTCGAGCCAAGGAAGCTCAGAAATGAAATGGTCGTCAGGTATCGTGGAAAAACTCTGACTTTTTACGTCACATCTGAGACTTCACAACACCGCTCCCGGATGGGCTCGAACCACAAACCTTTTGAATAACAGCTAACCGCGCTAAACATTGCGCCACGAAAGCCCAAAAATTAAAGGGTCGTCAGGTATTGTGGAAAAACTTTGGCTTTTTACGTTACATCTGAGACCTCACATCACCGCTCCCGGATGGGCTCGAACCACCAACCTTTCGGTTAACGGCCGAACGCACTAACCATTGCGCCACGGAAGCCCAAAAATTAAATGTTCGTCAGTTATTTTTAAAAAACTCTGAATTTTACGTTACATCTAAGACCTCACAACACCGCTCCCGGATGGGCTCGAACCACCAACCTTTCGGTTAACAGCCGACGGCGTTAACCATTGCGCAACGGAAGCCCAAAGATTAAATGTTCGTCAGGTATTGTGGAAAAACTTTGGATTTTTACGTTACATGTGAGATCTCACAACACCGCTCCCGGGTGGGCTCGAACCACAAACCTTTCGGTTAACAGCTGAACGCTCTAACCATTGCGCCACGGAAGCCCAAAAATTAAATGTTCGTCAGTTATTTTTAAAAAACTCTGAATTTTACGTTACAACTAAGACCTCACAACACCGCTCCCGGATGGGTTCGAACCACCAACCTTTCGGTTAACAGCCGACGGCGTTAACCATTGCGCAACGGAAGCCCAACGATTAAATGTTCGTCAGGTATTGTGGAAAAACTTTGGATTTTTAAGTTACATGTGAGATTTCACAACACCGCTCTTGGGTGGGCTCGAACCACCAACCTTTCGGTTAACAGCCGACGGCGTTAACCATTGCGCAACGGAAGCCCAAAGATTAAATGTTCGTCAGGTATTGTGGAAAAACTTTAACTATTTACGTCACATCTGAGACTTCACAACACCGCTCCCGGATGGGCTCGAACCACAAATCTTTTGAATAACAGCTGAACGCTCTAACCATTGCGCCACGGAAGACCAAAAATTAAATGTTCGTCAGTTATTTTTAAAAAACTCTGAATTTTACGTTACATCTAAGCCCTCACAACACCGCTCCCGAATGGGCTCGAACCACCAACCTTTCGGTTAACAGCCGACGGCGTTAACCATTGCGCAACGGAAGCCCAAAGATTAAATGTTCGTCAGGTATTGTGGAAAAACTTTGGATTTTTACGTTACCTGTGAGATTTCACAACTCCGCTCCCGGGTGGGCTCGAACCACCAACCTATTAGTTAACAGCCGAACGCGCAAACCATTGAGCCACGGAAGCCCAAAAAATAAATGTTCGTCAGGTATTGTGGAAAAACTTTGGCTTTTTACGTTACATTTGAGACTTCACAACACTGCTCCCGGGTGGGCTCGAACCACCAACCTTAAGCTTAACATCCGAACACGCTAACCATGGAGCCAAGGAAGCTCAGAAATGAAATGGTCGTCAGGTATTGTGGAAAAACTTTGACTTTTTACGTCACATCTGAGACTTCACAACACCGCTCCCGGATGGGCTCGAACCACAAACCTTTTGAATAACAGCTGAACGCTCTAACCAATTGCGCCACGGAAGCCCAAAAATTCAATGTTCGTCAGTTATTTTTAAAAAACTCTGAATTTTACGTTACATCTAAGACCTCACAACACCGCTCCCGGATGGGCTCGAACCACCAACCTTTCGGTAACAGCCGACGGCGTTAACCATTGCGCAACGGAAGCCCAACGATTAAATGTTCGTCAGGTATTGTGGAAAAACTTTGGATTTTTACGTTACATGTGAGATTTCACAACACCGCTCTTGGGTGGGCTCGAACCACCAACCTTTCGGTTAACAGCCGAACGCGCTAACCATTGCGCCACGGAAGCCCAAAAAATAAATGTTCGTCAGGTATTGTGGAAAAACTTTGACTTTTTACGTCACATCTGAGACCTCACAACACCGCTCACGGATGGGCTCGAACCACCAACCTTTCGGTTAACAGCCGAACGTGCTAACCATTGCGCCACGGAAGCCCAAAGATTAAATGTTCGTCAGGTATTGTAGAAAAACTTTAACTATTTACGTCACATCTGAGACTTCACAACACCGCTCCCGGATGGGCTCGAACCACAAACCTTTTGAATAACAGCTGAACGCTCTAACCATTGCGCCACGGAAGACCAAAAATTAAATGTTCGTCAGTTATTTTTAAAAAACTCTGAATTTTACGTTACATCTAAGACCTCACAACACCGCTCCCGGATGGGCTCGAACCACCAACCTTTCGGTTAACAGCCGACGGCGTTAACCATTGCGCAACGGAAGCCCAAAGATTAAATGTTCGTCAGGTATTGTGGAAAAACTTTGGATTTTTACGTTACATGTGAGATCTCACAACACCGCTCCCGTATGGGCTCGAACCACAAACCTTTTGAATAACAGCTGAACGCTCTAACCATTGCGCCACGGAAGACCAAAAATTAAATGTTCGTCAGTTATTTTTAAAAAACTCTGAATTTTACGTTACATCTAAGACCTCACAACACCGCTCCCGGATGGGCTCGAACCACCAACCTTTCGGTTAACAGCCGACGGCGTTAACCATTGTGCAACGGAAGCCCAAAGATTAAATGTTCGTAGGGTATTGTGGAAAAACTTTGGCTTTTTACGTTACATGTGAGAGCTCACAACACCGCTCCCGGGTGGGCTCGAACCACCAACCTTTCGGTTAACAGCTGAACGCTCTAACCATTGCGCCACGGAAGCCCAAAAATTAAATGTTCGTCAGTTATTTTTAAAAAACTCTGAATTTTACGTTACATCTAAGACCTCACAACACCGCTCCCGGATGGGTTCGAACCACCAACCTTTCGGTTAACAGCCGACGGCATTAACCATTGCGCAACGGAAGCCCAACGATTTAATGTTCGTCAGGTATTGTGGAAAAACTTTTGATTTTTACGTTACATGTGTGATTTCACAACACCGCTCCCGGATGGGCTCGAACCACCAACCTTTCGGTTAACAGCCGACGGCGTTAACCATTGCGCCACGGAAGCCCAAAGATTAAATGTTCGTCAGGTATTGTGGAAAAACTTTAACTATTTACGTCACATCTGAGACTTCACAACACCGCTCCCGGATGGGCTCGAACCACAAACCTTTTGAATAACAGCTAACAGCGCTAACCATTGCGCCACGAAAGCCCAAAAATTAAATGTTCGTCAGTTATTTTTAAAAAAACTCTGAATTTTACGTTACATCTAAGACCTCACAACACCGCTCCCGGATGGGCTCGAACCACCAACCTTTCGGTTAACAGCCGACGGCGTTAACCATTGCGCAACGGAAGCCCAAAGATTAAATGTTCGTCAGGTATTGTGGAAAAACTTTGGATTTTTACGTTACATGTGAGATCTCACAACACCGCTCCCGGATGGGCTCGAACCACCAACCTTTCGGTTAACAGCCGACGGCGTTAACCATTGTGCAACGGAAGCCCAAAGATTAAATGTTCGTCAGGTATTGTGGAAAAACTTTGGCTTTTTACGTTACATGTGAGAGCTCACAACACCGCTCCCGGGTGGGCTCGAACCACAAACCTTTCGGTTAACAGCCGACGGCGTTAACCATTGCGCAACGGAAGCCCAAAGATTAAATGTTCGTCAGGTATTGTGGAAAAACTTTGACTTTTTACGTCACATCTGAGACCTCACAACACCGCTCACGGATAGGCTCGAACCACCAACCTTTCGGTTAACAGCCGAACGTGCTAACCATTGCGCCACGGAAGCCCAAAGATTAAATGTTCGTCAGGTATTGTGGAAAAACTTTAACTATTTACGTCACATCTGAGACTTCACAACACCGCTCCCGGATGGGCTCGAACCAACAACCTTTCGGTTAACAGCCGACGGCGTTAACCATTGCGCAACGGAAGCCCAAAGATTAAATGTTCGTCAGGTATTGTGGAAAAACTTTGGATTTTTACGTTACCTGTGAGATTTCACAACTCCGCTCCCGGGTGGGCTCGAACCACCAACCTATTAGTTAACAGCCGAACGCGCAAACCATTGAGCCACGGAAGCCCAAAAAATAAATGTTCGTCAGGATTTGTGGAAAAACTTTGGCTTTTTACGTTACATATGAGACTTCACAACACTGCTCCCGGGTGGGCTCGAACCACCAACCTTAAGCTTAACATCCGAACACGCTAACCATGGAGCCAAGGAAGCTCAGAAATGAAATGGTCGTCAGGTATTGTGGAAAAACTTTGACTTTTTACGTCACATCTGAGACTTCACAACACCGCTCCCGGATGGGCTCGAACCACCAACCTTTCGGTAACAGCCGACGGCGTTAACCATTGCGCAACGGAAGCCCAACGATTAAATGTTCGTCAGGTATTGTGGAAAAACTTTGGATTTTTACGTTACATGTGAGATTTCACAACACCGCTCTTGGGTGGGCTCGAACCACCAACCTTTCGGTTAACAGCCGAACGCGCTAACCATTGCGCCACGGAAGCCCAAAAATTAAATGTTCGTCAGGTATTGTGGAAAAACTTTGACTTTTTACGTCACATCTGAGACCTCACAACACCGCTCACGGATGGGCTCGAACCACCAACCTTTCGGTTAACAGCCGAACGTGCTAACCATTGCGCCACGGAAGCCCAAAGATTAAATGTTCGTCAGGTATTGTAGAAAAACTTTAACTATTTACGTCACATCTGAGACTTCACAACACCGCTCCCGTATGGGCTCGAACCACAATCCTGTTGAATAACAGCTGAACGCTCTAACCATTGCGCCACGGAAGACCAAAAATTAAATGTTCGTCAGTTATTTTTAAAAAACTCTGAATTTTACGTTACATCTAAGACCTCACAACACCGCTCCCGGATGGGTTCGAACCACCAACCTTTCGGTTAACAGCCGACGGCATTAACCATTGCGCAACGGAAGCCCAACGATTAAATGTTCGTCAGGTATTGTGGTAAAACTTTTGATTTTTACGTTACATGTGAGATTTCACAACACCGCTCTTGGGTGGGCTCGAACCACCAACCTTTCGGTTAACAGCCGACGGCGTTAACCATTGCGCAACGGAAGCCCAAAGATTAAATGTTCGTCAGGTTTTGTGGAAAAACTTTGACTTTTTACGTCACATCTGAGACCTCACAACACCGCTCACGGATGGGCTCGAACCACCAACCTTTCGGTTAACAGCCGAACGCGCTAACCATTGCGCCACGGAAGCCCAAAAATTAAATGGTCGTCGGGTATTGTGGAAACACTTTGGCTTTTTACGTTACATGTGAGAGCTCACAACACCGCTCCCGGATGGTCTCGAACCACCAACCTTTCAGTTAACAGCCGAACGCGCTAACCATTGCGCCACGGAAGCTCAAAGATTAAATGTTCGTCAGGTATTGTGGAAAAACTTTGGCTTTTTACGTTACATTTGAGACTTCACAACACTGCTCCCGGGTGGGCTCGAACCACCAACCTTTTGAATAACAGCTGAACGCTCTAACCATTGCGCCACGGAAGACCAAAAATTAAATGTTCGTCAGTTATTTTTAAAAAACTCTGAATTTTACGTTACATCTAAGACCTCACAACACCGCTCCCGGATGGGCTCGAACCACCAACCTTTCGGTTAACAGCCGACGGCGTTAACCATTGCGCAACGGAAGCCCAAAGATTAAATGTTTGTCAGGTATTGTGGAAAAACTTTGGCTTTTTACGTTACATGTGAGAGCTCACAACACCGCTCCCGGGTGGGCTCGAACCACCAACCTTTCGGTTAACAGCTGAACGCTCTAACCATTGCGCCACGGAAGCCCAAAAATTAAATGTTCGTCAGTTATTTTTAAAAAACTCTGAATTTTACGTTACATCTAAGACCTCACAACACCGCTCCCGGATGGGTTCGAACCACCAACCTTTCGGTTAACAGCCGACGGCATTAACCATTGCGCAACGGAAGCCCAACGATTAAATGTTCGTCAGGTATTGTGGTAAAACTTTTGATTTTTACGTTACATGTGAGATTTCACAACACCGCTCTTGGGTGGGCTCGAACCACCAACCTTTCGGTTAACAGCCGACGGCGTTAACCATTGCGCAACGGAAGCCCAAAGATTAAATGTTCGTCAGGTTTTGTGGAAAAACTTTGACTTTTTACGTCACATCTGAGACCTCACAACACCGCTCACGGATGGGCTCGAACCACCAACCTTTCGGTTAACAGCCGAACGCGCTAACCATTGCGCCACGGAAGCCCAAAAATTAAATGGTCGTCGGGTATTGTGGAAACACTTTGGCTTTTTACGTTACATGTGAGAGCTCACAACACCGCTCCCGGATGGTCTCGAACCACCAACCTTTCAGTTAACAGCCGAACGCGCTAACCATTGCGCCACGGAAGACCAAAAATTAAATGTTCGTCAGTTATTTTTAAAAAACTCTGAATTTTACGTTACATGTGAGATCTCACAACACCGCTCCCGGATGGGCTCGAACCACCAACCTTTCGGTTAACAGCCGACGGCGTTAACCATTGTGCAACGGAAGCCCAAAGATTAAATGTTCGTCAGGTATTGTGGAAAAACTTTGGCTTTTTACGTTACATGTGAGAGCTCACAACACCGCTCCCGGGTGGGCTCGAACCACCAACCTTTCGGTTAACAGCTGAACGCTCTAACCATTGCGCCACGGAAGCCCAAAAATTAAATGTTCGTCAGTTATTTTTAAAAAACTCTGAATTTTACGTTACAACTAAGACCTCACAACACCGCTCCCGGATGGGCTCGAACCACCAACCTTTCGGTTAACAGCCGACGGCGTTAACCATTGCGCAACGGAAGCCCAACGATTAAATGTTCGTCAGGTATTGTGGAAAAACTTTGGATTTTTACGTTACATGTGAGATTTCACAACACCGCTCTTGGGTGGGCTCGAACCACCAACCTTTCGGTTAACAGCCGACGGCGTTAACCATTGCGCAACGGAAGCCCAAAGATTAAATGTTCGTCAGTTATTTTTAAAAAACTCTGAATTTTACGTTACATCTAAGACCTCACAACACCGCTCCCGGATGGGTTCGAAAAACCAACCTTTCGGTTAACAGCCGACGGCGTTAACCATTGCGCAACGGAAGCCCAACGATTAAATGTTCGTCAGGTATTGTGGAAAAACTTTGACTTTTTACGTCACATCTGAGACCTCACAACACCGCTCACGGATGGGCTCGAACCACAAACCGTTTGAATAACAGCTAACCGCGCTAACCATTGCGCCACGAAAGCCCAAAAATTAAATGTTCGTCAGTTATTTTTAAAAAAACTCTGAATTTTACGTTACATCTAAGACCTCACAACACCGCTCCCGTATGGGCTCGAACCACCAACCTTTCGGTTAACAGCCGACGGCGTTAACCATTGCGCAACGGAAGCCCAAAGATTAGATGTTCGTCAGGTATTGTGGAAAAACTTTGGATTTTTACGTTACCTGTGAGATTTCACAACTCCGCTCCCGGGTGGGCTGGAACCACCAACCTATTAGTTAACAGCCGAACGCGCAAACCATTGAGCCACGGAAGCCCAAAATTAAATGTTCGTCAGGTATTGTGGAAAAACTTTGGCTTTTTACGTTACATTTGAGACTTTACAACACTGCTCCCGGGTGGGCTCGAACCACCAACCTTAAGCTTAACATCCGAACACGCTAACCATGGAGCCAAGGAAGCTCAGAAGTGAAATGGTCGTCAGGTATTGTGGAAAAACTTTGACTTTCTACGTCACATCTGAGACTTCACAACACCGCTCCCGGATGGGCTCGAACCACAAACCTTTTGAATAACAGCTGAACGCTCTAACCAATTGCGCCACGGAAGCCCAAAAATTAAATGTTCGTCAGTTATTTTTAAAAAACTCTGAATTTTACGTTACATCTAAGACCTCACAACACCGCTCCCGGATGGGCTCGAACCACCAACCTTTCGGTAACAGCCGACGGCGTTAACCATTGCGTAACGTAAGCCCAACGATTAAATGTTCGTCAGGTATTGTGGAAAAACTTTGGATTTTTACGTTACATGTGAGATTTCACAACACCGCTCTTGGGTGGGCTCGAACCACCAACCTTTCGGTTAACAGCCGAACGCGCTAACCATTGCGCCACGGAAGCCCAAAAATTAAATGTTCGTCAGGTATTGTGGAAAAACTTTGACTTTTTACGTCACATCCGAGACCTCACAACACCGCTCACGGATGGGCTCGAACCACCAACCTTTCGGTTAACAGCCGAACGCGCTAATCATTGCGCCACGGAAGCCCAAAAATTAAATGTTCGTCAGGTATTGTGGAAAAACTTTGGCATTTGACATTACGTTTGAGATCTCACAACACCGCTCCCGGGTGGGCTCGAACCACTAACCTTTCGGTTAACAGCCGAACGCGCTAACCATTGCGCCACGGAAGCTCAAAAATTAAACGGTCGTCAGGTATTGTGGAAAAACTTTGGCTTTTTACGTTACATTTGAGACTTCACAACACGGCAGCCGGGTGGGCTCGAACCTTCAACCTTTTGGTTAACATCCGAACGCGCTAACCTTCGAGCCAAGGAAGCTCAGAAATGAAATGGTCGTCAGGTATTGTGAAAAAACTTTGGCTTTTTACGTTACATGTGAGATTTCACAACACCGCTCTTGGGTGGGCTCGAACCACCAACCTTTCGGTTAACAGCCGAACGCGCTAACCATTGCGCCACGGAAGCCCAAAAATTAAATGTTCGTCAGGTATTGTGGAAAAACTTTGACTTTTTACGTCACATCTGAGACCTCACAACACCGCTCACGGATGGGCTCGAACCACCAACCTTTCGGTTAACAGCCGAACGCGCTAACCTTGCGCCACGGAAGCCCAAAGATTAAATGTTCGTCAGGTATTGTGGAAAAACTTTGACTTTTTACGTCACATCTGAGACCTCACAACACCGCTCTCGGATGGGCTCGAACCACCAACCTTTCGGTTAACAGCCGAAAGCGCTAACCATTGCGCCACGGAAGCCCAAAGATTAAATGTTCGTCAGGTATTGTGGAAAAACTTTGACTTTTTACGTCACATCTGAGACCTCACAACACCGCTCCCGAATGGGCTCGAACCACCAACCTTTCGGTTAACAGCCGAACGCGCTAACCATTGTGCAACGGAAGCCCAAAGATTAAATGTTCGTCAGGTATTGTGGAAAAACTTTAACTATTTACGTCACATCTGAGACTTCACAACACCGCTCCCGGATGGGCTCTAACCACAAACCTTTTGAATAACAGCTGAACGCTCTAACCATTGCGCCACGGAAGACCAAAAATTAAATGTTCGTCAGTTATTTTTAAAAATCTCTGAATTTTTCGTTACATCTAAGACCTCACAACACCGCTCCCAGATGGGCTCGAACCACCAACCTTTCGGTTAACAGCCGACGGCGTTAACCATTGTGCAACGGAAGCCCAAAGATTAAATGTTCGTCAGGTATTGTGGAAAAACTTTAACTATTTACGTCACATCTGAGACTTCACAACACCGCTCCCGGATGGGCTCTAACGACAAACCTTTTGAATAACAGCTGAACGCTCTAACCTTTGCCTCACGGAAGCTCAAAAATTAAATGTTCGTCAGGTATTGTGGAAAAACTTTGGATTTTTACGTTACATGTGAGTTTTCACAACACCGCTCCCGGATGGGCTCGAACCACCAACCTTTCGGTTAACAGCCGAACGCGCTAACCATTGCGAGACGGAAGCTCAAAAATTAAATGGTCGTCATGTATTGTGGAAAAACTTTGACTTTTTACGTCACATCTGAGACCTCACAACACCGCTCCCGGATGGTCTCGAACCACCAACCTTTCAGTTAACAGCCGAACGCGCTAACCATTGCGCCACGGAAGCCCAAAGATTAAATGTTCGTCAGGTATTGTGGAAAAACTTTGGCATTTGACATTACGTTTGAGATCTCACAACACCGCTCCCGGGTGGGCTCGAACCACCAACCTTTCGGTTAACAGCCGAACGCGCTAACCATTGCGCCACGGAAGCTCAAAAATTAAACGGTCGTCAGTTATTTTTAAAAATCTCTGAATTTTTCGTTACATCTAAGACCTCACAACACCGCTCCCAGATGGGCTCGAACCACCAACCTTTCGGTTAACAGCCGACGGCGTTAACCATTGTGCAACGGAAGCCCAAAGATTAAATGTTCGTCAGGTATTGTGGAAAAACTTTAACTATTTACGTCACATCTGAGACTTCACAACACCGCTCCCGGATGGGCTCTAACGACAAACCTTTTGAATAACAGCTGAACGCTCTAACCTTTGCCTCACGGAAGCCCAAAGATTAAATGTTCGTCAGGTATTGTGGAAAAACTTTGACTTTTTACGTCACATCTGAGACCTCACAACACCGCTCTCGGATGGGCTCGAACCACCAACCTTTCGGTTAACAGCCGAAAGCGCTAACCATTGCGCCACGGAAGCCCAAAGATTAAATGTTCGTCAGGTATTGTGGAAAAACTTTGACTTTTTACGTCACATCTGAGACCTCACAACACCGCTCCCGAATGGGCTCGAACCACCAACCTTTCGGTTAACAGCCGAACGCGCTAACCATTGTGCAACGGAAGCCCAAAGATTAAATGTTCGTCAGGTATTGTGGAAAAACTTTAACTATTTACGTCACATCTGAGACTTCACAACACCGCTCCCGGATGGGCTCTAACCACAAACCTTTTGAATAACAGCTGAACGCTCTAACCATTGCGCCACGGAAGACCAAAAATTAAATGTTCGTCAGTTATTTTTAAAAATCTCTGAATTTTTCGTTACATCTAAGACCTCACAACACCGCTCCCAGATGGGCTCGAACCACCAACCTTTCGGTTAACAGCCGACGGCGTTAACCATTGTGCAACGGAAGCCCAAAGATTAAATGTTCGTCAGGTATTGTGGAAAAACTTTAACTATTTACGTCACATCTGAGACTTCACAACACCGCTCCCGGATGGGCTCTAACGACAAACCTTTTGAATAACAGCTGAACGCTCTAACCTTTGCCTCACGGAAGCTCAAAAATTAAATGTTCGTCAGGTATTGTGGAAAAACTTTGGATTTTTACGTTACATGTGAGTTTTCACAACACCGCTCCCGGATGGGCTCGAACCACCAACCTTTCGGTTAACAGCCGAAAGCGCTAACCATTGCGCCACGGAAGCCCAAAGATTAAATGTTCGTCAGGTATTGTGGAAAAACTTTGACTTTTTACGTCACATCTGAGACCTCACAACACCGCTCCCGAATGGGCTCGAACCACCAACCTTTCGGTTAACAGCCGAACGCGCTAACCATTGTGCAACGGAAGCCCAAAGATTAAATGTTCGTCAGGTATTGTGGAAAAACTTTAACTATTTACGTCACATCTGAGACTTCACAACACCGCTCCCGGATGGGCTCTAACCACAAACCTTTTGAATAACAGCTGAACGCTCTAACCATTGCGCCACGGAAGACCAAAAATTAAATGTTCGTCAGTTATTTTTAAAAATCTCTGAATTTTTCGTTACATCTAAGACCTCACAACACCGCTCCCAGATGGGCTCGAACCACCAACCTTTCGGTTAACAGCCGACGGCGTTAACCATTGTGCAACGGAAGCCCAAAGATTAAATGTTCGTCAGGTATTGTGGAAAAACTTTAACTATTTACGTCACATCTGAGACTTCACAACACCGCTCCCGGATGGGCTCTAACGACAAACCTTTTGAATAACAGCTGAACGCTCTAACCTTTGCCTCACGGAAGCTCAAAAATTAAATGTTCGTCAGGTATTGTGGAAAAACTTTGGATTTTTACGTTACATGTGAGTTTTCACAACACCGCTCCCGGATGGGCTCGAACCACCAACCTTTCGGTTAACAGCCGAACGCGCTAACCATTGCGAGACGGAAGCTCAAAAATTAAATGGTCGTCATGTATTGTGGAAAAACTTTGACTTTTTACGTCACATCTGAGACCTCACAACACCGCTCCCGGATGGTCTCGAACCACCAACCTTTCAGTTAACAGCCGAACGCGCTAACCATTGCGCCACGGAAGCCCAAAGATTAAATGTTCGTCAGGTATTGTGGAAAAACTTTGGCATTTGACATTACGTTTGAGATCTCACAACACCGCTCCCGGGTGGGCTCGAACCACCAACCTTTCGGTTAACAGCCGAACGCGCTAACCATTGCGCCACGGAAGCTCAAAAATTAAACGGTCGTCAGGTATTGTGGAAAAACTTTGGCTTTTTACGTTACATTTGAGACTTCACAACACTGCTCCCGGGTGGGCTCGAACCACCAACCTTAAGCTTAACATCCGAACACGCTAACCATGGAGCCAAGGAAGCTCAGAAATGAAATGGTCGTCAGGTATTGTGGAAAAACTTTGACTTTTTACGGCACATCTGAGACTTCACAACACCGCTCCCGGATGGGCTCGAACCACAAACCTTTTGAATAACAGCTGAACGCTCTAACCATTGCGCCACGGAAGCCCAAAAATTAAATGTTCGTCAGTTATTTTTAAAAAACTCTGAATTTTACGTTACATCTAAGACCTCACAACACCGCTCCCGGATGGGCTCGAACCACCAACCTTTCGGTAACAACCGACGGCGTTAACCATTGCGCAACGGAAGCCCAACGATTAAATGTTCGTCAGGTATTGTGGAAAAACTTTGGATTTTTACGTTACATGTGAGATTTCACAACACCGCTCTTGTGTGGGCTCGAACCACCAACCTTTCGGTTAACAGCCTAAGTAACATAAAAAGTCAAAGTTTTTCCACAATACCTGACGACCATTTAATTTTTGGGCTTCGGTGGTGCAATGGTTAGCGCGTTCGGCTGTTAACCGAAAGATTGGTGGTTCGAGCCCACCCGGGAGCGGTGTTATGAGGTGTCAGATGTAACGCAAAATATAAAAGTATTTCCACAATAACTGACGACCATTTAATTTTTAGGCTTCGGTGGCGCAATGGTTAGCGCGTTCGGCTGTTAACCGAAAGGTTGGTGGTTCGAGCCCACTCGGGAGCGGTGTTATGAGGTGTCATATGTAACGCAAAATATAAAAGTATTTCCACAATACCAGACGACCATTTAATTTTTAGGCTTCCGTGGCGTAATGGCTGGCTCGTTCGGCTGTAATCCGAAAGGTTGGTGGTTCGAGCCCATCTGGGAACGGTGTAGTGAGTTCTCAGATGTAACGTAAAAAGCCAAAGTTTTTCCACAATACCTGACGACCATTTACTTTTTGGGCTTCGGTGGTGCAATGGTTAGCGCGTTCGGCTTTTAACCGAAAGATTGGTGGTTCGAGCCCACCCGGGAGCGGTGTTATGAGGTGTCAGATGTAACGCAAAATATAAAAGTATTTCCACAATACCTGACGACCATTTAATTTTTGGGCTTCGTTGGCGCAATGGTTAGCGCGTTCGGCTGTTAACCGAAAAGTTGGTGGTTCGAGCCCATCCGGGAGCGGTGTTGTGAGGTCTCAGATGTGACGTAAAAAGTCAAAGTTTTTCCACAATACCTGAAGACCATTTAATTTTTGGGCTTCCGTTGCGCAATGGTTAGAGCGTTCGGCTGCTAACCGAAAGCTTGGTGGTTCGAGACCATCCGGACGCGGTGTTGTGAGGTCTCAGATGTAACGTAAAAAGCCAAAGTTTTTCTACAATACCTGACGAGCATTTCATTTCTGAGCTTCCGTGGCGTAATGGTTAGCGCGTTCGGCTGTTAACTGAAAGGTTGGTGGTTCGAGCCCACCCGGGAGCGGTGTTGTGAGGTGTCAGATGTAACGTTAAAATACAAAATTTTTCCACAATACCTGACGACCAGTTAATTGCCTGGCTTCTGTGGCGCAGTGGTTAGCGCGTTCGGCTGTTATCCGAAAGGTTGGTGGCTAAAGCCCACCCGGGAACATTGGTGTAAAGTTTTTCCACAGTACCTGAAGACCATATATCTTTTGGTTTTCCGTTGCGCCATGGTTAGCGCGTTCGGCCGTTAACCGAAAGGTTGGTGGTTCGAGCCCATCCGGGAGCGGTGTTGTGAGGTCTCAGATGTGACGTAAAAAGTCAAAGTTTTTCCACAATACCTGAAGACCTTATATCTTTTGGGCTTCCGTTGCGCAATGGTTAGCGCGTTCGGCCGTTAACCGAAAGGTTGGTGCTTCGAGCCCATCCGGGAGCGGAGTTGTGAGGTCTCAGATGTGACGTAAAAAGTCAAAGTTTTTCCACAATACCTGACGAGCATTTCATTTCTGAGCTTCCGTGGCGCAATGGTTAGCGCGTTCGGCTGTTAACCGAAAGGTTGGTGGTTCGAGCCCATCCGGGAGCGGTGTTGTGAAGTCTCAGATGTGACGAAAAAAGACAAAGTTTTTGCACAATTTCTGACGACCATTTAATTTCCGGGCTCCCGTGGCGGAATGGTTAGCGCTTTCGGCTGTTAACTGAAAGGTTGGTGGTTCGAGACCATCCGGGAGCGGTGTTGTGAGGTCTCAGATGTGACGTAAAAAGTTAAAGCTTTTCCACAATACCTGAAGACCATATATCTTTGGGCTTCGGTGGCGCAATGGTTAGCGCGTTCGGCTGTTAACCGAAAAGTTGGTGGTTCGAGCCCATCCGGGAGCGGTGTTGTGAGGTATAAGATGTGACGTAAAAAGTTAAAGCTTTTCCACAATACCTAAAGACCATATATCTTTGGGCTTCCGTTGCGCAATGGTTAGAGCGTTCGGCTGTTAATCAAAAAGTTGGTGGTTCAAGCCCAACCGGGAACGGTTGTGTAAAGTTTTATAAGTAACGTAGAAAGTCAAAATTTTTGCAACCCGACGACCATTGCATTTCTGAGCTTCCGTGGCTCAATGGTTAGCGCGTTCGGCTCTTAACCGAAAGGTTGGTGGTTCGAGCCCACCCGGGAGCGTAGGTGTGTAGTTTTATAAGTAACGTAAAAAGTCAAAGTTTTTCCACAATACCTGATAACATTTAAAATTCTAAGCTTCTGTGTCGCAATGCTTAGTGCGTTCGGCTGTTAACCGAAAGGTTGGTGGTTCGAACCCACCCGGGAGCGTAGGTGTGTAGTTTTATAAGTAACGTAAAAAGTCAAAGTTTTTCCACAATACCTGACAACATTTAAAATTCTAAGCTTCTGTGTCGCATTGCTTAGTGCGTTCGGCTGTTAACCGAAAGGTTGGTGGTTCGAGCCCATCCGGGAGCGGTGTTTTGAGGTCTCAGATGTACCTAAAAAAGTCAAAGTTTTTCCACAATACCTGACGACCACTTAATTTCCGGGCATCTGTGGCGCCATGGTTAGCGCGTTCGGCTGTTAACCGAAAGGTTGGTGGTTAGAGACCACGCTGGGCCGTTAGTGTGAAGTGTTATAAGTAACGTAAAAAGTCAAAGTTTTTCCACAATACCTGACAACATTTTAAATTCTAAGCTTCTGTGTCGCAATGCTTAGTGCGTTCGGCTGTTAACCGAAAGGTTGGTGGTTCGAGCCCATCCGGGAGCGGTGTTGTGAGGTCTCAGATGTACCGAAAAAAGTCAAAGTTTTTCCACAATACCTGACGACCACTTAATTTCCGGGCATCTGTGGCGCCATGGTTAGCGCGTTCGGCTGTTAACCGAAAGGTTGGTGGTTAGAGACCACGCTGGGCCGTTAGTGTGAAGTGTTATAAGTAACGTAAAAAGTCAAAGTTTTTCCACAATTCCTTACAACATTTTAAATTATTAGCTTCTGTGTCGAAATGCTTAGCGCGTTCGGCTGCTAACCGAAAGCTTGGTGGTTCGAGACCATCCGGACGCGGTGTTGTGAGGTCTCAGATGTAACGTAAAAAGCCAAAGTTTTTCCACAATACCTGACGACCATTTAATTTTTGGGCTTCGGTGGCGCAATGGTTAGCGCGTTCGGCTGTTAACCGAAAAGTTGGTGGTTCGAGCCCATCCGGGAGCGGTGTTGTGAGGTATAAGATGTGACGTAAAAAAAATAAAGCTTTTCCACAATACCTAAAGACCATATATCTTTGGGCTTCCGTTGCGCAATGGTTAGAGCGTTCGGCTGTTAATCAAAAGGTTGGTGGTTCAAGCCCACCCGGGAACGGTTGTGTAAAGTTTTATAAGTAACGTAAAAAGTCAAAATTTTTTCAACCCGACGACCATTGCATTTCTGAGCTTCCGTGGCTCAATGGTTAGCGCGTTCGGCTGTTAACCGAAAGGTTGGTGGTTCGAACCCACCCGGGAGCGTAGGTGTGTAGTTTTATAAGTAACGTAAAAAGTCAAAGTTTTTCCACAATACCTGACAACATTTAAAATTCTAAGCTTCTGTGTCGCATTGCTTAGTGCGTTCGGCTGTTAACCGAAAGGTTGGTGGTTCGAGCCCATCCGGGAGCGGTGTTGTGAGGTCTCAGATGTACCGAAAAAAGTCAAAGTTTTTCCACAATACCTGACGACCACTTAATTTCCGGGCATCTGTGGCGCCATGGTTAGCGCGTTCGGCTGTTAACCGAAAGGTTGGTTTTTAGAGACCACGCTGGGCCGTTAGTGTGAAGTGTTATAAGTAACGTAAAAAGTCAAAGTTTTTCCACAATTCCTTACAACATTTTAAATTATAAGCTTCTGTGTCGAAATGCTTAGCGCGTTCGGCTGTTAACCGAAAGGTTGGTGGTTCGAGCCCATCCGGGAGCGGTGTTTTGAGGTCTCAGGTGTAACGTAAAAAGCCAAAGTTTTTCCACAATACCAGACGACCATTTAATTTTTGGGCTTCGGTGGCGCAATGGTTAGCGCGTTCGGCTGTTAACCGAAAGGTTGGTGGTTCGAACCCACCCGGGAGCGTAGGTGTGTAGTTTTATAAGTAACGTAAAAAGTCAAATTTTTTCCACAATACCTGACAACATTTAAAATTCTAAGCTTCTGTGTCGCATTGCTTAGTGCGTTCGGCTGTTAACCGAAAGGTTGGTGGTTCGAGCCCATCCGGGAGCGGTGTTGTGAGGTCTCAGATGTACCGAAAAAAGTCAAAGCTTTTCCACAATACCTGACGACCACTTAATTTCCAGGCATCTGTGGCGCCATGGTTAGCGCGTTCGGCTGTTAACCGAAAGGTTGGTGGTTAGAGACCACGCTGGGCCGTTAGTGTGAAGTGTTATAAGTAACGTAAAAAGTCAAAGTTTTTCCACAATACCTGACAACATTTTAAATTGTAAGCTTCTGTGTCGCAATGCTTAGTGCGTTCGGCTGTTAACCGAAAGGTTGGTGGTTCGAGCCCATCCGGGAGCGGTGTTGTGAGGTCTCAGATGTACCGAAAAAAGTCAAAGTTTTTCCACAATACCTGACGACCACTTAATTTCCGGGCATCTGTGGCGCCATGGTTAGCGCGTTCGGCTGTTAACCGAAAGGTTGGTGGTTAGAGACCAGGCTGGGCCGTTAGTGTGAAGTGTTATAAGTAACGTAAAAAGTCAAAGTTTTTCCACAATTCCTTACAACATTTTAAATTATAAGCTTCTGTGTCGAAATGCTTAGCGCGTTCGGCTGTTAACCGAAAGGTTGGTGGTTCGAGCCCATCCGGGAGCGGTGTTGTGAGGTCTCAGATGTAACGTAAAAAGCCAAAGTTTTTCCACAATACCAGACGGCCATTTAATTTTTGGGCTTCGGTGGCGCAATGGTTAGCGCGTTCGGCTGTTAACCGAAAGGTTGGTGGTTCGAACCCACCCGGGAGCGTAGGAGTGTAGTTTTATAAGTAACGTAAAAAGTCAAAGTTTTTCCACAATTCCTTACAACATTTTAAATTATAAGCTTCTGTGTCGAAATGCTTAGCGCGTTCGGCTGCTAACCGAAAGCTTGGTGGTTCGAGACCATCCGGACGCGGTGTTGTGAGGTCTCAGATGTAACGTAAAAAGCCAAAGTTTTTCCACAATACCTGACGACCATTTAATTTTTGGGCTTCGGTGGCGCAATGGTTAGCGCGTTCGGCTGTTAACCGAAAAGTTGGTGGTTCGAGCCCATCCGGGAGCGGTGTTGTGAGGTATAAGATGTGACGTAAAAAAAATAAAGCTTTTCCACAATACCTAAAGACCATATATCTTTGGGCTTCCGTTGCGCAATGGTTAGAGCGTTCGGCTGTTAATCAAAAGGTTGGTGGTTCAAGCCCACCCGGGAACGGTTGTGTAAAGTTTTATAAGTAACGTAAAAAGTCAAAATTTTTTCAACCCGACGACCATTGCATTTCTGAGCTTCCGTGGCTCAATGGTTAGCGCGTTCGGCTGTTAACCGAAAGGTTGGTGGTTCGAACCCACCCGGGAGCGTAGGTGTGTAGTTTTATAAGTAACGTAAAAAGTCAAAGTTTTTCCACAATACCTGACAACATTTAAAATTCTAAGCTTCTGTGTCGCATTGCTTAGTGCGTTCGGCTGTTAACCGAAAGGTTGGTGGTTCGAGCCCATCCGGGAGCGGTGTTGTGAGGTCTCAGATGTACCGAAGAAAGTCAAAGTTTTTCCACAATACCTGACGACCACTTAATTTCCGGGCATCTGTGGCGCCATGGTTAGCGCGTTCGGCTGTTAACCGAAAGGTTGGTTTTTAGAGACCACGCTGGGCCGTTAGTGTGAAGTGTTATAAGTAACGTAAAAAGTCAAAGTTTTTCCACAATTCCTTACAACATTTTAAATTATAAGCTTCTGTGTCGAAATGCTTAGCGCGTTCGGCTGTTAACCGAAAGGTTGGTGGTTCGAGCCCATCCGGGAGCGGTGTTTTGTGGTCTCAAATGTAACGTAAAAAGCCAAAGTTTTTCCACAATACCTGACGACCATTTAATTTTTGGGCTTCGGTGGCGCAATGGTTAGCGCGTTCGGCTGTTAACCGAAAAGTAGGTGGTTCGAGCCCATCCGGGAGCGGTGTTGTGAGGTATAAGATGTGACGTAAAAAGTTAAAGCTTTTCCACAATACCTGAAGACCATATATCTTTGGGCTTCCGTTGCGCAATGGTTAGAGCGTTCGGCTGTTAATCAAAAGGTTGGTGGTTCAAGCCCACCCGGGAACGGTTGTGTAAAGTTTTATAAGTAACGTAAAAAGTCAAAATTTTTTCAACCCGACGACCATTGCATTTCTGAGCTTCCGTGGCTCAATGGTTAGCGCGTTCGGCTGTTAACCGAAAGGTTGGTGGTTCGAACCCACCCGGGAGCGTAGGTGTGTAGTTTTATAAGTAACGTAAAAAGTCGAAGTTTTTCCACAATACCTGACAACATTTAAAATTCTAAGCTTCTGTGTCGCATTGCTTAGTGCGTTCGGCTGTTAACCGAAAGGTTGGTGGTTCGAGCTAATCCGGGAGCGGTGTTGTGAGGCCTCAGATGTACCGAAAAAAGTCAAAGTTTTTCCACAATACCTGACGACCACTTAATTTCCGGGCATCTGTGGCGCCATGGTTAGCGCGTTCGGCTGTTAACCGAAAGGTTGGTGGTTAGAGACCACGCTGGGCCGTTAGTGTGAAGTGTTATAAGTAACGTAAAAAGTCAAAGTTTTTCCACAATACCTGACAACATTTTAAATTCTAAGCTTCTGTGTCGCAATGCTTAGTGTGTTCGGCTGTTAACCGAAAGGTTGGTGGTTCGAGCCCATCCGGGAGCGGTGTTGTGAGGTCTCAGATGTAACGTAAAAAGCCAAAGTTTTTCCACAATACCTGACGACCATTTAATTTTTGGCCTTCGGTGGCGCAATGGTTAGCGCGTTCGGCTGTTAACCGAAAGGTTGGTGGTTCGAGCCCATCCGGGAGCGGTGTTGTAAGGTCTCAGATGTAACGTAAAAAGCCAAAGTTTTTCCACAATACCTGACGACCATTTAATTTTTGGCTCGAACCACCAACCTTTCGGTTAACAGCCGAACGCGCTAACCATTGCTCCACCGAAGCCTAAAAATTAAATGGCCGTCAGGTATTGTGGAAAAACATTGACTTTTTACGTTACTTATAAAACATTACACAACCGTTCCCGGGTGGGCTTGAACCACCAACCTTTCGGTTAACAGTCGAACGCGCTAACCATTGCGCCACCGAAGCCCAAAAATTAAATGGTCGTCAGGTATTGTGGAAAAACTTTGGCTTTTTACGTTACATCTGAGACCTCACTACACCGCTCCCGGATAGGCTCGAACAACCAACCTTTCGGATTACAGCCGAACGAGCCAGCCATTACGCCACGGAAGCCTAAAAATTAAATGGTCGTCAGGTATTGTGGAAATACTTTTATATTTTACGTTACATTGACACCTCATAACACCGCTCCCGGGTGGGCTCGAACCACTCACCTTTCGGTTAACAGCCGAACGCGCTAACCATTGCGCCACCGAAGCCCAAAAATTAAATGGTCGTCAGGTATTGTGGAAAAACTTTGGCTTTTTACGTTACATCTGAGACCTCATAACACCGCTTCCGGGTGGGCTCGAACCACCAACCTTTCGGTTAACAGCCGAACACGCTAACCATTGCGCCACCGAAGCCCAAAAATTAAATGGTCGTCAGGTATTGTAGAAATACTTTTATATTTTGCGTTACATCTGACACATCATAACACCGCTCCCGGGTGGGCTCGAACCACCAACCTTTCGGTTAACAGCCGAACGCGCTAACCATTGCTCCACCGAAGCCCAAAAATTAAATGGTCGTCAGGTATTGTGGAAAAACTTTGGCTTTTTACGTTACATCTGAGACCTCACTACACCGCTCCCGGATAGGCTCGAACAACCAACCTTTCGGATTACAGCCGAACGAGCCAGCCATTACGCCACGGAAGCCTAAAAATTAAATGGTCGTCAGGTATTGTGGAAATACTTTTATATTTTACGTTACATTGACACCTCATAACACCGCTCCCGGGTGGGCTCGAACCACTCACCTTTCGGTTAACAGCCGAACGCGCTAACCATTGCGCCACCGAAGCCCAAAAATTAAATGGTCGTCAGGTATTGTGGAAAAACTTTGGCTTTTTACGTTACATCTGAGACCTCACTACACCGCTCCCGGAAGGGCTCGAACCACCAACCTTTCGGTTAACAGCCGAACGCGCTAACCATTGCGCCAGCGAAGGCCAAAAATTAAATGGTCGTCAGGTATTGTGGAAAAACTTTGGCTTTTTACGTTACATCTGAGACCTTACAACACCGCTCCCGGATGGGCTCGAACCACCAACCTTTCGGTTAACAGCCGAACGAGCCAGCCATTACGCCACGGAAGCCTAAAAATTAAATGGTCGTCAGGTATTGTGGAAATACTTTTATATTTTACGTTACATTGACACCTCATAACACCGCTCCCGGGTGGGCTCGAACCACTCACCTTTCGGTTAACAGCCGAACGCGCTAACCATTGCGCCACCGAAGCCCAAAAATTAAATGGTCGTCAGGTATTGTGGAAAAACTTTGGCTTTTTACGTTACATCTGAGACCTCATAACACCGCTCCCGGGTGGGCTCGAACCACCAACCTTTCGGTTAACAGCCGAACACGCTAACCATTGCGCCACCGAAGCCCAAAAATTAAATGGTCGTCAGGTATTGTAGAAATACTTTTATATTTTGCGTTACATCTGACACATCATAACACCGCTCCCGGGTGGGCTCGAACCACCAACCTTTCGGTTAACAGCCGAACGCGCTAACCATTGCTCCACCGAAGCCCAAAAATTAAATGGTCGTCAGGTATTGTGGAAAAACTATGACTTCTTAAGTTACATCTGAGACCTCACTACACCGTTCCCGGATGGGCTCGAACCACCAACCTTTCGGTTAACAGCCGAACGAGCCAGCCATTACGCCACGGAAGCCTAAAAATTAAATGGTCGTCAGGTATTGTGGAAATACTTTTATA
The DNA here is from genome assembly GCF_054372755.1 of Phalangium opilio. Lineage (NCBI taxonomy): Eukaryota > Metazoa > Arthropoda > Arachnida > Opiliones > Phalangiidae > Phalangium > Phalangium opilio. The sequence continues at coordinate 6,187,790 of NW_028324228.1, forward strand.
TTTTACTTTACATTGACACCTCATAACACCGCTCCCGGGTGGGCTCGAACCACTCACCTTTCGGTTAACAGCCGAACACGCTAACCATTGCACCACCGAAGCCCAAAAATTAAATGGTCGTCAGGTATTGTGGAAATACTTTTATATTTTGCGTTACATCTGACACCTCATAACACTGCTCCCGGATGGGCTCGAACCACCAACCTTTCGGTTAACGGCCGAACGCACTAAGCATTGCGCCACGGAAGCTTAGAATTTAAAATGTTGTCAAGTATGGTGGAAAAACTTTGACTTTTTATGTTACTTATAACACTTCACACTAACGCTTCAGCGTGGGCTCTAACCACCAACCTTTCGGTTAACAGCCGAACGCACTAACCTAACTGTTGTAACGGCTCATGGAGAGAGAGAGAGAACGCAAGAGGTAACAACAAAACAACTTTATTAAGATAAGACCGCCATCGGACCGAATGCCCTTTTTCATTGTTAAACTTTGGTATATATGTACAACTTAAAAAACATGTGACAAGTTAAAAAACGATAACATATTAGTAGGTTATTTTTTCCATTATTGGAGGAGTTCCAACACTAACCATCGCGCCACGGAAGCCTAAAAATTAAATGGCCGTCAGGTATTGTGGAAAAACTTTGACTTTTTACGTTACTTATAAAACATTACACAACCGTTCCCGGGTGGGCTTGAACCACCAACTTTTCGGTTAACAGCCGAACGCGCAAGCCATTACGCCACGGAAGCTAGGAAATTAATTTTATGTCAGGTATTCTAGAAAAACTCTGACTTTTTTCGTTACATCTGAGACCTCACAACACCGCTCCCGGGTGGGCTCGAACCACCAACCTTTCGGTTAACAGCCGAACGCGCTAACCATTGCGCCACCGTAGCCCAAAAATTCAATGGTCGTCAGGTATTGTGGAAAAACTTTGGCTTTTTACGTTACTTATAAAACATTACACAACCGTTCCCGGGTGGGCTTGAACCACCAACCTTTCGGTTAACAGCCGAACGCGCAAGCCATTACGCCACGGAAGCTAGGAAATTAATTTGATGTCAGGTATTCTAGAAAAACTCTGACTTTTTACGTTACATCTGACACCTTACTACACCGCTCCCGGATGGGCTCGAACCACCAACCTTCCGGTTAACAGCCGAACGCGCTAACCATTGCGCAACGGAAGCCCAAAAATTAAATGGTCTTCAGGTATTGTGGAAAAACTTTGATTTTAACGTCACGTCTGAGACCTCACAACACCGCTCCCGGATGGGCTCGAACCAACAACCTATCGGTTAACGGCCGAACGCACTAAGCATTACGCCACGGAAGCTTATAATTTAAAATGTTGTCAAGTATGGCGGAAAAACTTTGACTTTTTATGTTACTTAAAACATTTCACACTAACTCTCCGGCGTGGGATCTAACCACCAACCTTTCGGTTAACAGCCGAACGCCCTAACCTAACCATCGCGCCACAGAAGCCTAAAAATTAAATGGCCGTCAGGTATTGTGGAAAAACTTTGACTTCTTAAGTTTCATCTGACACCTCACAACACCGCTCCCGGGTGGGCTCGAACCACCAACCTTACGGCTAACAGCTGAACGCGCTAACCATTGCGCCAACGAAGCCCAAAAATTAAATGGTCGTCAGGTATTTTGGAAAAACTTTGGCATTTTACGTTACATCTGAGACCTCACTACACCGTTCCCGGATGGGCTCGAACCACCAACCTTTCGGATTACAGCCGAACGAGCAAGCCATTACGCCACGGAAGCCTAAAAATTAAATGGTCGTCAGGTATTGTGGAAAAACTTTGACTTTTTACGTCACATCTGAGACCTCACAACACCGCTCCCGGCTGGGCTCGAACCACCAACCTTTCGGTTAACAGCCGAACGCGCTAACCATTGCGCCACCGAAGCCCAAAAATTAAATGGTCGTCAGGTATTGTGGAAATACTTTTATATTTTGCGTTACATCTGACACCTCATAACACCGCTCCCGGGTGGGCTCGAACCACCAACCTTTCGGTTAACAGCCGAACGCGCTAACCATTGCGCCACCGAAGCCCAAAAATTAAAGTGTCGTTGTATTGTGGAAAAACTTTGGCTTTTTACGTTACATCTGAGACCTCACATCACCGCTCCCGGATGGGCTCGAACCACCAACCTTTCGGTTAACGGCCGAACGCACTAACCATTGCGCCACAGAAGCCCAAAGATTAAATGTTCGTCAGGTATTTTTTAAAAAACTCTGAATTTTACGTTACATCTAAGACCTAACAACACCGCTCCCGGATGGGCTCGAACCACCAACCTTTCGGTTAACAGCCGACGGCGTTAACCATTGCGCAACGGAAGCCCAAAGATTAAATGTTCGTCAGGTATTGTGGAAAAACTTTGGATTTTTACGTTACATGTGAGATCTCACAACACCGCTCCCGGGTGGGCTCGAACCACCAACCTTTCGGTTAACAGCCGAACGCGCTAACCATTGCGCCACGGAAGCCCAAAGATTAAATGTTCGTCAGGTATTGTGGAAAAACTTTGACTTTTTACGTCATATCTTAGACTTCACAACACCGCTCCCGGGTGGGCTCGAACCACAAACCTTTTGAATAACATCTGAACGCTCTAACCAATGCGCCACGGAAGACCAAAAATTAAATGTTCGTCAGTTATTTTTAAAAAAACTCTGAATTTTACGTTACATCTAAGACCTCACAACACCGCTCCCGGATGGGCTCGAACCACCAATCTTTCGGTTAACAGCCGACGGCGTTAACCATTGTGCAACGGAAGCCCAAAGATTAAATGTTCGTCAGGTATTGTGGAAAAAGTTTGACTTTTTACGTCACATCTGAGACTTCACAACACCGCTCCCGGATGGGCTCGAACTACAAACCTTTTGAATAACAGCTGAACGCTCTAACCATTGCGCCACGGAAGCCCAAAGATTAAATGTTCGTCAGTTATTTTTAAAAAACTCTGAATTTTACGTTACATCTAAGACCTCACAACACAGCTCCCGGATGGGCTCGAACCACCAACCTTTCAGTTAACAGCCGAACGCGCTAACCATTGCCCCACGGAAGCCCAAAAATTAAATGGTCGTCGGCTATTGTGGAAACACTTTGGCTTTTTACGTTACATGTGAGAGCTCACAACACCGCTCCCGGGTGGGCTCGAACCACCAACCTTTCGGTTAACAGCCGAACGCGCTAACCATTGCGCCACCGAAGCCCAAAAATTAAAGGGTCGTCAGGTATTGTGGAAAAACTTCGACTTTTTACGTCACATCTGAGACCTCACAACACCGCTCACGGATGGGCTCGAACCACCAACCTTTCGGTTAACAGCCGAACGCGCTAACCATTGCGCCACGGAAGCCCAAAGATTAAATGTTCGTCAGGTATTGTGGAAAAACTTTGACTTTTTACGTCATATCTTAGACTTCACAACACCGCTCCCGGGCGGGCTCGAACCACAAACCTTTTGAATAACATCTGAACGCTCTAACCAATGCGCCACGGAAGACCAAAAATTAAATGTTCGTCAGTTATTTTTAAAAAAACTCTGAATTTTACGTTACATCTAAGACCTCACAACACCGCTCCCGGATGGGCTCGAACCACCAACCTTTCGGTTAACAGCCGACGGCGTTAACCATTGTGCAACGGAAGCCCAAAGATTAAATGTTCGTCAGGTATTGTGGAAAAACTTTGACTTTTTACGTCACATCTGAGACTTCACAACACCGCTCCCGGATGGGCTCGAACTACAAACCTTTTGAATAACAGCTGAACGCTCTAACCATTGCGCCACGGAAGCCCAAAGATTAAATGTTCGTCAGTTATTTTTAAAAAACTCTGAATTTTACGTTACATCTAAGACCTCACAACACAGCTCCCGGATGGGCTCGAACCACCAACCTTTCAGTTAACAGCCGAACGCGCTAACTATTGCGCCACGGAAGCCCAAAAATTAAATGGTCGTCGGCTATTGTGGAAACACTTTGGCTTTTTACGTTACATGTGAGAGCTCACAACACCGCTCCCGGGTGGGCTCGAACCACCAACCTTTCGGTTAACAGCCGAACGCGCTAACCATTGCGCCACGGAAGCCCAAAGATTAAATGTTCGTCAGGAATTTTTAAAAAACTCTGAATTTTACGTTACATCTAAGACCTCACATTACCGCTCCCGGATAGGCTCGAACCACAAACCTTTTGAATAACAGCTGAACGCTCGAAACATTGCGCCACGGAAGCCCAAAAATTAAATGTTCGTCCGTTATTTTTAAAAAACTCTGAATTTTACGTTACATCTAAGACCTCACAACACCGCTCCCGGATGGGCTCGAACCACCAACCTTTCGGTTAACAGCCGACGGCGTTAACCATTGCGCAACGGAAGCCCAACGATTAAATGTTCGTCAGGTATTGTGGAAAAACTTTGGATTTTTACGTTACATGTGAGATTTCACAACACCGCTCCCGGGTGAGCTCGAACCACCAACCTTTCGGTTAACAGCCGAACGCGCTAACCATTGCGCCACGGAAGCCCAAAAATTAAATGTTCGTCAGGTATTGTGGAAAAACTTCGACTTTTTACGTCACATCTGAGACCTCACAACACCGCTCACGGATGGGCTCGAACCACCAACCTTTCGGTTAACAGCCGAACGCGCTAACCATTGCGCCACGGAAGCCCAAAGATTAAATAATCGTCAGGTATTGTGGAAAAACTTTGACTTTTTACGTCACATCTGAGACCTCACAACACCGCTCCCGGATGGTCTCGAACAACCAACCTTTCAGTTAACAGCCGAACGCGCTAACCATTGCGCCACGGAAGCTCAAAAATTAAACGGTCGTCAGGTATTGTGGAAAATTTTTGGCTTTTTACGTTACATTTGAGACTTCACAACACGGCAGCCGGGTGGGCTCGAACCACCAACCTTTTGGTTAACATCCGAACGCGCTAACCTTCGAGCCAAGGAAGCTCCGAAATGAAATGGTCGTCAGGTATTGTGGAAAAACTCTGAATTTGTACGTCACATCCGAGACTTCAAAACACCGCTCCCGGATGGGCTCGAACCGCCAACCTTTCGGTTAACAGCCGAACGCGCTAACCATTGCGCCACGGAAGCCCAAAGATTAAATGTTCGTCAGGTATTGTGGAAAAACTTTGACTTTTTACGTCACATCTGAGACCTCACAACACCGCTCTCGGATGGGCTCGAACCACCAACCTTTCGGTTAACAGCCGAACGCGCTAACCATTGCGCCACGGAAGCCCAAAGATTAAATGTTCGTCAGGTATTGTGGAAAAACTTTGACTTTTTACGTCACATCTGAGACCTCACAACACCGCTCCCGGATGGGCTCGAACCACCAACCTTTCGGTTAACAGCCGACGGCGTTAACCATTGTGCAACGGAAGCCCAAAGATTAAATGTTCGTCAGGTATTGTGGAAAAACTTTAACTATTTACGTCACATCTGAGACTTCAAAACACCGCTCCCGGATGGGCTCGAACCTCAAACCTTTTGAATAACAGCTGAACGCGCTAACCATGCGCCACGGAAGCCCAAAAATTAAATGTTCGTCAGATATTTTTAAAAAACTCTGAATTTTACGTTACATCTAAGACCTCACAACACCGCTCCCGGATGGGCTCGAACCACCAACCTTTCGGTTAACAGCCGACGGCGTTAAACATTGCGCAACGGAAGCCCAAAGATTAAATGTTCTTCAGGTATTGTGGAAAAACTTTGACTTTTTACGTCACATCTGAGACCTCACAACACCGCTCCCGGATGGGCTCGAACCACCAACCTTTCGGTTAACAGCCGACGGCGTTAACCATTGTGCAACGGAAGCCCAAAGATTAAATGTTCGTCAGGTATTGTGGAAAAACTTTAACTATTTACGTCACATCTGAGACTTCAAAACACCGCTCCTGGATGGGCTCGAACCTCAAACCTTTTGAATAACAGCTGAACGCGCTAACCATGCGCCACGGAAGCCCAAAAATTAAATGTTCGTCAGATATTTTTAAAAAACTCTGAATTTTACGTTACATCTAAGACCTCACAACACCGCTCCCGGATGGGCTCGAACCACCAACCTTTCGGTTAACAGCCGACGGCGTTAACCATTGTGCAACGGAAGCCCAAAGATTAAATGTTCGTCAGGTATTGTGGAAAAACTTTGACTTTTTACGTCACATCTGAGACTTCACAACACCGCTCCCGGATGGGCTCGAACTACAAACCTTTTGAATAACAGCTGAACGCTCTAACCATTGCGCCACGGAAGCCCAAAGATTAAATGTTCGTCAGTTATTTTTAAAAAACTCTGAATTTTACGTTACATCTAAGACCTCACAACACAGCTCCCGGATGGGCTCGAACCACCAACCTTTCAGTTAACAGCCGAACGCGCTAACTATTGCGCCACGGAAGCCCAAAAATTAAATGGTCGTCGGCTATTGTGGAAACACTTTGGCTTTTTACGTTACATGTGAGAGCTCACAACACCGCTCCCGGGTGGGCTCGAACCACCAACCTTTCGGTTAACAGCCGAACGCGCTAACCATTGCGCCACGGAAGCCCAAAGATTAAATGTTCGTCAGGAATTTTTAAAAAACTCTGAATTTTACGTTACATCTAAGACCTCACATTACCGCTCCCGGATAGGCTCGAACCACAAACCTTTTGAATAACAGCTGAACGCTCGAAACATTGCGCCACGGAAGCCCAAAAATTAAATGTTCGTCCGTTATTTTTAAAAAACTCTGAATTTTACGTTACATCTAAGACCTCACAACACCGCTCCCGGATGGGCTCGAACCACCAACCTTTCGGTTAACAGCCGACGGCGTTAACCATTGCGCAACGGAAGCCCAACGATTAAATGTTCGTCAGGTATTGTGGAAAAACTTTGGATTTTTACGTTACATGTGAGATTTCACAACACCGCTCCCGGGTGGGCTCGAACCACCAACCTTTCGGTTAACAGCCGAACGCGCTAACCATTGCGCCACGGAAGCCCAAAAATTAAATGTTCGTCAGGTATTGTGGAAAAACTTCGACTTTTTACGTCACATCTGAGACCTCACAACACCGCTCACGGATGGGCTCGAACCACCAACCTTTCGGTTAACAGCCGAACGCGCTAACCATTGCGCCACGGAAGCCCAAAGATTAAATAATCGTCAGGTATTGTGGAAAAACTTTGACTTTTTACGTCACATCTGAGACCTCACAACACCGCTCCCGGATGGTCTCGAACAACCAACCTTTCAGTTAACAGCCGAACGCGCTAACCATTGCGCCACGGAAGCTCAAAAATTAAACGGTCGTCAGGTATTGTGGAAAAACTTTGGCTTTTTACGTTACATTTGAGACTTCACAACACGGCAGCCGGGTGGGCTCGAACCACCAACCTTTTGGTTAACATCCGAACGCGCTAACCTTCGAGCCAAGGAAGCTCCGAAATGAAATGGTCGTCAGGTATTGTGGAAAAACTCTGAATTTGTACGTCACATCCAAGACTTCAAAACACCGCTCCCGGGTGGGCTCGAACCACCAACCTTTCGGTTAACAGCCGAACGCGCTAACCATTGCTCCACCGAAGCCCAAAAATTAAATGGTCGTCAGGTATTGTGGAAAAACTTTGGCTTTTTACGTTACATCTGAGACCTCACTACACCGCTCCCGGATAGGCTCGAACAACCAACCTTTCGGATTACAGCCGAACGAGCCAGCCATTACGCCACGGAAGCCTAAAAATTAAATGGTCGTCAGGTATTGTGGAAATACTTTTATATTTTACGTTACATTGACACCTCATAACACCGCTCCCGGGTGGGCTCGAACCACTCACCTTTCGGTTAACAGCCGAACGCGCTAACCATTGCGCCACCGAAGCCCAAAAATTAAATGGTCGTCAGGTATTGTGGAAAAACTTTGGCTTTTTACGTTACATCTGAGACCTCACTACACCGCTCCCGGAAGGGCTCGAACCACCAACCTTTCGGTTAACAGCCGAACGCGCTAACCATTGCGCCAGCGAAGGCCAAAAATTAAATGGTCGTCAGGTATTGTGGAAAAACTTTGGCTTTTTACGTTACATCTGAGACCTTACAACACCGCTCCCGGATGGGCTCGAACCACCAACCTTTCGGTTAACAGCCGAACGAGCCAGCCATTACGCCACGGAAGCCTAAAAATTAAATGGTCGTCAGGTATTGTGGAAATACTTTTATATTTTACGTTACATTGACACCTCATAACACCGCTCCCGGGTGGGCTCGAACCACTCACCTTTCGGTTAACAGCCGAACGCGCTAACCATTGCGCCACCGAAGCCCAAAAATTAAATGGTCGTCAGGTATTGTGGAAAAACTTTGGCTTTTTACGTTACATCTGAGACCTCATAACACCGCTCCCGGGTGGGCTCGAACCACCAACCTTTCGGTTAACAGCCGAACACGCTAACCATTGCGCCACCGAAGCCCAAAAATTAAATGGTCGTCAGGTATTGTAGAAATACTTTTATATTTTGCGTTACATCTGACACATCATAACACCGCTCCCGGGTGGGCTCGAACCACCAACCTTTCGGTTAACAGCCGAACGCGCTAACCATTGCTCCACCGAAGCCCAAAAATTAAATGGTCGTCAGGTATTGTGGAAAAACTATGACTTCTTAAGTTACATCTGAGACCTCACTACACCGTTCCCGGATGGGCTCGAACCACCAACCTTTCGGTTAACAGCCGAACGAGCCAGCCATTACGCCACGGAAGCCTAAAAATTAAATGGTCGTCAGGTATTGTGGAAATACTTTTATATTTTACGTTACATTGACACCTCATAACACCGCTCCCGGGTGGGCTCGAACCACTCACCTTTCGGTTAACAGCCGAACGCGCTAACCATTGCGCCACCGAAGCCCAAAAATTAAATGGTCGTCAGGTATTGTGGAAAAACTTTGGCTTTTTACGTTACATCTGAGACCTCATAACACCGCTCCCGGGTGGGCTCGAACCACCAACCTTTCGGTTAACAGCCGAACACGCTAACCATTGCGCCAGCGAAGCCCAAAAATTAAATGGTCGTCAGGTATTGTAGAAATACTTTTATATTTTGCGTTACATCTGACACATCATAACACCGCTCCCGGGTGGGCTCGAACCACCAACCTTTCGGTTAACAGCCGAACGCGCTAACCATTGCTCCACCGAAGCCCAAAAATTAAATGGTCGTCAGGTATTGTGGAAAAACTATGACTTCTTAAGTTACATCTGAGACCTCACTACACCGTTCCCGGATGGGCTCGAACCACCAACCTTTCGGATTACAGCCGAACGAGCCAGCCATTACGCCACGGAAGCCTAAAAATTAAATGGTCGTCAGGTATTGTGGAAATACTTTTATATTTTGCGTTACATCTGACACCTCATAACACCGCTCCCGGGTGGGCTCGAACCACCAACCTTTCGGTTAACAGCCGAACACGCTAACCATTGCACCACCGAAGCCCAAAAATTCAATGGTCGTCAGGTATTGTGGAAATACTTTTATATTTTGCGTTACATCTGACACCTCATAACACTGCTCCCGGATGGGCTCGAACCACCAACCTTTCGGTTAACGGCCGAACGCACTAAGCATTGCGCCACGGAAGCTTAGAATTTAAAATGTTGTCAAGTATGGTGGAAAAACTTTGACTTTTTATGTTACTTATAACACTTCACACTAACGCTTCAGCGTGGGCTCTAACCACCAACCTTTCGGTTAACAGCCGAACGCACTAACCTAACTGTTGTAACGGCTCATGGAGAGAGAGAGAGAACGCAAGAGGTAACAACAAAACAACTTTATTAAGATAAGACCGCCATCGGACCGAATGCCCTTTTTCATTGTTAAACTTTGGTATATATGTACAACTTAAAAAACATGTGACAAGTTAAAAAACGATAACATATTAGTAGGTTATTTTTTCCATTATTGGAGGAGTTCCAACACTAACCATCGCGCCACGGAAGCCTAAAAATTAAATGGCCGTCAGGTATTGTGGAAAAACTTTGACTTTTTACGTTACTTATAAAACATTACACAACCGTTCCCGGGTGGGCTTGAACCACCAACTTTTCGGTTAACAGCCGAACGCGCAAGCCATTACGCCACGGAAGCTAGGAAATTAATTTTATGTCAGGTATTCTAGAAAAACTCTGACTTTTTTCGTTACATCTGAGACCTCACAACACCGCTCCCGGGTGGGCTCGAACCACCAACCTTTCGGTTAACAGCCGAACGCGCTAACCATTGCGCCACCGTAGCCCAAAAATTCAATGGTCGTCAGGTATTGTGGAAAAACTTTGGCTTTTTACGTTACTTATAAAACATTACACAACCGTTCCCGGGTGGGCTTGAACCACCAACCTTTCGGTTAACAGCCGAACGCGCAAGCCATTACGCCACGGAAGCTAGGAAATTAATTTGATGTCAGGTATTCTAGAAAAACTCTGACTTTTTACGTTACATCTGACACCTTACTACACCGCTCCCGGATGGGCTCGAACCACCAACCTTCCGGTTAACAGCCGAACGCGCTAACCATTGCGCAACGGAAGCCCAAAAATTAAATGGTCTTCAGGTATTGTGGAAAAACTTTGATTTTAACGTCACGTCTGAGACCTCACAACACCGCTCCCGGATGGGCTCGAACCAACAACCTATCGGTTAACGGCCGAACGCACTAAGCATTACGCCACGGAAGCTTATAATTTAAAATGTTGTCAAGTATGGCGGAAAAACTTTGACTTTTTATGTTACTTAAAACATTTCACACTAACTCTCCGGCGTGGGATCTAACCACCAACCTTTCGGTTAACAGCCGAACGCCCTAACCTAACCATCGCGCCACAGAAGCCTAAAAATTAAATGGCCGTCAGGTATTGTGGAAAAACTTTGACTTCTTAAGTTACATCTGACACCTCACAACACCGCTCCCGGGTGGGCTCGAACCACCAACCTTACGGCTAACAGCTGAACGCGCTAACCATTGCGCCAACGAAGCCCAAAAATTAAATGGTCGTCAGGTATTTTGGAAAAACTTTGGCATTTTACGTTACATCTGAGACCTCACTACACCGTTCCCGGATGGGCTCGAACCACCAACCTTTCGGATTACAGCCGAACGAGCAAGCCATTACGCCACGGAAGCCTAAAAATTAAATGGTCGTCAGGTATTGTGGAAAAACTTTGACTTTTTACGTCACATCTGAGACCTCACAACACCGCTCCCGGCTGGGCTCGAACCACCAACCTTTCGGTTAACAGCCGAACGCGCTAACCATTGCGCCACCGAAGCCCAAAAATTAAATGGTCGTCAGGTATTGTGGAAATACTTTTATATTTTGCGTTACATCTGACACCTCATAACACCGCTCCCGGGTGGGCTCGAACCACCAACCTTTCGGTTAACAGCCGAACGCGCTAACCATTGCGCCACCGAAGCCCAAAAATTAAAGTGTCGTTGTATTGTGGAAAAACTTTGGCTTTTTACGTTACATCTGAGACCTCACATCACCGCTCCCGGATGGGCTCGAACCACCAACCTTTCGGTTAACGGCCGAACGCACTAACCATTGCGCCACAGAAGCCCAAAGATTAAATGTTCGTCAGGTATTTTTTAAAAAACTCTGAATTTTACGTTACATCTAAGACCTAACAACACCGCTCCCGGATGGGCTCGAACCACCAACCTTTCGGTTAACAGCCGACGGCGTTAACCATTGCGCAACGGAAGCCCAAAGATTAAATGTTCGTCAGGTATTGTGGAAAAACTTTGGATTTTTACGTTACATGTGAGATCTCACAACACCGCTCCCGGGTGGGCTCGAACCACCAACCTTTCGGTTAACAGCCGAACGCGCTAACCATTGCGCCACGGAAGCCCAAAGATTAAATGTTCGTCAGGTATTGTGGAAAAACTTTGACTTTTTACGTCATATCTTAGACTTCACAACACCGCTCCCGGGTGGGCTCGAACCACAAACCTTTTGAATAACATCTGAACGCTCTAACCAATGCGCCACGGAAGACCAAAAATTAAATGTTCGTCAGTTATTTTTAAAAAAACTCTGAATTTTACGTTACATCTAAGACCTCACAACACCGCTCCCGGATGGGCTCGAACCACCAATCTTTCGGTTAACAGCCGACGGCGTTAACCATTGTGCAACGGAAGCCCAAAGATTAAATGTTCGTCAGGTATTGTGGAAAAAGTTTGACTTTTTACGTCACATCTGAGACTTCACAACACCGCTCCCGGATGGGCTCGAACTACAAACCTTTTGAATAACAGCTGAACGCTCTAACCATTGCGCCACGGAAGCCCAAAGATTAAATGTTCGTCAGTTATTTTTAAAAAACTCTGAATTTTACGTTACATCTAAGACCTCACAACACAGCTCCCGGATGGGCTCGAACCACCAACCTTTCAGTTAACAGCCGAACGCGCTAACCATTGCCCCACGGAAGCCCAAAAATTAAATGGTCGTCGGCTATTGTGGAAACACTTTGGCTTTTTACGTTACATGTGAGAGCTCACAACACCGCTCCCGGGTGGGCTCGAACCACCAACCTTTCGGTTAACAGCCGAACGCGCTAACCATTGCGCCACCGAAGCCCAAAAATTAAAGGGTCGTCAGGTATTGTGGAAAAACTTCGACTTTTTACGTCACATCTGAGACCTCACAACACCGCTCACGGATGGGCTCGAACCACCAACCTTTCGGTTAACAGCCGAACGCGCTAACCATTGCGCCACGGAAGCCCAAAGATTAAATGTTCGTCAGGTATTGTGGAAAAACTTTGACTTTTTACGTCATATCTTAGACTTCACAACACCGCTCCCGGGCGGGCTCGAACCACAAACCTTTTGAATAACATCTGAACGCTCTAACCAATGCGCCACGGAAGACCAAAAATTAAATGTTCGTCAGTTATTTTTAAAAAAACTCTGAATTTTACGTTACATCTAAGACCTCACAACACCGCTCCCGGATGGGCTCGAACCACCAACCTTTCGGTTAACAGCCGACGGCGTTAACCATTGTGCAACGGAAGCCCAAAGATTAAATGTTCGTCAGGTATTGTGGAAAAACTTTGACTTTTTACGTCACATCTGAGACTTCACAACACCGCTCCCGGATGGGCTCGAACTACAAACCTTTTGAATAACAGCTGAACGCTCTAACCAATGCGCCACGGAAGACCAAAAATTAAATGTTCGTCAGTTATTTTTAAAAAAACTCTGAATTTTACGTTACATCTAAGACCTCACAACACCGCTCCCGGATGGGCTCGAACCACCAATCTTTCGGTTAACAGCCGACGGCGTTAACCATTGTGCAACGGAAGCCCAAAGATTAAATGTTCGTCAGGTATTGTGGAAAAAGTTTGACTTTTTACGTCACATCTGAGACTTCACAACACCGCTCCCGGATGGGCTCGAACTACAAACCTTTTGAATAACAGCTGAACGCTCTAACCATTGCGCCACGGAAGCCCAAAGATTAAATGTTCGTCAGTTATTTTTAAAAAACTCTGAATTTTACGTTACATCTAAGACCTCACAACACAGCTCCCGGATGGGCTCGAACCACCAACCTTTCAGTTAACAGCCGAACGCGCTAACCATTGCCCCACGGAAGCCCAAAAATTAAATGGTCGTCGGCTATTGTGGAAACACTTTGGCTTTTTACGTTACATGTGAGAGCTCACAACACCGCTCCCGGGTGGGCTCGAACCACCAACCTTTCGGTTAACAGCCGAACGCGCTAACCATTGCGCCACCGAAGCCCAAAAATTAAAGGGTCGTCAGGTATTGTGGAAAAACTTCGACTTTTTACGTCACATCTGAGACCTCACAACACCGCTCACGGATGGGCTCGAACCACCAACCTTTCGGTTAACAGCCGAACGCGCTAACCATTGCGCCACGGAAGCCCAAAGATTAAATGTTCGTCAGGTATTGTGGAAAAACTTTGACTTTTTACGTCATATCTTAGACTTCACAACACCGCTCCCGGGCGGGCTCGAACCACAAACCTTTTGAATAACATCTGAACGCTCTAACCAATGCGCCACGGAAGACCAAAAATTAAATGTTCGTCAGTTATTTTTAAAAAAACTCTGAATTTTACGTTACATCTAAGACCTCACAACACCGCTCCCGGATGGGCTCGAACCACCAACCTTTCGGTTAACAGCCGACGGCGTTAACCATTGTGCAACGGAAGCCCAAAGATTAAATGTTCGTCAGGTATTGTGGAAAAACTTTGACTTTTTACGTCACATCTGAGACTTCACAACACCGCTCCCGGATGGGCTCGAACTACAAACCTTTTGAATAACAGCTGAACGCTCTAACCATTGCGCCACGGAAGCCCAAAGATTAAATGTTCGTCAGTTATTTTTAAAAAACTCTGAATTTTACGTTACATCTAAGACCTCACAACACAGCTCCCGGATGGGCTCGAACCACCAACCTTTCAGTTAACAGCCGAACGCGCTAACTATTGCGCCACGGAAGCCCAAAAATTAAATGGTCGTCGGCTATTGTGGAAACACTTTGGCTTTTTACGTTACATGTGAGAGCTCACAACACCGCTCCCGGGTGGGCTCGAACCACCAACCTTTCGGTTAACAGCCGAACGCGCTAACCATTGCGCCACGGAAGCCCAAAGATTAAATGTTCGTCAGGAATTTTTAAAAAACTCTGAATTTTACGTTACATCTAAGACCTCACATTACCGCTCCCGGATAGGCTCGAACCACAAACCTTTTGAATAACAGCTGAACGCTCGAAACATTGCGCCACGGAAGCCCAAAAATTAAATGTTCGTCCGTTATTTTTAAAAAACTCTGAATTTTACGTTACATCTAAGACCTCACAACACCGCTCCCGGATGGGCTCGAACCACCAACCTTTCGGTTAACAGCCGACGGCGTTAACCATTGCGCAACGGAAGCCCAACGATTAAATGTTCGTCAGGTATTGTGGAAAAACTTTGGATTTTTACGTTACATGTGAGATTTCACAACACCGCTCCCGGGTGGGCTCGAACCACCAACCTTTCGGTTAACAGCCGAACGCGCTAACCATTGCGCCACGGAAGCCCAAAAATTAAATGTTCGTCAGGTATTGTGGAAAAACTTCGACTTTTTACGTCACATCTGAGACCTCACAACACCGCTCACGGATGGGCTCGAACCACCAACCTTTCGGTTAACAGCCGAACGCGCTAACCATTGCGCCACGGAAGCCCAAAGATTAAATAATCGTCAGGTATTGTGGAAAAACTTTGACTTTTTACGTCACATCTGAGACCTCACAACACCGCTCCCGGATGGTCTCGAACAACCAACCTTTCAGTTAACAGCCGAACGCGCTAACCATTGCGCCACGGAAGCTCAAAAATTAAACGGTCGTCAGGTATTGTGGAAAAACTTTGGCTTTTTACGTTACATTTGAGACTTCACAACACGGCAGCCGGGTGGGCTCGAACCACCAACCTTTTGGTTAACATCCGAACGCGCTAACCTTCGAGCCAAGGAAGCTCCGAAATGAAATGGTCGTCAGGTATTGTGGAAAAACTCTGAATTTGTACGTCACATCCGAGACTTCAAAACACCGCTCCCGGATGGGCTCGAACCGCCAACCTTTCGGTTAACAGCCGAACGCGCTAACCATTGCGCCACGGAAGCCCAAAGATTAAATGTTCGTCAGGTATTGTGGAAAAACTTTGACTTTTTACGTCACATCTGAGACCTCACAACACCGCTCTCGGATGGGCTCGAACCACCAACCTTTCGGTTAACAGCCGAACGCGCTAACCATTGCGCCACGGAAGCCCAAAGATTAAATGTTCGTCAGGTATTGTGGAAAAACTTTGACTTTTTACGTCACATCTGAGACCTCACAACACCGCTCCCGGATGGGCTCGAACCACCAACCTTTCGGTTAACAGCCGACGGCGTTAACCATTGTGCAACGGAAGCCCAAAGATTAAATGTTCGTCAGGTATTGTGGAAAAACTTTAACTATTTACGTCACATCTGAGACTTCAAAACACCGCTCCTGGATGGGCTCGAACCTCAAACCTTTTGAATAACAGCTGAACGCGCTAACCATGCGCCACGGAAGCCCAAAAATTAAATGTTCGTCAGATATTTTTAAAAAACTCTGAATTTTACGTTACATCTAAGACCTCACAACACCGCTCCCGGATGGGCTCGAACCACCAACCTTTCGGTTAACAGCCGACGGCGTTAAACATTGCGCAACGGAAGCCCAAAGATTAAATGTTCTTCAGGTATTGTGGAAAAACTTTGACTTTTTACGTCACATCTGAGACCTCACAACACCGCTCCCGGATGGGCTCGAACCACCAACCTTTCGGTTAACAGCCGACGGCGTTAACCATTGTGCAACGGAAGCCCAAAGATTAAATGTTCGTCAGGTATTGTGGAAAAACTTTAACTATTTACGTCACATCTGAGACTTCAAAACACCGCTCCTGGATGGGCTCGAACCTCAAACCTTTTGAATAACAGCTGAACGCGCTAACCATGCGCCACGGAAGCCCAAAAATTAAATGTTCGTCAGATATTTTTAAAAAACTCTGAATTTTACGTTACATTTGAGACTTCACAACACGGCAGCCGGGTGGGCTCGAACCACCAACCTTTTGGTTAACATCCGAACGCGCTAACCTTCGAGCCAAGGAAGCTCCGAAATGAAATGGTCGTCAGGTATTGTGGAAAAACTCTGAATTTGTACGTCACATCCGAGACTTCAAAACACCGCTCCCGGATGGGCTCGAACCGCCAACCTTTCGGTTAACAGCCGAACGCGCTAACCATTGCGCCACGGAAGCCCAAAGATTAAATGTTCGTCAGGTATTGTGGAAAAACTTTGACTTTTTACGTCACATCTGAGACCTCACAACACCGCTCTCGGATGGGCTCGAACCACCAACCTTTCGGTTAACAGCCGAACGCGCTAACCATTGCGCCACGGAAGCCCAAAGATTAAATGTTCGTCAGGTATTGTGGAAAAACTTTGACTTTTTACGTCACATCTGAGACCTCACAACACCGCTCCCGGATGGGCTCGAACCACCAACCTTTCGGTTAACAGCCGACGGCGTTAACCATTGTGCAACGGAAGCCCAAAGATTAAATGTTCGTCAGGTATTGTGGAAAAACTTTAACTATTTACGTCACATCTGAGACTTCAAAACACCGCTCCCGGATGGGCTCGAACCTCAAACCTTTTGAATAACAGCTGAACGCGCTAACCATGCGCCACGGAAGCCCAAAAATTAAATGTTCGTCAGATATTTTTAAAAAACTCTGAATTTTACGTTACATCTAAGACCTCACAACACCGCTCCCGGATGGGCTCGAACCACCAACCTTTCGGTTAACAGCCGACGGCGTTAAACATTGCGCAACGGAAGCCCAAAGATTAAATGTTCTTCAGGTATTGTGGAAAAACTTTGACTTTTTACGTCACATCTGAGACCTCACAACACCGCTCCCGGATGGGCTCGAACCACCAACCTTTCGGTTAACAGCCGACGGCGTTAACCATTGTGCAACGGAAGCCCAAAGATTAAATGTTCGTCAGGTATTGTGGAAAAACTTTAACTATTTACGTCACATCTGAGACTAAAACACCGCTCCTGGATGGGCTCGAACCTCAAACCTTTTGAATAACAGCTGAACGCGCTAACCATGCGCCACGGAAGCCCAAAAATTAAATGTTCGTCAGATATTTTTAAAAAACTCTGAATTTTACGTTACATCTAAGACCTCACAACACCGCTCCCGGATGGGCTCGAACCACCAACCTTTCGGTTAACAGCCGACGGCGTTAACCATTGTGCAACGGAAGCCCAAAGATTAAATGTTCGTCAGGTATTGTGGAAAAACTTTGACTTTTTACGTCACATCTGAGACTTCACAACACCGCTCCCGGATGGGCTCGAACTACAAACCTTTTGAATAACAGCTGAACGCTCTAACCATTGCGCCACGGAAGCCCAAAGATTAAATGTTCGTCAGTTATTTTTAAAAAACTCTGAATTTTACGTTACATCTAAGACCTCACAACACAGCTCCCGGATGGGCTCGAACCACCAACCTTTCAGTTAACAGCCGAACGCGCTAACTATTGCGCCACGGAAGCCCAAAAATTAAATGGTCGTCGGCTATTGTGGAAACACTTTGGCTTTTTACGTTACATGTGAGAGCTCACAACACCGCTCCCGGGTGGGCTCGAACCACCAACCTTTCGGTTAACAGCCGAACGCGCTAACCATTGCGCCACGGAAGCCCAAAGATTAAATGTTCGTCAGGAATTTTTAAAAAACTCTGAATTTTACGTTACATCTAAGACCTCACATTACCGCTCCCGGATAGGCTCGAACCACAAACCTTTTGAATAACAGCTGAACGCTCGAAACATTGCGCCACGGAAGCCCAAAAATTAAATGTTCGTCCGTTATTTTTAAAAAACTCTGAATTTTACGTTACATCTAAGACCTCACAACACCGCTCCCGGATGGGCTCGAACCACCAACCTTTCGGTTAACAGCCGACGGCGTTAACCATTGCGCAACGGAAGCCCAACGATTAAATGTTCGTCAGGTATTGTGGAAAAACTTTGGATTTTTACGTTACATGTGAGATTTCACAACACCGCTCCCGGGTGGGCTCGAACCACCAACCTTTCGGTTAACAGCCGAACGCGCTAACCATTGCGCCACGGAAGCCCAAAAATTAAATGTTCGTCAGGTATTGTGGAAAAACTTCGACTTTTTACG
The DNA here is from genome assembly GCF_054372755.1 of Phalangium opilio. Classification (NCBI taxonomy): domain Eukaryota; kingdom Metazoa; phylum Arthropoda; class Arachnida; order Opiliones; family Phalangiidae; genus Phalangium; species Phalangium opilio. Next base: position 6,206,718 of record NW_028324228.1, read on the forward strand.
TCACATCTGAGACCTCACAACACCGCTCACGGATGGGCTCGAACCACCAACCTTTCGGTTAACAGCCGAACGCGCTAACCATTGCGCCACGGAAGCCCAAAGATTAAATAATCGTCAGGTATTGTGGAAAAACTTTGACTTTTTACGTCACATCTGAGACCTCACAACACCGCTCCCGGATGGTCTCGAACAACCAACCTTTCAGTTAACAGCCGAACGCGCTAACCATTGCGCCACGGAAGCTCAAAAATTAAACGGTCGTCAGGTATTGTGGAAAAACTTTGGCTTTTTACGTTACATTTGAGACTTCACAACACGGCAGCCGGGTGGGCTCGAACCACCAACCTTTTGGTTAACATCCGAACGCGCTAACCTTCGAGCCAAGGAAGCTCCGAAATGAAATGGTCGTCAGGTATTGTGGAAAAACTCTGAATTTGTACGTCACATCCAAGACTTCAAAACACCGCTCCCGGATGGGCTCGAACCGCCAACCTTTCGGTTAACAGCCGAACGCGCTAACCATTGCGCCACGGAAGCCCAAAGATTAAATGTTCGTCAGGTATTGTGGAAAAACTTTGACTTTTTACGTCACATCTGAGACCTCACAACACCGCTCTCGGATGGGCTCGAACCACCAACCTTTCGGTTAACAGCCGAACGCGCTAACCATTGCGCCACGGAAGCCCAAAGATTAAATGTTCGTCAGGTATTGTGGAAAAACTTTGACTTTTTACGTCACATCTGAGACCTCACAACACCGCTCCCGGATGGGCTCGAACCACCAACCTTTCGGTTAACAGCCGACGGCGTTAACCATTGTGCAACGGAAGCCCAAAGATTAAATGTTCGTCAGGTATTGTGCAAAAACTTTAACTATTTACGTCACATCTGAGACTTCAAAACACCGCTCCCGGATGGGCTCGAACCTCAAACCTTTTGAATAACAGCTGAACGCGCTAACCATGCGCCACGGAAGCCCAAAAATTAAATGTTCGTCAGATATTTTTAAAAAACTCTGAATTTTACGTTACATCTAAGACCTCACAACACCGCTCCCGGATGGGCTCGAACCACCAACCTTTCGGTTAACAGCCGACGGCGTTAAACATTGCGCAACGGAAGCCCAAAGATTAAATGTTCTTCAGGTATTGTGGAAAAACTTTGACTTTTTACGTCACATCTGAGACCTCACAACACCGCTCCCGGATGGGCTCGAACCACCAACCTTTCGGTTAACAGCCGACGGCGTTAACCATTGTGCAACGGAAGCCCAAAGATTAAATGTTCGTCAGGTATGGTGGAAAAACTTTAACTATTTACGTCACATCTGAGACTTCACAACACCGCTCCCGGATGGGCTCGAACCACAAACCTTTTGAATAACAGCTGAACGCTCTAACCTTTGCGCCACGGAAGCCCAAAAATTAAATGTTCGTCAGGTATTGTGGAAAAACTTTGACTTTTTACGTCACATCTGAGACCTCACAACACAGCTCCCGGATGGGCTCGAACCACCAACCTTTCGGTTAATAGCCGACGGCGTTAACCATTGCGCAACGGAAGCCCAAAGATTAAATGTTCGTCAGGTATTGTGGAAAAACTTTGGATTTTTACGTTACATGTGAGATTTCACAACACCGCTCCCGGGTGGGCTCGAACCACCAACCTTTCGGTTAACAGCCGAACGCGCTAACCATTGCGCCACGGAAGCCCAAAGATTTAATGTTCGTCAGGTATTGTGGAAAAACTTTGACTTTTTACGTCACATCTGAGACCTCACAACACCGCTCCCGGATGGTCTCGAACCACCAACCTTTCAGTTAACAGCCGAACGCGCTAACCATTGCGCCACGGAAGCTCAAAAATTAAACGGTCGTCAGGTATTGTGGAAAAACTTTGGCTTTTTACGTTACATTTGAGACTTCACAACACGGCAGCCGGGTGGGCTCGAACCACCAACCTTTTGGTTAACATCCGAACGCGCTAACCTTCGAGCCAAGGAAGCTCCGAAATGAAATGGTCGTCAGGTATTGTGGAAAAACTCTGAATTTGTACGTCACATCCGAGACTTCAAAACACCGCTCCCGGATGGGCTCGAACCGCCAACCTTTCGGTTAACAGCCGAACGCGCTAACCATTGCGCCACGGAAGCCCAAAGATTAAATGTTCGTCAGGTATTGTGGAAAAACTTTGACTTTTTACGTCACATCTGAGACCTCACAACACCGCTCTCGGATGGGCTCGAACCACCAACATTTCGGTTAACAGCCGAACGCGCTAACCATTGCGCCACGGAAGCCCAAAGATTAAATGTTCGTCAGGTATTGTGGAAAAACTTTGACTTTTTACGTCACATCTGAGACCTCACAACACCGCTCCCGGATGGGCTCGAACCACCAACCTTTCGGTTAACAGCCGACGGCGTTAACCATTGTGCAACGGAAGCCCAAAGATTAAATGTTCGTCAGGTATTGTGGAAAAACTTTAACTATTTACGTCACATCTGAGACTTCAAAACACCGCTCCCGGATGGGCTCGAACCTCAAACCTTTTGAATAACAGCTGAACGCGCTAACCATGCGCCACGGAAGCCCAAAAATTAAATGTTCGTCAGATATTTTTAAAAAACTCTGAATTTTACGTTACATCTAAGACCTCACAACACCGCTCCCGGATGGGCTCGAACCACCAACCTTTCGGTTAACAGCCGACGGCGTTAAACATTGCGCAACGGAAGCCCAAAGATTAAATGTTCTTCAGGTATTGTGGAAAAACTTTGACTTTTTACGTCACATCTGAGACCTCACAACACCGCTCCCGGATGGGCTCGAACCACCAACCTTTCGGTTAACAGCCGACGGCGTTAACCATTGTGCAACGGAAGCCCAAAGATTAAATGTTCGTCAGGTATGGTGGAAAAACTTTAACTATTTACGTCACATCTGAGACTTCACAACACCGCTCCCGGATGGGCTCGAACCACAAACCTTTTGAATAACAGCTGAACGCTCTAACCTTTGCGCCACGGAAGCCCAAAGATTAAATGTTCGTCAGGTATTGTGGAAAAACTTTGACTTTTTACGTCACATCTGAGACCTCACAACACAGCTCCCGGATGGGCTCGAACCACCAACCTTTCGGTTAATAGCCGACGGCGTTAACCATTGCGCAACGGAAGCCCAAAGATTAAATGTTCGTCAGGTATTGTGGAAAAACTTTGGATTTTTACGTTACATGTGAGATTTCACAACACCGCTCCCGGGTGGGCTCGAACCACCAACCTTTCGGTTAACAGCCGAACGCGCTAACCATTGCGCCACGGAAGCCCAAAGATTTAATGTTCGTCAGGTATTGTGGAAAAACTTTGACTTTTTACGTCACATCTGAGACCTCACAACACCGCTCCCGGATGGGCTCGAACCACCAACCTTTCGGTTAACAGCCGAACGCGCTAACCGTTGCGCCACGGAAGCTCTAAAATTAAATGGTCGTCAGGTATTGTGGAAAAACTTTGACTTTTTACGTCACATCTGAGACCTCACAACACCGCTCCCGGATGGTCTCGAACCACCAACCTTTCAGTTAACAGCCGAACGCGCTAACCGTTGCGCCACGGAAGCCCAAAGTTTAAATGGTTGTCAGGTATTGTTGAAAAACTTTGGCATTTGACATTACGTTTGAGATCTCACAACACCGCTCCCGGGTGGGCTCGAACCACCAACCTTTCGGTTAACAGCCGAACGCGCTAACCATTGCGCCACGGAAGCTCAAAAATTAAACGGTCGTCAGGTATTGTGGAAAAACTTTGGCTTTTTACGTTACATTTGAGACTTCACAACACGGCTCCCGGGTGGGCTCGAACCATCAACCTTTTGGTTAACATCCGAACGCGCTAACCTTCGAGCCAAGGAAGCTCAGAAATGAAATGGTCGTCAGGTATCGTGGAAAAACTCTGACTTTTTACGTCACATCTGAGACTTCACAACACCGCTCCCGGATGGGCTCGAACCAGAAACCTTTTGAATAACAGCTGAACGCTCTAACCATTGCGCCACGGAAGACCAAAAATTAAATGTTCGTCAGTTATTTTTAAAAAACTCTGAATTTTACGTTACATCTACGACCTCACAACACCGCTCCCGGATGGGCTCGAACCACCAACCTTTCGGTTAACAGCCGACGGCGTTAACCATTGCGCAACGGAAGCCCAAAGATTAAGTGTTCGTCAGGTATTGTGGAAAAACTTTGACATTTTACGTCACATGTGAGACCTCACAACACCGCTCACGGATGGGCTCGAACCGCCAACCTTTCGGTTAACAGCCGAACGCGCTAACCATTGCGCCACGGAAGCCCAAAGATTAAATGATCGTCAGGTATTGTGGAAAAACTTTGACTTTTTACGTCACATCTGAGACCTCATAACTACGCTCACGGATGGGCTCGAACCACCAACCTTTCGGTTAACAGCCGAACGCGCTAACCATTGCGCCACGGAAGCCCAAAAATTAAATGGTCGTCGGGTATTGTGGAAACACTTTGGCTTTTTACGTTACATGTGAGATCTCACAACACTGCTCCCGGGTGGGCTCGAACCACCAACCTTTCGGTTAACAGCCGAACGCGCTAACCATTGCGCCACGGAAGCCCAAAAATTAAATGTTCGTCAGGTATTGTGGAAAAACTTTGACTTTTTACGTCACATCTGAGACTTCACAACACCGCTCCCGGATGGGCTCGAACCAGAAACCTTTTGATTAACAGCTGAACGCTCTAACCATTGCGCCACGGAAGACCAAAAGTTAAATGTTCGTCAGTTATTTTTAAAAAACTCTGAATTTTACGTTACATCTACGACCTCACAACACCGCTCCCGGATGGGCTCGAACCACCAACCTTTCGGTTAACAGCCGACGGCGTTAACCATTGTGCAACGGAAGCCCAAAGATTAAATGTTCGTCAGGTATTGTGGAAAAGCTTTGACTTTTTACGTCACATCTGAGACTTCACAACACCGCTCCCGGATGGGCTCGAACCACAAACCTTTTGAATAACAGCTGAAGGCTCTAACCATTGCGCCACGGAAGCCCAAAAATTAAATGTTCGTCAGTTATTTTTAAAAAACTCTGAATTTTACGTTACATCTAAGATCTCACAACACCGCTCCCGGATGGGCTCGAACCACCAACCTTTCGGTTAACAGCCGACGGCGTTAACCATTGTGCAACGGAAGCCCAAAGATTAAATGTTCGTCAGGTATTGTGGAAAAGCTTTGACTTTTTACGTCACATCTGAGACTTCACAACACCGCTCCCGGATGGGCTCGAACCACAAACCTTTTGAATAACAGCTGAAGGCTCTAACCATTGCGCCACGGAAGCCCAAAAATTAAATGTTCGTCAGTTATTTTTAAAAAACTCTGAATTTTACGTTACATCTAAGATCTCACAACACCGCTCCCGGATGGGCTCGAACCACCAACCTTTCGGTTAACAGCCGACGGCGTTAACCATTGTGCAACGGAAGCCCAAAGATTAAATGTTCGTCAGGTATTGTGGAAAAGCTTTGACTTTTTACGTCACATCTGAGACTTCACAACACCGCTCCCGGATGGGCTCGAACCACAAACCTTTTGAATAACAGCTGAAGGCTCTAACCATTGCGCCACGGAAGCCCAAAAATTAAATGTTCGTCAGTTATTTTTAAAAAACTCTGAATTTTACGTTACATCTAAGACCTCACAACACCGCTCCCGGATGGGCTCGAACCACCAACCTTTCGGTTAACAGCCGACGGCGTTAACCATTGCGCAACGGAAGCCCAAAAGATTAAATGTTCGTCAGGTATTGTGGAAAAACTTTGACTTTTTACGTCACATCTGAGACCTCACAACACCGCTCACGGATGGGCTCGAACCACCAACCTTTCGGTTAACAGCCGAACGCGCTAACCATTGCGACACGGAAGCCCAAAGATTAAATGTTCGTCAGGTATTGTGGAAAAACTTTGACTTTTTACGTCACATCTGAGACTTCACAACACCGCTCCCGGATGGGCTCGAACCAGAAACCTTTTGATTAACAGCTGAACGCTCTAACCATTGCGCCACGGAAGACCAAAAGTTAAATGTTCGTCAGTTATTTTTAAAAAACTCTGAATTTTACGTTACATCTACGACCTCACAACACCGCTCCCGGATGGGCTCGAACCACCAACCTTTCGGTTAACAGCCGACGGCGTTAACCATTGTGCAACGGAAGCCCAAAGATTAAATGTTCGTCAGGTATTGTGGAAAAGCTTTGACTTTTTACGTCACATCTGAGACTTCACAACACCGCTCCCGGATGGGCTCGAACCACAAACCTTTTGAATAACAGCTGAAGGCTCTAACCATTGCGCCACGGAAGCCCAAAAATTAAATGTTCGTCAGTTATTTTTAAAAAACTCTGAATTTTACGTTACATCTAAGATCTCACAACACCGCTCCCGGATGGGCTCGAACCACCAACCTTTCGGTTAACAGCCGACGGCGTTAACCATTGCGCAACGGAAGCCCAAAGATTAAATGTTCGTCAGGTATTGTGGAAAAACTTTGGATTTTTACGTTACATGTGAGATTTCACAACACCGCTCCCGGGTGGGCTCGAACCACCAACCTTTCGGTTAACAGCCGAACGCGCTAACCATTGCGCCACGGAAGCTCAAAAATTAAATGGTCGTCAGGTATTGTGGAAAAACTTTGGCATTTGACATTACGTTTGAGATCTCACAACACCGCTCCCGGGTGGGCTCGAACCACCAACCTTTCGGTTAACAGCCGAACGCGCTAACCATTGCGCCACGGAAGCTCAAAAATTAAACGGTCGTCAGGTATTGTGGAAAAACTTTGGCTTTTTACGTTACATTTGAGACTTCACAACACGGCAGCCGGGTGGGCTCGAACCACCAACCTTTTGGTTAACATCCGAACGCGCTAACCTTCGAGCCAAGGAAGCTCAGAAATGAAATGGTCGTCAGGTATTGTGCAAAAACTCTGACTTTTTACGTCACATCCGAGACTTCAAAACACCGCTCCCGGATGGGCTCGAACCACAAACCTTTTGAATAACAGCTGAACGCGCTAACCATTGCGCCACGGAAGCCCAAAAATTAAATGTTCGTCAGATATTTTTAAAAAACTCTGAATTTTACGTTACATCTAAGACCTCACAACTCCGCTCCCGGGTGGGCTCGAACCACCAACCTATTAGTTAACAGCCGAACGCGCTAACCATTGAGCCACGGAAGCCCAAAAATTAAATGGTCGTCAGGTATTGTGGAAAAACTTTAGCTTTTTACGTCACATCTGAGACTCCACAACACCGCTCCCGGATGGGCTCGAACCACCAACCTTTCGGTTAACAGCCGAACGCGCTAACCATTGCGCCACGGAAGCCCAAAAATTAAATGTTCGTCAGTTATTTTTAAAAAACTCTGAATTTTACGTTACATCTAAGACCTCACAACACCGCTCCCGGATGGGCTCGAACCACCAACCTTTCGGTTAACAGCCGACGGCGTTAACCATTGCGCAACGGAAGCCCAAAGATTAAATGTTCGTCAGGTATTGTGGAAAAACTTTGGATTTTTACGGTACATGTGAGATTTCACAACACCGCTCCCGGGTGGGCTCGAACCACCAACCTTTCGGTTAACAGCCGAACGCGCTAACCATTGCGCCACGGAAGTTCAAAAATTAAATGGTCGTCAGGTATTGTGGAAAAACTTTGGCATTTGACATTATGTTTGAGATCTCACAACACCGCTCCCGGGTGGGCTCGAACCACCAACCTTTCGGTTAACAGCCGAACGCGCTAACCATTGCGCCACGGAAGCTCAAAAATTAAACGGTCGTCAGGTATTGTGGAAAAACTTTGGCTTTTTACGTTACATTTGAGACTTCACAACACGGCAGCCGGGTCGGCTCGAACCACCAACCTTTTGGTTAACATCCGATAGCGCTAACCTTCGAGCCAAGGAAGCTCAGAAATGAAATGGTCGTCAGGTATTGTGCAAAAACTCTGACTTTTTACGTCACATCCGAGACTTCAAAACACCGCTCCCGGATGGGCTCGAACCACAAACCTTTTGAATAACAGCTGAACGCGCTAACCATTGCGCCACGGAAGCCCAAGAATTAAATGTTCGTCAGATATTTTTAAAAAACTCTGAATTTTACGTTACATCTAAGACCTCACAACACCGCTCCCGGATGGGCTCGAACCACCAACCTTTCGGTTAACAGCCGACGGCGTTAACCATTGCGCAACGGAAGCCCAAAAGATTAAATGTTCGTCAGGTATTGTGGAAAAACTTTGGATTTTTACGTTACATGTGAGATCTCACAACACCGCTCCCGGGTGGGCTCGAACCACCAACCTTTCGGTTAACAGCCGACGGCGTTAACCATTGCGCAACGGAAGCCCAAAAGATTAAATGTTCGTCAGGTATTGTGGAAAAAATTTGGATTTTTACGTTACATGTGAGATCTCACAACACCGCTCCCGGGTGGGCTCGAACCACCAACCTTTCGGTTAACAGCCGACGGCGTTAACCATTGCGCAACGGAAGCCCAAAGATTAAATGATCGTCAGGTATTGTGGAAAAACTTTGGATTTTTACGTTACCTGTGAGATTTCACAACTCCGCTCCCGGGTGGGCTCGAACCACCAACCTATTAGTTAACAGCCGAACGCGCTAACCATTGAGCCACGGAAGCCCAAAAATTTAATGGTCGTCAGGTATTGTGGAAAAACTTTGGCTTTTTACGTTACATTTGAGACTTCACAACACTGCTCCAGGGTGGGCTCGAACCACCAACCTTAAGCTTAACATCCGAACACGCTAACCATGGAGCCAAGGAAGCTCAGAAATGAAATGGTCGTCAGGTATTGTGGAAAAACTTTGACTTTTTACGTCACATCTGAGACTTCACAACACCGCTCCCGGATGGGCTCGAACCACCAACCTTTCGGTTAACAGCCGAACGCGCTAACCATTGCGCCACGGAAGCCCAAAAATTAAATGTTCGTCAGTTATTTTTAAAAAACTCTGAATTTTACGTTACATCTAAGACCTCACAACACCGCTCCCGGATGGGCTCGAACCACCAACCTTTCGGTTAACAGCCGACGGCGTTAACCATTGCGCAACGGAAGCCCAAAGATTAAATGTTCGTCAGGTATTGTGGAAAAACTTTGGATTTTTACGGTACATGTGAGATTTCACAACACCGCTCCCGGGTGGGCTCGAACCACCAACCTTTCGGTTAACAGCCGAACGCGCTAACCATTGCGCCACGGAAGCTCAAAAATTAAATGGTCGTCAGGTATTGTGGAAAAACTTTGGCATTTGACATTATGTTTGAGATCTCACAACACCGCTCCCGGGTGGGCTCGAACCACCAACCTTTCGGTTAACAGCCGAACGCGCTAACCATTGCGCCACGGAAGCTCAAAAATTAAACGGTCGTCAGGTATTGTGGAAAAACTTTGGCTTTTTACGTTACATTTGAGACTTCACAACACGGCAGCCGGGTCGGCTCGAACCACCAACCTTTTGGTTAACATCCGATAGCGCTAACCTTCGAGCCAAGGAAGCTCAGAAATGAAATGGTCGTCAGGTATTGTGCAAAAACTCTGACTTTTTACGTCACATCCGAGACTTCAAAACACCGCTCCCGGATGGGCTCGAACCACAAACCTTTTGAATAACAGCTGAACGCGCTAACCATTGCGCCACGGAAGCCCAAAAATTAAATGTTCGTCAGATATTTTTAAAAAACTCTGAATTTTACGTTACATCTAAGACCTCACAACACCGCTCCCGGATGGGCTCGAACCACCAACCTTTCGGTTAACAGCCGACGGCGTTAACCATTGCGCAACGGAAGCCCAAAAGATTAAATGTTCGTCAGGTATTGTGGAAAAACTTTGGATTTTTACGTTACATGTGAGATCTCACAACACCGCTCCCGGGTGGGCTCGAACCACCAACCTTTCGGTTAACAGCCGACGGCGTTAACCATTGCGCAACGGAAGCCCAAAAGATTAAATGTTCGTCAGGTATTGTGGAAAAAATTTGGATTTTTACGTTACATGTGAGATCTCACAACACCGCTCCCGGGTGGGCTCGAACCACCAACCTTTCGGTTAACAGCCGACGGCGTTAACCATTGCGCAACGGAAGCCCAAAGATTAAATGATCGTCAGGTATTGTGGAAAAACTTTGACTTTTTACGTCACATCTGAGACCTCACAACACCGCTCACGGATGGGCTCGAAATACCAACCTTTCGGTTAACAGCCGAACGCGCTAACCATTGCGCCACGGAAGCCCAAAAATTAAATGGTCGTCGGGTATTGTGGAAACACTTTGGCTTTTTACGTTACATGTGAGATCTCACAACACCGCTCCCGGGTGGGCTCGAACCACCAACCTTTCGGTTAACAGCCGAACGCGCTAACTATTGCGCCACGGAAGCCCAAAAATTAAATGTTCGTCAGGTATTGTGGAAAAACTTTGACTTTTTACGTCACATCTGAGACCTCACAACACCGCTCACGGATGGGCTCGAACCACAAACCTTTCGGTTAACAGCCGAACGCGCTAACCATTGCGACACGGAAGCCCAAAGATTAAATGTTCGTCAGGTATTGTGGAAAAACTTTGACTTTTTACGTCACATCTGAGACTTCACAACACCGCTCCCGGATGGGCTCGAACCAGAAACCTTTTGAATAACAGCTGAACGCTCTAACCATTGCGCCACGGAAGACCAAAAATTAAATGTTCGTCAGTTATTTTTAAAAAACTCTGAATTTTACGTTACATCTAAGATCTCACAACACCGCTCCCGGATGGGCTCGAACCACCAACCTTTCGGTTAACAGCCGACGGCGTTAACCATTGTGCAACGGAAGCCCAAAGATTAAATGTTCGTCAGGTATTGTGGAAAAGCTTTGACTTTTTACGTCACATCTGAGACTTCACAACACCGCTCCCGGATGGGCTCGAACCACAAACCTTTTGAATAACAGCTGAAGGCTCTAACCATTGCGCCACGGAAGCCCAAAAATTAAATGTTCGTCAGTTATTTTTAAAAAACTCTGAATTTTACGTTACATCTAAGATCTCACAACACCGCTCCCGGATGGGCTCGAACCACCAACCTTTCGGTTAACAGCCGACGGCGTTAACCATTGTGCAACGGAAGCCCAAAGATTAAATGTTCGTCAGGTATTGTGGAAAAGCTTTGACTTTTTACGTCACATCTGAGACTTCACAACACCGCTCCCGGATGGGCTCGAACCACAAACCTTTTGAATAACAGCTGAAGGCTCTAACCATTGCGCCACGGAAGCCCAAAAATTAAATGTTCGTCAGTTATTTTTAAAAAACTCTGAATTTTACGTTACATCTAAGACCTCACAACACCGCTCCCGGATGGGCTCGAACCACCAACCTTTCGGTTAACAGCCGACGGCGTTAACCATTGCGCAACGGAAGCCCAAAAGATTAAATGTTCGTCAGGTATTGTGGAAAAACTTTGACTTTTTACGTCACATCTGAGACCTCACAACACCGCTCACGGATGGGCTCGAACCACCAACCTTTCGGTTAACAGCCGAACGCGCTAACCATTGCGACACGGAAGCCCAAAGATTAAATGTTCGTCAGGTATTGTGGAAAAACTTTGACTTTTTACGTCACATCTGAGACTTCACAACACCGCTCCCGGATGGGCTCGAACCAGAAACCTTTTGATTAACAGCTGAACGCTCTAACCATTGCGCCACGGAAGACCAAAAGTTAAATGTTCGTCAGTTATTTTTAAAAAACTCTGAATTTTACGTTACATCTACGACCTCACAACACCGCTCCCGGATGGGCTCGAACCACCAACCTTTCGGTTAACAGCCGACGGCGTTAACCATTGTGCAACGGAAGCCCAAAGATTAAATGTTCGTCAGGTATTGTGGAAAAGCTTTGACTTTTTACGTCACATCTGAGACTTCACAACACCGCTCCCGGATGGGCTCGAACCACAAACCTTTTGAATAACAGCTGAAGGCTCTAACCATTGCGCCACGGAAGCCCAAAAATTAAATGTTCGTCAGTTATTTTTAAAAAACTCTGAATTTTACGTTACATCTAAGATCTCACAACACCGCTCCCGGATGGGCTCGAACCACCAACCTTTCGGTTAACAGCCGACGGCGTTAACCATTGCGCAACGGAAGCCCAAAGATTAAATGTTCGTCAGGTATTGTGGAAAAACTTTGGATTTTTACGTTACATGTGAGATTTCACAACACCGCTCCCGGGTGGGCTCGAACCACCAACCTTTCGGTTAACAGCCGAACGCGCTAACCATTGCGCCACGGAAGCTCAAAAATTAAATGGTCGTCAGGTATTGTGGAAAAACTTTGGCATTTGACATTACGTTTGAGATCTCACAACACCGCTCCCGGGTGGGCTCGAACCACCAACCTTTCGGTTAACAGCCGAACGCGCTAACCATTGCGCCACGGAAGCTCAAAAATTAAACGGTCGTCAGGTATTGTGGAAAAACTTTGGCTTTTTACGTTACATTTGAGACTTCACAACACGGCAGCCGGGTGGGCTCGAACCACCAACCTTTTGGTTAACATCCGAACGCGCTAACCTTCGAGCCAAGGAAGCTCAGAAATGAAATGGTCGTCAGGTATTGTGCAAAAACTCTGACTTTTTACGTCACATCCGAGACTTCAAAACACCGCTCCCGGATGGGCTCGAACCACAAACCTTTTGAATAACAGCTGAACGCGCTAACCATTGCGCCACGGAAGCCCAAAAATTAAATGTTCGTCAGATATTTTTAAAAAACTCTGAATTTTACGTTACATCTAAGACCTCACAACTCCGCTCCCGGGTGGGCTCGAACCACCAACCTATTAGTTAACAGCCGAACGCGCTAACCATTGAGCCACGGAAGCCCAAAAATTAAATGGTCGTCAGGTATTGTGGAAAAACTTTAGCTTTTTACGTCACATCTGAGACTCCACAACACCGCTCCCGGATGGGCTCGAACCACCAACCTTTCGGTTAACAGCCGAACGCGCTAACCATTGCGCCACGGAAGCCCAAAAATTAAATGTTCGTCAGTTATTTTTAAAAAACTCTGAATTTTACGTTACATCTAAGACCTCACAACACCGCTCCCGGATGGGCTCGAACCACCAACCTTTCGGTTAACAGCCGACGGCGTTAACCATTGCGCAACGGAAGCCCAAAGATTAAATGTTCGTCAGGTATTGTGGAAAAACTTTGGATTTTTACGGTACATGTGAGATTTCACAACACCGCTCCCGGGTGGGCTCGAACCACCAACCTTTCGGTTAACAGCCGAACGCGCTAACCATTGCGCCACGGAAGTTCAAAAATTAAATGGTCGTCAGGTATTGTGGAAAAACTTTGGCATTTGACATTATGTTTGAGATCTCACAACACCGCTCCCGGGTGGGCTCGAACCACCAACCTTTCGGTTAACAGCCGAACGCGCTAACCATTGCGCCACGGAAGCTCAAAAATTAAACGGTCGTCAGGTATTGTGGAAAAACTTTGGCTTTTTACGTTACATTTGAGACTTCACAACACGGCAGCCGGGTCGGCTCGAACCACCAACCTTTTGGTTAACATCCGATAGCGCTAACCTTCGAGCCAAGGAAGCTCAGAAATGAAATGGTCGTCAGGTATTGTGCAAAAACTCTGACTTTTTACGTCACATCCGAGACTTCAAAACACCGCTCCCGGATGGGCTCGAACCACAAACCTTTTGAATAACAGCTGAACGCGCTAACCATTGCGCCACGGAAGCCCAAAAATTAAATGTTCGTCAGATATTTTTAAAAAACTCTGAATTTTACGTTACATCTAAGACCTCACAACACCGCTCCCGGATGGGCTCGAACCACCAACCTTTCGGTTAACAGCCGACGGCGTTAACCATTGCGCAACGGAAGCCCAAAAGATTAAATGTTCGTCAGGTATTGTGGAAAAACTTTGGATTTTTACGTTACATGTGAGATCTCACAACACCGCTCCCGGGTGGGCTCGAACCACCAACCTTTCGGTTAACAGCCGACGGCGTTAACCATTGCGCAACGGAAGCCCAAAAGATTAAATGTTCGTCAGGTATTGTGGAAAAAATTTGGATTTTTACGTTACATGTGAGATCTCACAACACCGCTCCCGGGTGGGCTCGAACCACCAACCTTTCGGTTAACAGCCGACGGCGTTAACCATTGCGCAACGGAAGCCCAAAGATTAAATGATCGTCAGGTATTGTGGAAAAACTTTGGATTTTTACGTTACCTGTGAGATTTCACAACTCCGCTCCCGGGTGGGCTCGAACCACCAACCTATTAGTTAACAGCCGAACGCGCTAACCATTGAGCCACGGAAGCCCAAAAATTTAATGGTCGTCAGGTATTGTGGAAAAACTTTGGCTTTTTACGTTACATTTGAGACTTCACAACACTGCTCCCGGGTGGGCTCGAACCACCAACCTTAAGCTTAACATCCGAACACGCTAACCATGGAGCCAAGGAAGCTCAGAAATGAAATGGTCGTCAGGTATTGTGGAAAAACTTTGACTTTTTACGTCACATCTGAGACTTCACAACACCGCTCCCGGATGGGCTCGAACCACCAACCTTTCGGTTAACAGCCGAACGCGCTAACCATTGCGCCACGGAAGCTCAAAAATTAAATGGTCGTCAGGTATTGTGGAAAAACTTTGGCATTTGACATTACGTTTGAGATCTCACAACACCGCTCCCGGGTGGGCTCGAACCACCAACCTTTCGGTTAACAGCCGAACGCGCTAACCATTGCGCCACGGAAGCTCAAAAATTAAACGGTCGTCAGGTATTGTGGAAAAACTTTGGCTTTTTACGTTACATTTGAGACTTCACAACACGGCAGCCGGGTGGGCTCGAACCACCAACCTTTTGGTTAACATCCGAACGCGCTAACCTTCGAGCCAAGGAAGCTCAGAAATGAAATGGTCGTCAGGTATTGTGCAAAAACTCTGACTTTTTACGTCACATCCGAGACTTCAAAACACCGCTCCCGGATGGGCTCGAACCACAAACCTTTTGAATAACAGCTGAACGCGCTAACCATTGCGCCACGGAAGCCCAAAAATTAAATGTTCGTCAGATATTTTTAAAAAACTCTGAATTTTACGTTACATCTAAGACCTCACAACTCCGCTCCCGGGTGGGCTCGAACCACCAACCTATTAGTTAACAGCCGAACGCGCTAACCATTGAGCCACGGAAGCCCAAAAATTAAATGGTCGTCAGGTATTGTGGAAAAACTTTAGCTTTTTACGTCACATCTGAGACTCCACAACACCGCTCCCGGATGGGCTCGAACCACCAACCTTTCGGTTAACAGCCGAACGCGCTAACCATTGCGCCACGGAAGCCCAAAAATTAAATGTTCGTCAGTTATTTTTAAAAAACTCTGAATTTTACGTTACATCTAAGACCTCACAACACCGCTCCCGGATGGGCTCGAACCACCAACCTTTCGGTTAACAGCCGACGGCGTTAACCATTGCGCAACGGAAGCCCAAAGATTAAATGTTCGTCAGGTATTGTGGAAAAACTTTGGATTTTTACGGTACATGTGAGATTTCACAACACCGCTCCCGGGTGGGCTCGAACCACCAACCTTTCGGTTAACAGCCGAACGCGCTAACCATTGCGCCACGGAAGTTCAAAAATTAAATGGTCGTCAGGTATTGTGGAAAAACTTTGGCATTTGACATTATGTTTGAGATCTCACAACACCGCTCCCGGGTGGGCTCGAACCACCAACCTTTCGGTTAACAGCCGAACGCGCTAACCATTGCGCCACGGAAGCTCAAAAATTAAACGGTCGTCAGGTATTGTGGAAAAACTTTGGCTTTTTACGTTACATTTGAGACTTCACAACACGGCAGCCGGGTCGGCTCGAACCACCAACCTTTTGGTTAACATCCGATAGCGCTAACCTTCGAGCCAAGGAAGCTCAGAAATGAAATGGTCGTCAGGTATTGTGCAAAAACTCTGACTTTTTACGTCACATCCGAGACTTCAAAACACCGCTCCCGGATGGGCTCGAACCACAAACCTTTTGAATAACAGCTGAACGCGCTAACCATTGCGCCACGGAAGCCCAAAAATTAAATGTTCGTCAGATATTTTTAAAAAACTCTGAATTTTACGTTACATCTAAGACCTCACAACACCGCTCCCGGATGGGCTCGAACCACCAACCTTTCGGTTAACAGCCGACGGCGTTAACCATTGCGCAACGGAAGCCCAAAAGATTAAATGTTCGTCAGGTATTGTGGAAAAACTTTGGATTTTTACGTTACATGTGAGATCTCACAACACCGCTCCCGGGTGGGCTCGAACCACCAACCTTTCGGTTAACAGCCGACGGCGTTAACCATTGCGCAACGGAAGCCCAAAAGATTAAATGTTCGTCAGGTATTGTGGAAAAAATTTGGATTTTTACGTTACATGTGAGATCTCACAACACCGCTCCCGGGTGGGCTCGAACCACCAACCTTTCGGTTAACAGCCGACGGCGTTAACCATTGCGCAACGGAAGCCCAAAGATTAAATGATCGTCAGGTATTGTGGAAAAACTTTGGATTTTTACGTTACCTGTGAGATTTCACAACTCCGCTCCCGGGTGGGCTCGAACCACCAACCTATTAGTTAACAGCCGAACGCGCTAACCATTGAGCCACGGAAGCCCAAAAATTTAATGGTCGTCAGGTATTGTGGAAAAACTTTGGCTTTTTACGTTACATTTGAGACTTCACAACACTGCTCCCGGGTGGGCTCGAACCACCAACCTTAAGCTTAACATCCGAACACGCTAACCATGGAGCCAAGGAAGCTCAGAAATGAAATGGTCGTCAGGTATTGTGGAAAAACTTTGACTTTTTACGTCACATCTGAGACTTCACAACACCGCTCCCGGATGGGCTCGAACCACCAACCTTTCGGTTAACAGCCGAACGCGCTAACCATTGCGCCACGGAAGCCCAAAAATTAAATGTTCGTCAGTTATTTTTAAAAAACTCTGAATTTTACGTTACATCTAAGACCTCACAACACCGCTCCCGGATGGGCTCGAACCACCAACCTTTCGGTTAACAGCCGACGGCGTTAACCATTGCGCAACGGAAGCCCAAAGATTAAATGTTCGTCAGGTATTGTGGAAAAACTTTGGATTTTTACGGTACATGTGAGATTTCACAACACCGCTCCCGGGTGGGCTCGAACCACCAACCTTTCGGTTAACAGCCGAACGCGCTAACCATTGCGCCACGGAAGCTCAAAAATTAAATGGTCGTCAGGTATTGTGGAAAAACTTTGGCATTTGACATTATGTTTGAGATCTCACAACACCGCTCCCGGGTGGGCTCGAACCACCAACCTTTCGGTTAACAGCCGAACGCGCTAACCATTGCGCCACGGAAGCTCAAAAATTAAACGGTCGTCAGGTATTGTGGAAAAACTTTGGCTTTTTACGTTACATTTGAGACTTCACAACACGGCAGCCGGGTCGGCTCGAACCACCAACCTTTTGGTTAACATCCGATAGCGCTAACCTTCGAGCCAAGGAAGCTCAGAAATGAAATGGTCGTCAGGTATTGTGCAAAAACTCTGACTTTTTACGTCACATCCGAGACTTCAAAACACCGCTCCCGGATGGGCTCGAACCACAAACCTTTTGAATAACAGCTGAACGCGCTAACCATTGCGCCACGGAAGCCCAAAAATTAAATGTTCGTCAGATATTTTTAAAAAACTCTGAATTTTACGTTACATCTAAGACCTCACAACACCGCTCCCGGATGGGCTCGAACCACCAACCTTTCGGTTAACAGCCGACGGCGTTAACCATTGCGCAACGGAAGCCCAAAAGATTAAATGTTCGTCAGGTATTGTGGAAAAACTTTGGATTTTTACGTTACATGTGAGATCTCACAACACCGCTCCCGGGTGGGCTCGAACCACCAACCTTTCGGTTAACAGCCGACGGCGTTAACCATTGCGCAACGGAAGCCCAAAAGATTAAATGTTCGTCAGGTATTGTGGAAAAAATTTGGATTTTTACGTTACATGTGAGATCTCACAACACCGCTCCCGGGTGGGCTCGAACCACCAACCTTTCGGTTAACAGCCGACGGCGTTAACCATTGCGCAACGGAAGCCCAAAGATTAAATGATCGTCAGGTATTGTGGAAAAACTTTGACTTTTTACGTCACATCTGAGACCTCACAACACCGCTCACGGATGGGCTCGAAATACCAACCTTTCGGTTAACAGCCGAACGCGCTAACCATTGCGCCACGGAAGCCCAAAAATTAAATGGTCGTCGGGTATTGTGGAAACACTTTGGCTTTTTACGTTACATGTGAGATCTCACAACACCGCTCCCGGGTGGGCTCGAACCACCAACCTTTCGGTTAACAGCCGAACGCGCTAACTATTGCGCCACGGAAGCCCAAAAATTAAATGTTCGTCAGGTATTGTGGAAAAACTTTGACTTTTTACGTCACATCTGAGACCTCACAACACCGCTCACGGATGGGCTCGAACCACAAACCTTTCGGTTAACAGCCGAACGCGCTAACCATTGCGACACGGAAGCCCAAAGATTAAATGTTCGTCAGGTATTGTGGAAAAACTTTGACTTTTTACGTCACATCTGAGACCTCACAACACCGCTCCCGGGTGGGCTCGAACCACCAACCTTTCGGTTAACAGCCGAACGCGCTAACCATTGCGCCACGGAAGCTCAAAAATTAAATGGTCGTCAGGTATTGTGGAAAAACTTTGGCATTTGACATTATGTTTGAGATCTCACAACACCGCTCCCGGGTGGGCTCGAACCACCAACCTTTCGGTTAACAGCCGAACGCGCTAACCATTGCGCCACGGAAGCTCAAAAATTAAACGGTCGTCAGGTATTGTGGAAAAACTTTGGCTTTTTACGTTACATTTGAGACTTCACAACACGGCAGCCGGGTCGGCTCGAACCACCAACCTTTTGGTTAACATCCGATAGCGCTAACCTTCGAGCCAAGGAAGCTCAGAAATGAAATGGTCGTCAGGTATTGTGCAAAAACTCTGACTTTTTACGTCACATCCGAGACTTCAAAACACCGCTCCCGGATGGGCTCGAACCACAAACCTTTTGAATAACAGCTGAACGCGCTAACCATTGCGCCACGGAAGCCCAAAAATTAAATGTTCGTCAGATATTTTTAAAAAACTCTGAATTTTACGTTACATCTAAGACCTCACAACACCGCTCCCGGATGGGCTCGAACCACCAACCTTTCGGTTAACAGCCGACGGCGTTAACCATTGCGCAACGGAAGCCCAAAAGATTAAATGTTCGTCAGGTATTGTGGAAAAACTTTGGATTTTTACGTTACATGTGAGATCTCACAACACCGCTCCCGGGTGGGCTCGAACCACCAACCTTTCGGTTAACAGCCGACGGCGTTAACCATTGCGCAACGGAAGCCCAAAAGATTAAATGTTCGTCAGGTATTGTGGAAAAAATTTGGATTTTTACGTTACATGTGAGATCTCACAACACCGCTCCCGGGTGGGCTCGAACCACCAACCTTTCGGTTAACAGCCGACGGCGTTAACCATTGCGCAACGGAAGCCCAAAGATTAAATGATCGTCAGGTATTGTGGAAAAACTTTGACTTTTTACGTCACATCTGAGACCTCACAACACCGCTCACGGATGGGCTCGAAATACCAACCTTTCGGTTAACAGCCGAACGCGCTAACCATTGCGCCACGGAAGCCCAAAAATTAAATGGTCGTCGGGTATTGTGGAAACACTTTGGCTTTTTACGTTACATGTGAGATCTCACAACACCGCTCCCGGGTGGGCTCGAACCACCAACCTTTCGGTTAACAGCCGAACGCGCTAACTATTGCGCCACGGAAGCCCAAAAATTAAATGTTCGTCAGGTATTGTGGAAAAACTTTGACTTTTTACGTCACATCTGAGACCTCACAACACCGCTCACGGATGGGCTCGAACCACAAACCTTTCGGTTAACAGCCGAACGCGCTAACCATTGCGACACGGAAGCCCAAAGATTAAATGTTCGTCAGGTATTGTGGAAAAACTTTGACTTTTTACGTCACATCTGAGACTTCACAACACCGCTCCCGGATGGGCTCGAACCAGAAACCTTTTGAATAACAGCTGAACGCTCTAACCATTGCGCCACGGAAGACCAAAAATTAAATGTTCGTCAGTTATTTTTAAAAAACTCTGAATTTTACGTTACATCTACGACCTCACAACACCGCTCCCGGATGGGCTCGAACCACCAACCTTTCGGTTAACAGCCGACGGCGTTAACCATTGTGCAACGGAAGCCCAAAGATTAAATGTTCGTCAGGTATTGTGGAAAAGCTTTGACTTTTTACGTCACATCTGAGACTTCACAACACCGCTCCCGGATGGGCTCGAACCACAAACCTTTTGAATAACAGCTGAAGGCTCTAACCATTGCGCCACGGAAGCCCAAAAATTAAATGTTCGTCAGTTATTTTTAAAAAACTCTGAATTTTACGTTACATCTAAGACCTCACAACACCGCTCCCGGATGGGCTCGAACCACCAACCTTTCGGTTAACAGCCGACGGCGTTAACCATTGCGCAACGGAAGCCCAAAAGATTAAATGTTCGTCAGGTATTGTGGAAAAACTTTGGCTTTTTACGTTACATATGAGAGCTCACAACACCGCTCCCGGGTGGGCTCGAACCACCAACCTATTAGTTAACAGCCGAACGCGCTAACCATTGAGCCACGGAAGCCCAAAAATTAAATGGTCGTCAGGTATTGTGGAAAAACTTTAGCTTTTTACGTCACATCTGAGACTCCACAACACCGCTCCCGGATGGGCTCGAACCACCAATCTTTCGGTTAACAGCCGAACGCGCTAACCATTGCGCAACGGAAGCCCAAAGATTAAATGTTCGTCAGGTATTGTGGAAAAACTTTGGATTTTTACGGTACATGTGAGATTTCACAACACCGCTCGCGGGTGGGCTCGAACCACCAACCTTTCGGTTAACAGCCGAACGCGCTAACCATTGCGCCACGGAAGCTCAAAAATTAAATGGTCGTCAGGTATTGTGGAAAAACTTTGGCATTTGACATTATGTTTGAGATCTCACAACACCGCTCCCGGGTGGGCTCGAACCACCAACCTTTCGGTTAACAGCCGAACGCGCTAACCATTGCGCCACGGAAGCTCAAAAATTAAACGGTCGTCAGGTATTGTGGAAAAACTTTGGCTTTTTACGTTACATTTGAGACTTCACAACACGGCAGCCGGGTGGGCTCGAACCACCAACCTTTTGGTTAACATCCGATAGCGCTAACCTTCGAGCCAAGGAAGCTCAGAAATGAAATGGTCGTCAGGTATTGTGCAAAAACTCTGACTTTTTACGTCACATCCGAGACTTCAAAACACCGCTCCCGGATGGGCTCGAACCACAAACCTTTCGGTTAACAGCCGAACGCGCTAACCATTGCGCCACGGAAGCCCAAAAATTAAATGGTCGTCGGGTATTGTGGAAACACTTTGGCTTTTTACGTTACATGTGAGAGCTCACAACACCGCTCCCGGGTGGGCTCGAACCACCAACCTTTCGGTTAACAGCCGAACGCGCTAACCATTGCGCCACAGAAGCCCAAAGATTAAATGTTCGTCAGGTATTTTTAAAAAAGTCTGAATTTTACGTTACATCTAAGACCTCACAACACCGCTCCCGGATGGGCTCGAACCACCAACCTTTCGGTTAACAGCCGACGGCGTTAACCATTGCGCAACGGAAGCCCAAAGATTAAATGATCGTCAGGTATTGTGGAAAAACTTTGGATTTTTACGTTACATGTGAGATCTCACAACACCGCTCCCGGGTGGGCTCGAACCACCAACCTTTCGGTTAACAGCCGACGGCGTTAACCATTGCGCAACGGAAGCCCAAAAGATTAAATGTTCGTCAGGTATTGTGGAAAAACTTTGGATTTTTACGTTACATGTGAGATCTCACAACACCGCTAACGGGTGGGCTCGAACCACCAACCTTTCGGTTAACAGCCGACGGCGTTAACCATTGCGCAACGGAAGCCCAAAGATTAAATGATCGTCAGGTATTGTGGAAAAACTTTGACTTTTTACGTCACATCTGAGACCTCACAACACCGCTCACGGATGGGCTCGAACCACCAACCTATTAGTTAACAGCCGAACGCGCTAACCATTGAGCCACGGAAGCCCAAAAATTAAATGGTCGTCAGGTATTGTGGAAAAACTTTAGCTTTTTACGTCACATCTGAGACTCCACAACACCGCTCCCGGATGGGCTCGAACCACCAACCTTTCGGTTAACAGCCGAACGCGCTAACCATTGCGCCACGGAAGCCCAAAAATTAAATGTTCGTCAGTTATTTTTAAAAAACTCTGAATTTTACGTTACATCTAAGACCTCACAACACCGCTCCCGGATGGGCTCGAACCACCAACCTTTCGGTTAACAGCCGACGGCGTTAACCATTGCGCAACGGAAGCCCAAAGATTAAATGTTCGTCAGGTATTGTGGAAAACTTTGGATTTTTACGGTACATGTGAGATTTCACAACACCGCTCGCGGGTGGGCTCGAACCACCAACCTTTCGGTTAACAGCCGAACGCGCTAACCATTGCGCCACGGAAGCTCAAAAATTAAATGGTCGTCAGGTATTGTGGAAAAACTTTGGCATTTGACATTATGTTTGAGATCTCACAACACCGCTCCCGGGTGGGCTCGAACCACCAACCTTTCGGTTAACAGCCGAACGCGCTAACCATTGCGCCACGGAAACTCAAAAATTAAACGGTCGTCAGGTATTGTGGAAAAATTTTGGCTTTTTACGTTACATTTGAGACTTCACAACACGGCAGCCGGGTGGGCTCGAACCACCAACCTTTTGGTTAACATCCGATAGCGCTAACCTTCGAGCCAAGGAAGCTCAGAAATGAAATGGTCGTCAGGTATTGTGCAAAAACTCTGACTTTTTACGTCACATCCGAGACTTCAAAACACCGCTCCCGGATGGGCTCGAACCACAAACCTTTTGAATAACAGCTGAACGCGCTAACCATTGCGCCACGGAAGCCCAAAAATTAAATGTTCGTCAGATATTTTTAAAAAACTCTGAATTTTACGTTACATGTGAGATCTCACAACACCGCTCCCGGGTGGGCTCGAACCACCAACCTTTCGGTTAACAGCCGACGGCGTTAACCATTGCGCAACGGAAGCCCAAAGATTAAATGATCGTCAGGTATTGTGGAAAAACTTTGACTTTTTACGTCACATCTGAGACCTCACAACACCGCTCACGGATGGGCTCGAACCACCAACCTTTCGGTTAACAGCCGAACGCGCTAACCATTGCGCCACGGAAGCCCAAAAATTAAATGGTCGTCGGGTATTGTGGAAACACTTTGGCTTTTTACGTTACATGTGAGATCTCACAACACCGCTCCCGGGTGGGCTCGAACCACCAACCTTTCGGTTAACAGCCGAACGCGCTAACCATTGCGCCACGGAAGCCCAAAAATTAATTGTTCGTCAGGTATTGTGGAAAAACTTTGACTTTTTACGTCACATCTGAGACCTCACAACACCGCTCACGGATGGGCTCGAACCACCAACCTTTCGGTTAACAGCCGAACGCGCTAACCATTGCGACACGGAAGCCCAAAGATTAAATGTTCGTCAGGTATTGTGGAAAAACTTTGACTTTTTACGTCACATCTGAGACTTCACAACACCGCTCCCGGATGGGCTCGAACCAGAAACCTTTTGAATAACAGCTGAACGCTCTAACCATTGCGCCACGGAAGACCAAAAATTAAATGTTCGTCAGTTATTTTTAAAAAACTCTGAATTTTACGTTACATCTACGACCTCACAACACCGCTCCCGGATGGGCTCGAACCACCAACCTTTCGGTTAACAGCCGACGGCGTTAACCATTGTGCAACGGAAGCCCAAAGATTAAATGTTCGTCAGGTATTGTGGACAAGCTTTGACTTTTTACGTCACATCTGAGACTTCACAACACCGCTCCCGGATGGGCTCGAACCACAAACCTTTTGAATAACAGCTGAAGGCTCTAACCATTGCGCCACGGAAGCCCAAAAATTAAATGTTCGTCAGTTATTTTTAAAAAACTCTGAATTTTACGTTACATCTAAGACCTCACAACACCGCTCCCGGATGGGCTCGAACCACCAACCTTTCGGTTAACAGCCGACGGCGTTAACCATTGCGCAACGGAAGCCCAAAAGATTAAATGTTCGTCAGGTATTGTGGAAAAACTTTGGCTTTTTACGTTACATGTGAGAGCTCACAACACCGCTCCCGGGTGGGCTCGAACCACCAACCTTTCGGTTAACAGCTGAACGCTCTAACCATTGCGCCACGGAAGCCCAAAAATTAAATGTTCGTCAGTTATTTTTAAAAAACTCTGAATTTTACGTTACATCTAAGACCTCACAACACCGCTCCCGGATGGGCTCGAACCACCAACCTTTCGGTTAACAGCCGACGGCGTTAACCATTGCGCCACGGAAGCCCAAAGATTAAATGTTCGTCAGGTATTTTGGAAAAACTTTGGCATTTGACATTACGTTTGAGATCTCACAACACCGCTCCCGGGTGGGCTCGAACCACCAACCTATTAGTTAACAGCCGAACGCGCTAACCATTGAGCCACGGAAGCCCAAAAATTAAATGGTCGTCAGGTATTGTGGAAAAACTTTGGCTTTTTACGTCACATCTGAGACTCCACAACACCGCTCCCGGATGGGCTCGAACCACCAACCTTTCGGTTCACAGCCGAACGCGCTAACCATTGCGCCACGGAAGCCCAAAAATTAAATGTTCGTCAGTTATTTTTAAAAAACTCTGAATTTTACGTTACATCTAAGACCTCACAACACCGCTCCCGGATGGGCTCGAACCACCAACCTTTCGGTTAACAGCCGACGGCGTTAACCATTGCGCAACGGAAGCCCAAAAGATTAAATGTTCGTCAGGTATTGTGGAAAAACTTTGGCTTTTTACGTTACATGTGAGAGCTCACAACACCGCTCCCGGGTGGGCTCGAACCACCAACCTTTCGGTTAACAGCTGAACGCTCTAACCATTGCGCCACGGAAGCCCAAAAATTAAATGTTCGTCAGTTATTTTTAAAAAACTCTGAATTTTACGTTACATCTAAGACCTCACAACACCGCTCCCGGATGGGCTCGAACCACCAACCTTTCGGTTAACAGCCGACGGCGTTAACCATTGCGCCACGGAAGCCCAAAGATTAAATGTTCGTCAGGTATTTTGGAAAAACTTTGGCATTTGACATTACGTTTGAGATCTCACAACACCGCTCCCGGGTGGGCTCGAACCACCAACCTATTAGTTAACAGCCGAACGCGCTAACCATTGAGCCACGGAAGCCCAAAAATTAAATGGTCGTCAGGTATTGTGGAAAAACTTTGGCTTTTTACGTCACATCTGAGACTCCACAACACCGCTCCCGGATGGGCTCGAACCACCAACCTTTCGGTTCACAGCCGAACGCGCTAACCATTGCGCCACGGAAGCCCAAAAATTAAATGTTCGTCAGTTATTTTTAAAAAACTCTGAATTTTACGTTACATCTAAGACCTCACAACACCGCTCCCGGATGGGCTCGAACCACCAACCTTTCGGTTAACAGCCGACGGCGTTAACCATTGCGCAACGGAAGCTCAAAAATTAAATGGTCGTCAGGTATTGTGGAAAAACTTTGGCATTTGACATTACGTTTGAGATCTCACAACACCGCTCCCGGGTGGGCTCGAACCACCAACCTATTAGTTAACAGCCGAACGCGCTAACCATTGAGCCACGGAAGCCCAAAAATTAAATGGTCGTCAGGTATTGTGGAAAAACTTTGGCTTTTTACGTCACATCTGAGACTCCACAACACCGCTCCCGGATGGGCTCGAACCACCAACCTTTCGGTTCACAGCCGAACGCGCTAACCATTGCGCCACGGAAGCCCAAAAATTAAATGTTCGTCAGTTATTTTTAAAAAACTCTGAATTTTACGTTACATCTAAGACCTCACAACACCGCTCCCGGATGGGCTCGAACCACCAACCTTTCGGTTAACAGCCGACGGCGTTAACCATTGCGCAACGGAAGCCCAAAGATTAAATGTTCGTCAGGTATTGTGGAAAAACTTTGGATTTTTACGTTACATGTGAGATTTCACAACACCGCTCCCGGGTGGGCTCGAACCACCAACCTTTCGGTTAACAGCCGAACGCGCTAACCATTGCGCCACGGAAGCTCAAAAATTAAATGGTCGTCAGGTATTGTGGAAAAACTTTGGCATTTGACATTACGTTTGAGATCTCACAACACCGCTCCCGGGTGGGCTCGAACCACCAACCTTTCGGTTAACAGCCGAACGCGCTAACCATTGCGCCACGGAAGCTCAAATATTAAACGGTCGTCAGGTATTGTGGAAAAACTTTGGCTTTTTACGTTACATTTGAGACTTCACAACACGGCAGCCGGGTGGGCTCGAACCACCAACCTTTTGGTTAACATCCGAACGCGCTAACCTTCGAGCCAAGGAAGCTCAGAAATGAAATGGTCGTCAGGTATTGTGCAAAAACTCATACTTTTTACGTCACATCCGAGACTTCAAAACACCGCTCCCGGATGGGCTCGAACCACAAACCTTTTGAATAACAGCTGAACGCGCTAACCATTGCGCCACGGAAGCCCAAAAATTAAATGTTCGTCAGATATTTTTAAAAAACTCTGAATTTTACGTTACATCTAAGACCTCACAACACCGCTCCCGGATGGGCTCGAACCACCAACCTTTCGGTTAACAGCCGACGGCGTTAACCATTGCGCAACGGAAGCCCTAAGATTAAATGTTCGTCAGGTATTGTGGAAAAACTTTGGATTTTTACGTTACATGTGAGATCTCACAACACCGCTCCCGGGTGGGCTCGAACCACCAACCTTTCGGTTAACAGCCGAACGCGCTAACCATTGCGCCACGGAAGCCCAAAAATTAAATGTTCGTCAGGTATTGTGGAAAAACTTTGACTTTTTACGTCACATCTGAGACCTCACAACACCGCTCACGGATGGGCTCGAACCACCAACCTTTCGGTTAACAGCCGAACGCGCTAACAATTGCGACACGGAAGCCCATAGATTAAATGTTCGTCAGGTATTGTGGAAAAACTTTGACTTTTTACGTCACATCTGAGACTTCACAACACCGCTCCTGGATGGGCTCGAACCAGAAACCTTTTGAATAACAGCTGAACGCTCTAACCATTGCGCCACGGAAGACCAAAAATTAAATGTTCGTCAGTTATTTTTAAAAAACTCTGAATTTTACGTTACATCTACGACCTCACAACATCGCTCCCGGATGGGCTCGAACCACCAACCTTTCGGTTAACAGCCGACGGCGGTAACCATTGTGCAACGGAAGCCCAAAGATTAAATGTTCGTCAGGTATTGTGGAAAAGCTTTGACTTTTTACGTCACATCTGGGACTTCACAACACCGCTCCCGGATGGGCTCGAACCACAAACCTTTTGAATAACAGCTGAACGCTCTAACCATTGCGCCACGGAAGCCCAAAAATTAAATGTTCGTCAGTTATTTTTAAAAAACTGAATTTTACGTTACATCTAAGACCACACAACACCGCTCCCGGATGGGCTCGAACCACCAACCTTTCGGTTAACAGCCGACGGCGTTAACCATTGCGCAACGGAAGCCCAAAAGATTAAATGTTCGTCAGGTATTGTGGAAAAACTTTGGCTTTTTACGTTACATGTGAGAGCTCACAACACCGCTCCCGGGTGGGCTCGAACCACCAACCTTTCGGTTAACAGCTGAACGCTCTAACCATTGCGCCACGAAAGCCCAAAAATTAAATGTTCGTCAGTTATTTTTAAAAAACTCTGAATTTTACGTTACATCTAAGACCTCACAACACCGCTCCCGGATGGGCTCGAACCACCAACCTTTCGGTTAACAGCCGACGGCGTTAACCATTGCGCAACGGAAGCCCAAAGATTAAATGTTCGTCAGGTATAGTGGAAAAACTTTGACTTTTTACGTCACATCTGACACCTCACAACACCGCTCACGGATGGGCTCGAACCACCAACCTTTCGGTTAAAGGCCGAACGCGCTAACCATTGCGCCACGGAAGCCCAAATATTAAATGGTCGTCGGGTATTGTGGAAACACTTTGGCTTTTTACGTTACATGTGAGAGCTCACAACACCGCTACCGGGTGGGCTCGAACCACCAACCTTTCGGTTAACAGCCGAACGCGCTAAATATTGCGCCACAGAAGCCCAAAGATTAAATGTTCGTCAGTTATTTTTAAAAAACTCTGAATTTTACGTTACATCTAAGACCTCACAACACCGCTCCCGGATGGGCTCGAACCACCAACCTTTCGGTTAACAGCCGACAGCGTTAACCATTGCGCAACGGAAGCCCAAAGATTAAATGTTCGTCAGGTATTGTGGAAAAACTTTTGATTTTTACGTTACATGTGAGATTTCACAACACCGCTCCCGGGTGGGCTCGAACCACCAACCTTTCGGTTAACAGCCGAACGCGCTAACCATTGCGCCACGGAAGCCCAAAAATTAAATGGTCGTCGGGTATTGTGGAAACACTTTGGCTTTTTACGTTACATGTGAGAGCTCACAACACCGCTCCCGGGTGGGCTCGAACCACCAACCTTTCGGTTAACAGCCGAACGCGCTAACCATTGCGCCACGGAAGCCCAAAAATTAAATGGTCGTCGGGTATTGTGGAAACACTTTGGCTTTTTACGTTACATCTAAGACCTCACAACACCGCTCCCGGATGGGCTCGAACCACCAACCTTTCGGTTAACAGCCGAACGCGCTAACCATTGCGCCACGGAAGCCCAAAAATTAAATGTTCGTCAGTTATTTTTAAAACTCTGAATTTTACGTTACATCTAAGACCTCACAACACCGCTCCCGGATGGGCTCGAACCACCAACCTTTCGGTTAACAGCCGACGGCGTTAACCATTGCGCAACGGAAGCCCAAAAATTAAATGTTCGTCAGGTATTGTGGAAAAACTTTGACTTTTTACGTCACATCTGAGCCCTCACAACACCGCTCCCGTATGGGCTCGAACCACCAACCTTTCGGTTAACAGCCGAACGCGCTAACCATTGCGCCACGGAAGCTCAAAAATTAAATGGTCGTCAGGTATTGTGGAAAAACTTTGACTTTTTACGTCACATCTGAGACCTCACAACACCGCTCCCGGATGGTCTCGAACCACCAACCTTTCAGTTAACAGCCGAACGCGCTAACCATTGCGCCACGGAAGCCCAAAGATTAAATGTTCGTCAGGTATTTTTAAAAAACTCTGAAGTTTACGTTACATCTAAGACCTCACAACACCGCTCCCGGATGGGCTCGAACCACCAACCTTTCGGTTAACAGCCGACGGCGTTAACCATTGCGCAACGGAAGCCCAAAGATTAAATGGTCGTCAGGTATTGTGGAAAAACTTTGGCTTTTTACGTTACATTTGAGACTTCACAACACTGCTCCCGGGTGGGCTCGAACCACCAACCTTAAGCTTAACATCCGAACACGCTAACCATGGAGCCAAGGAAGCCCAAAAATTAAATGTTCGTCAGTTATTTTTAAAAAACTCTGAATTTTACGTTACATCTAAGACCTCACAACACCGCTCCCGGGTGGGCTCGAACCACCAACCTTTCGGTTAACAGCCGAACGCGCTAACCATTGCGCCACGGAAGCCCAAAAATTAAATGGTCGTCGGGTATTGTGGAAACACTTTGGCTTTTTACGTTACATGTGAGAGCTCACAACACCGCTCCCGGGTGGGCTCGAACGACCAACCTTTCGGTTAACAGCCGAACGCGCTAACCATTGCGCCACGGAAGCCCAAAAATTAAATGGTCGTCGGGTATTGTGGAAACACTTTGGCTTTTTACGTTACATGTGAGAGCTCACAACACCGCTCCCGGGTGGGCTCGAACCACCAACCTTTCGGTTAACAGCCGAACGCGCTAACCATTGCGCCACAGAAGCCCAAAGATTAAATGTTCGTCAGGTATTTTTAAAAAACTCTGAATTTTACGTTACATCTAAGACCTCACAACACCGCTCCCGGATGGGCTCGAACCACCAACCTTTCGGTTAACAGCCGACGGCGTTAACCATTGTGCAACGGAAGCCCAAAGATTAAATGTTCGTCAGGTATTGTGGAAAAGCTTTGACTTTTTACGTCACATCTGAGACTTCACAACACCGCTCCCGGATGGGCTCGAACCACAAACCTTTTGAATAACAGCTGAACGCTCTAACCATTGCGCCACGGAAGCCCAAAAATTAAATGTTCGTCAGTTATTTTTAAAAAACTCTGAATTTTACGTTACATCTAAGACCTCACAACACCGCTCCCGGATGGGCTCGAACCACCAACCTTTCGGTTAACAGCCGACGGCGTTAACCATTGCGCAACGGAAGCCCAAAAGATTAAATGTTCGTCAGGTATTGTGGAAAAACTTTGGCTTTTTACGTTACATGTGAGAGCTCACAACACCGCTCCCGGGTGGGCTCGAACCACCAACCTTTCGGTTAACAGCTGAACGCTCTAACCATTGCGCCACGGAAGCCCAAAAATTAAATGTTCGTCAGTTATTTTTAAAAAACTCTGAATTTTACATTACATCTAAGACCTCACAACACCGCTCCCGGATGGGCTCGAACCACCAACCTTTCGGTTAACGACCGACGGCGTTAACCATTGCGCAACGGAAGCCCAAAGATTAAATGTTCGTCAGGTATTGTGGAAAAACTTTGACTTTTTACGTCACATCTGAGACCTCACAACACCGCTCACGGATGGGCTCGAACCACCAACCTTTCGGTTAACAGCCGAACGCGCTAACCATTGCGCCACGGAAGCCCAAAAATTAAATGGTCGTCGGGTATTGTGGAAACACTTTGGCTTTTTACGTTACATGTGAGAGCTCACAACACCGCTCCCGGGTGGGCTCGAACCACCAACCTTTCGGTTAACAGCCGAACGCGCTAACCATTGCGCCACAGAAGCCCAAAGATTAAATGTTCGTCAGGTATTTTTAAAAAAGTCTGAATTTTACGTTACATCTAAGACCTCACAACACCGCTCCCGGATGGGCTCGAACCACCAACCTTTCGGTTAACAGCCGAACGCGCTAACCATTGCGCCACGGAAGCCCAAAAATTAAATGTTCGTCAGTTATTTTTAAAAAACTCTGAATTTTACGTTACATCTAAGACCTCACAACACCGCTCCCGGATGGGCTCGAACCACCAACCTTTCGGTTAACAGCCGACGGTGTTAACCATTGCGCAACGGAAGCCCAAAGATTAAATGTTCGTCAGGTATTGTGGAAAAACTTTGGATTTTTACGTTACATGTGAGATTTCAAAACACCGCTCCCGGGTGGGCTCGAACCACCAACCTTTCGGTTAACAGCCGAACGCGCTAACCATTGCGCCACGGAAGCCCAAAAATTAAATGGTCGTCGGGTATTGTGGAAACACTTTGGCTTTTTACGTTACATGTCAGAGCTCACAACACAGCTCCCGGGTGGGGTCGAACCACCAACCTTTCGGTTAACAGCCGAACGCGCTAACCATTTCGCCACGGAAGCCCAAAAATTAAATGGTCGTCGGGTATTGTGGAAACACTTTGGCTTTTTACGTTACATGTGAGAGCTCACAACACCGCTCCCGGGTGGGCTCGAACCACCAACCTTTCGGTTAACAGCCGAACGCGCTAACCATTGACCACAGAAGCCCAAAGATTAAATGTTCTTCAGGTATTTTAAAAAACTCTGAATTATACGTTACATCTAAGACCTCACAACACCGCTCCCGGATGGGCTCGAACCACCAAACTTTCGGTTAACAGCCGAACGCGCTAACCATTGCGCCACGGAAGCCCAAAAATTAAATGTTCGTCAGCTATTTTTAAAAAACTCTGAATTTAACGTTACATCTAAGACCTCACAACACCGCTCCCGGGTGGGCTCGAACCACCAACCTTTCGGTTAACAGCCGAACGCGCTAACCATTGCGCCACGGAAGCCCAAAAATTAAATGGTCGTCGGGTATTGTGGAAACACTTTGGCTTTTTACGTTACATGTGAGAGCTCACAACACCGCTCCCGGGTGGGCTCGAACCACCAACCTTTCGGTTAACAGCCGAACGCGCTAACCATTGCGCCACGGAAGCCCAAAAATTAAATGGTCGTCGGGTATTGTGGAAACACTTTGGCTTTTTACGTTACATGTGAGAGCTCACAACACCGCTCCTGGGTGGGCTCGAACCACCAACCTTTCGGTTAACAGCCGAACGCGCTAACCATTGCGCCACAGAAGCCCAAAGATTAAATGTTCGTCAGGTATTTTTAAAAAACTCTGAATTTTACGTTACATCTAAGACCTCACAACACCGCTCCCGGATGGGCTCGAACCACCAACCTTTCGGTTAACGGCCGACGGCGTTAACCATTGCGCAACGGAAGCCCAAAGATTAAATGTTCGTCAGGTATTGTGGAAAAACTTTGACTTTTTACGTCACATCTGAGACCTCACAACACCGCTCACGGATGGGCTCGAACCACCAACCTTTCGGTTAACAGCCGAACGCGCTAACCATTGCGCCACGGAAGCCCAAAAATTAAATGGTCGTCGGGTATTGTGGAAACACTTTGGCTTTTTACGTTACATGTGAGAGCTCACAACACCGCTCCCGGGTGGGCTCGAACCACCAACCTTTCGGTTAACAGCCGAACGCGCTAACCATTGCGCCACAGAAGCCCAAAGATTAAATGTTCGTCAGGTATTTTTAAAAAAGTCTGAATTTTACGTTACATCTAAGACCTCACAACACCGCTCCCGGATGGGCTCGAACCACCAACCTTTCGGTTAACAGCCGAACGCGCTAACCATTGCGCCACGGAAGCCCAAAAATTAAATGTTCGTCAGTTATTTTTAAAAAACTCTGAATTTTACGTTACATCTAAGACCTCACAACACCGCTCCCGGATGGGCTCGAACCACCAACCTTTCGGTTAACAGCCGACGGTGTTAACCATTGCGCAACGGAAGCCCAAAGATTAAATGTTCGTCAGGTATTGTGGAAAAACTTTGGATTTTTACGTTACATGTGAGATTTCAAAACACCGCTCCCGGGTGGGCTCGAACCACCAACCTTTCGGTTAACAGCCGAACGCGCTAACCATTGCGCCACGGAAGCCCAAAAATTAAATGGTCGTCGGGTATTGTGGAAACACTTTGGCTTTTTGCGTTACATGTCAGAGCTCACAACACAGCTCCCGGGTGGGGTCGAACCACCAACCTTTCGGTTAACAGCCGAACGCGCTAACCATTTCGCCACGGAAGCCCAAAAATTAAATGGTCGTCGGGTATTGTGGAAACACTTTGGCTTTTTACGTTACATGTGAGAGCTCACAACACCGCTCCCGGGTGGGCTCGAACCACCAACCTTTCGGTTAACAGCCGAACGCGCTAACCATTGACCACAGAAGCCCAAAGATTAAATGTTCGTCAGGTATTTTTAAAAAACTCTGAATTATACGTTACATCTAAGACCTCACAACACCGCTCCCGGATGGGCTCGAACCACCAACCTTTCGGTTAACAGCCGAACGCGCTAACCATTGCGCCACGGAAGCCCAAAAATTAAATGTTCGTCAGCTATTTTTAAAAAACTCTGAATTTAACGTTACATCTAAGACCTCACAACACCGCTCCCGGGTGGGCTCGAACCACCAACCTTTCGGTTAACAGCCGAACGCGCTAACCATTGCGCCACGGAAGCCCAAAAATTAAATGGTCGTCGGGTATTGTGGAAACACTTTGGCTTTTTACGTTACATGTGAGAGCTCACAACACCGCTCCCGGGTGGGCTCGAACCACCAACCTTTCGGTTAACAGCCGAACGCGCTAACCATTGCGCCACGGAAGCCCAAAAATTAAATGGTCGTCGGGTATTGTGGAAACACTTTGGCTTTTTACGTTACATGTGAGAGCTCACAACACCGCTCCTGGGTGGGCTCGAACCACCAACCTTTCGGTTAACAGCCGAACGCGCTAACCATTGCGCCACAGAAGCCCAAAGATTAAATGTTCGTCAGGTATTTTTAAAAAACTCTGAATTTTACGTTACATCTAAGACCTCACAACACCGCTCCCGGATGGGCTCGAACCACCAACCTTTTGAATAACAGCTGAACGCTCTAACCATTGCGCCACGGAAGCCCAAAAATTAAATGTTCGTCAGTTATTTTTAAAAAACTCTGAATTTTACGTTACATCTAAGACCTCACAACACCGCTCCCGGATGGGCTCGAACCACCAACCTTTCGGTTAACAGCCGACGGCGTTAACCATTGCGCAACGGAAGCCCAAAAGATTAGATGTTCGTCAGGTATTGTGGAAAAACTTTGGCTTTTTACGTTACATGTGAGAGCTCACAACACCGCTCCCGGGTGGGCTCGAACCACCAACCTTTCGGTTAACAGCTGAACGCTCTAACCATTGCGCCACGGAAGCCCAAAAATTAAATGTTCGTCAGTTATTTTTAAAAAACTCTGAATTTTACGTTACATCTAAGACCTCACAACACCGCTCCCGGATGGGCTCGAACCACCAACCTTTCGGTTAACAGCCGACGGCGTTAACCATTGCGCAACGGAAGCCCAAAGATTAAATGTTCGTCAGGTATTGTGGAAAAACTTTGACTTTTTACGTCACATCTGAGACTTCACAACACCGCTCACGGATGGGCTCGAACCACCAACCTTTCGGTTAACAGCCGAACGCGCTAACCATTGCGCCACGGAAGCCCAAAAATTAAATGGTCGTCGGGTATTGTGGAAACACTTTGGCTTTTTACGTTACATGTGAGAGCTCACAACACCGCTCCCGGGTGGGCTCGAACCACCAACCTTTCGGTTAACAGCCGAACGCGCTAACCATTGCGCCACAGAAGCCCAAAGATTAAATGTTCGTCAGGTATTTTTAAAAAACTCTGAATTTTACGTTACATCTAAGACCTCACAACACCGCTCCCGGATGGGCTCGAACCACCAACCTTTCGGTTAACAGCCGAACGCGCTAACCATTGCGCCACGGAAGCCCAAAAATTAAATGTTCGTCAGTTATTTTTAAAAAACTCTGAATTTTACGTTACATCTAAGACCTCACAACACCGCTCCCGGATGGGCTCGAACCACCAACCTTTCGGTTAACAGCCGACGGCGTTAACCATTGCGCAACGGAAGCCCAAAGATTAAATGTTCGTCAGGTATTGTGGAAAAACTTTGGATTTTTTCGTTACATGTGAGATTTCACAACACCGCTCCCGGGTGGGCTCGAACCACCAACCTTTCGGTTAACAGCCGAACGCGCTAACCATTGCGCCACGGAAGCCCAAAAATTAAATGGTCGTCGGGTATTGTGGAAACACTTTGGCTTTTTACGTTACATCTAAGACCTCACAACACCGCTCCCGGATGGGCTCGAACCACCAACCTTTCGGTTAACAGCCGACGGCGTTAACCATTGTGCAACGGAAGCCCAAAGATTAAATGTTCGTCAGGTATTGTGGAAAAGCTTTGACTTTTTACGTCACATCTGAGACTTCACAACACCGCTCCCGGATGGGCTCGAACCACAAACCTTTTGAATAACAGCTGAACGCTCTAACCATTGCGCCACGGAAGCCCAAAAATTAAATGTTCGTCAGTTATTTTTAAAAAACTCTGAATTTTACGTTACATCTAAGACCTCACAACACCGCTCCCGGATGGGCTCGAACCACCAACCTTTCGGTTAACAGCCGACGGCGTTAACCATTGCGCAACGGAAGCCCAAAAGATTAGATGTTCGTCAGGTATTGTGGAAAAACTTTGGCTTTTTACGTTACATGTGAGAGCTCACAACACCGCTCCCGGGTGGGCTCGAACCACCAACCTTTCGGTTAACAGCTGAACGCTCTAACCATTGCGCCACGGAAGCCCAAAAATTAAATGTTCGTCAGTTATTTTTAAAAAACTCTGAATTTTACGTTACATCTAAGACCTCACAACACCGCTCCCGGATGGGCTCGAACCACCAACCTTTCGGTTAACAGCCGACGGCGTTAACCATTGCGCAACGGAAGCCCAAAGATTAAATGTTCGTCAGGTATTGTGGAAAAACTTTGACTTTTTACGTCACATCTGAGACTTCACAACACCGCTCACGGATGGGCTCGAACCACCAACCTTTCGGTTAACAGCCGAACGCGCTAACCATTGCGCCACGGAAGCCCAAAAATTAAATGGTCGTCGGGTATTGTGGAAACACTTTGGCTTTTTACGTTACATGTGAGAGCTCACAACACCGCTCCCGGGTGGGCTCGAACCACCAACCTTTCGGTTAACAGCCGAACGCGCTAACCATTGCGCCACAGAAGCCCAAAGATTAAATGTTCGTCAGGTATTTTTAAAAAACTCTGAATTTTACGTTACATCTAAGACCTCACAACACCGCTCCCGGATGGGCTCGAACCACCAACCTTTCGGTTAACAGCCGAACGCGCTAACCATTGCGCCACGGAAGCCCAAAAATTAAATGTTCGTCAGTTATTTTTAAAAAACTCTGAATTTTACGTTACATCTAAGACCTCACAACACCGCTCCCGGATGGGCTCGAACCACCAACCTTTCGGTTAACAGCCGACGGCGTTAACCATTGCGCAACGGAAGCCCAAAGATTAAATGTTCGTCAGGTATTGTGGAAAAACTTTGGATTTTTTCGTTACATGTGAGATTTCACAACACCGCTCCCGGGTGGGCTCGAACCACCAACCTTTCGGTTAACAGCCGAACGCGCTAACCATTGCGCCACGGAAGCCCAAAAATTAAATGGTCGTCGGGTATTGTGGAAACACTTTGGCTTTTTACGTTACATGTCAGAGCTCACAACACCGCTCCCGGGTGGGGTCGAACCACCAACCTTTCGGTTAACAGCCGAACGCGCTAACCATTGCGCCACGGAAGCCCAAAAATTAAATGGTCGTCGGGTATTGTGGAAACACTTTGGCTTTTTACGTTACATGTGAGAGCTCACAACACCGCTCCCGGGTGGGCTCGAACCACCAACCTTTCGGTTAACAGCCGAACGCGCTAACCATTGACCACAGAAGCCCAAAGATTAAATGTTCGTCAGGTATTTTTAAAAAACTCTGAATTATACGTTACATCTAAGACCTCACAACACCGCTCCCGGATGGGCTCG
Source organism: Phalangium opilio (assembly GCF_054372755.1). Classification (NCBI taxonomy): domain Eukaryota; kingdom Metazoa; phylum Arthropoda; class Arachnida; order Opiliones; family Phalangiidae; genus Phalangium; species Phalangium opilio. The sequence goes on from NW_028324228.1 coordinate 6,244,332, forward strand.
AACCACCAACCTTTCGGTTAACAGCCGAACGCGTTAACCATTGCGCCACGGAAGCCCAAAAATTAAATGTTCGTCAGTTATTTTTAAAAAACTCTGAATTTTACGTTACATCTAAGACCTCACAACACCGCTCCCGGATGGGATCGAACCACCAACCTTTCGGTTAACAGCCGACGGCGTTAACCATTGCGCAACGGAAGCCCAAAGATTAAATGTTCGTCAGGTATTGTGGAAAAACTTTGACTTTTTACGTCACATCTGAGACCTCACAACACCGCTCACGGATGGGCTCGAACCACCAACCTTTCGGTTAACAGCCGAACGCGCTAACCATTGCGCCACGGAAGCCCAAAAATTAAATGGTCGTCGGGTATTGTGGAAACACTTTGACTTTTTACGTTACATGTGAGAGCTCACAACACCGCTACCGGGTGGGCTCGAACCACCAACCTTTCGGCTAACAGCCGAACGCGCTAACCATTGTGCCACAGAAGCCCAAAGATTAAATGTTCGTCAGGTATTTTTAAAAAACTCTGAATTTTACGTTACATCTAAGACCTCACAACACCGCTCCCGGATGGGCTCGAACCACCAACCTTTCGGTTAACAGCCGAACGCGCTAACCATTGCGCCACGGAAGCCCAAAAATTAAATGTTCGTCAGTTATTTTTAAAAAACTCTGAATTTTACGTTACATCTAAGACCTTCCAACACCGCTCCCGGATGGGCTCGAACCACCAACCTTTCGGTTAACAGCCGACGGCGTTAACCATTGCGCAACGGAAGCCCAAAGATTAAATGTTCGTCAGGTATTGTGGAAAAACTTTGGATTTTTACGTTACATGTGAGATTTCACAACACCGCTCCCGGGTGGGCTCGAACCACCAACCTTTCGGTTAACAGCCGAACGCGCTAACCATTGCGCCACGGAAGCCCAAAAATTAAATGGTCGTCGGGTATTGTGGAAACACTTTGGCTTTTTACGTTACATGTCAGAGCTCACAACACCGCTCCCGGGTGGGGTCGAACCACCAACCTTTCGGTTAACAGCAGAACGCGCTAACCATTGCGCCACGGAAGCCCAAAAATTAAATGGTCGTCGGGTATTGTGGAAACACTTTGGCTTTTTACGTTACATGTGAGAGCTCACAACACCGCTCCCGGGTGGGCTCGAACCACCAACCTTTCGGTTAACAGCCGAACGCGCTAACCATTGACCAAAGAAGCCCAAAGATTAAATGTTCGTCAGGTATTTTTAAAAAACTCTGAATTATACGTTACATCTAAGACCTCACAACACCGCTCCCGGATGGGCTCGAACCACCAACCTTTCGGTTAACAGCCGAACGCGCTAACCATTGCGCCACGGAAGCCCAAAAATTAAATGTTCGTCAGTTATTTTTAAAAAACTCTGAATTTTACGTTACATCTAAGACCTCACAACACCGCTCCCGGATGGGATCGAACCACCAACCTTTCGGTTAACAGCCGACGGCGTTAACCATTGCGCAAAGGAAGCCCAAAGATTAAATGTTCGTCAGGTATTGTGGAAAAACTTTGACTTTTTACGTCACATCTGAGACCTCACAACACCGCTCCCGGATGGGCTCGAACCACCAACCTTTCGGTTAACAGCCGACGGCGTTAACCATTGCGCAACGGAAGCCCAAAGATTAAATGTTCGTCAGGTATTGTGGAAAAACTTTTAATTTTTACGTTACCTGTGAGATTTCACAACTCCGCTCCCGGGTGGGCTCGAACCACCAACCTATTAGTTAACAGTCGAACGCGCTAACCATTGAGCCACGGAAGCCCAAAAATTAAATGGTCGTCAGGTATTGTGGAAACACTTTGGCTTTTTACGTTACATTTGAGACTTCACAACACTGCTCCCGGGTGGGCTCGAACCACCAACCTTAAGCTTAACATCCGAACACGCTAACCATGGAGCCAAGGAAGCCCAAAAATTAAATGTTCGTCAGTTATTTTTAAAAAACTCTGAATTTTACGTTACATCTAAGACCTCACAACACGGTCCCGGGTGGGCTCGAACCACCAACCTTTCGGTTAACAGCCGAACGCGCTAACCATTGCGCCACGGAAGCTCAAAAATTAAATGGTCGTCAGGTATTGTGAAAAACTTTGGCTTTTTACGTTACATTTGAGACTTCACAACACGGCAGCCGGGTGGGCTCGAACCACCAACCTTTTGGTTAACATCCGACGGCGTTAACCATTGCGCAACGGAAGCCCAAAAGGTTAAATGTTCGTCAGGTATTGTGGAAAAACTTTGGCTTTTTACGTTACATGTGAGATCTCACAACACCGCTCCCGGGTGGGCTCGAACCACCAACCTTTCGGTTAACAGCTGAACGCTCTAACCATTGCGCCACGGAAGCCCAAAAATTAAATGTTCGTCAGTTATTTTTAAAAAACTCTGAATTTTACGTTACATCTAAGACCTCACAACACCGCTCCCGGATGGGCTCGAACCACCAACCTTTCGGTTAACAGCCGACGGCGTTAACCATTGCGCAACGGAAGCCCAAAGATTAAATGTTCGTCAGGTATTGTGGAAAAACTTTGACTTTTTACGTCACATCTGAGACCTCACAACACCGCTCACGGATGGGCTCGAACCACCAACCTTTCGGTTAACAGCCGAACGCGCTAACCATTGCGCCACAGAAGCCCAAAGATTAAATGTTCGTCAGGTATTTTTAAAAAACTCTGAATTTTACGTTACATCTAAGACCTCACAACACCGCTCCCGGATGGGCTCGAACCACCAACCTTTCGGTTAACAGCCGACGGCGTTAACCATTGCGCAACGGAAGCCCAAAGATTAAATGTTCGTCAGGTATTGTGGAAAAACTTTGGATTTTTACGTTACATGTGAGATTTCACAACACCGCTCCCGGGTGGGCTCGAACCACCAACCTTTCGGTTAACAGCCGAACGCGCTAACCATTGCGCCACGGAAGCCCAAAAATTAAATGGTCGTCGGGTATTGTGGAAACACTTTGGCTTTTTACGTTACATGTCAGAGCTCACAACACCGCTCCCGGGTGGGGTCGAACCACCAACCTTTCGGTTAACAGCCGAACGCGCTAACCATTGCGCCACGGAAGCCCAAAAATTAAATGGTCGTCGGGTATTGTGGAAACACTTTGGCTTTTTACGTTACATGTGAGAGCTCACAACACCGCTCCCGGGTGGGCTCGAACCACCAACCTTTCGGTTAACAGCCGAACGCGCTAACCATTGCGCCACAGAAGCCCAAAGATTAAATGTTCGTCAGGTATTTTTAAAAAACTCTGAATTTTACGTTACATCTAAGACCTCACAACACCGCTCTTGGATGGGCTCGAACCACCAACCTTTCGGTTAACAGCCGAACGCGCTAACCATTGCGCCACGGAAGCCCAAAAATTAAATGTTCGTCAGTTATTTTTAAAAAACTCTGAATTTTACGTTACATCTAAGACCTCACAACACCGCTCCCGGATGGGCTCGAACCACCAACCTTTCGGTTAACAGCCGACGGCGTTAACCATTGCGCAACGGAAGCCCAAAGATTAAATGTTCGTCAGGTATTGTGGAAAAACTTTGACTTTTTACGTCACATCTGAGACCTCACAACACCGCTCACGGATGGGCTCGAACCACCAACCTTTCGGTTAACAGCCGAACGCGCTAACCATTGCGCCACGGAAGCCCAAAAATTAAATGGTCGTCGGGTATTGTGGAAACACTTTGGCTTTTTACGTTACATGTGAGAGCTCACAACACCGCTCCCGGGTGGGCTCGAACCACCAACCTTTCGGTTAACAGCCGAATGCGCTAACCATTGCGCCACAGAAGCCCAAAGATTAAATGTTCGTCAGGTATTTTTAAAAAACTCTGAATTTTACGTTACATCTAAGACCTCACAACACCGCTCCCGGATGGGCTCGAACCACCAACCTTTCGGTTAACAGCCGAACGCGCTAACCATTGCGCCACGGAAGCCCAAAAATTAAATGTTCGTCAGTTATTTTTAAAAAACTCTGAATTTTACGTTACATCTAAGACCTCACAACACCGCTCCCGGATGGGCTCGAACCACCAACCTTTCGGTTAACAGCCGACGGCGTTAACCATTGCGCAACGGAAGCCCAAAGATTAAATGTTCGTCAGGTATTGTGGAAAAACTTTGGATTTTTACGTTACATGTGAGATTTCACAACACCGCTCCCGGGTGGGCTCGAACCACCAACCTTTCGGTTAACAGCCGAACGCGCTAACCATTGCGCCACGGAAGCCCAAAAATTAAATGGTCGTCGGGTATTGTGGAAACACTTTGGCTTTTTACGTTACATGTCCGAGCTCACAACACCGCTCCCGGGTGGGGTCGAACCACCAACCTTTCGGTTAACAGCCGAACGCGCTAACCATTGCGCCACGGAAGCCCAAAAATTAAATGGTCGTCGGGTATTGTGGAAACACTTTGGCTTTTTACGTTACATGTGAGAGCTCACAACACCGCTCCCGGGTGGGCTCGAACCACCAACCTTTCGGTTAACAGCCGAACGCGCTAACCATTGCGCCACAGAAGCCCAAAGATTAAATGTTCGTCAGGTATTTTTAAAAAACTCTGAATTTTACGTTACATCTAAGACCTCACAACACCGCTCCCGGATGGGCTCGAACCACCAACCTTTCGGTTAACAGCCGAACGCGCTAACCATTGCGCCACGGAAGCCCAAAAATTAAATGTTCGTCAGTTATTTTTAAAAAACTCTGAATTTTACGTTACATCTAAGACCTCACAACACCGCTCCCGGATGGGCTCGAACCACCAACCTTTCGGTTAACAGCCGACGGCGTTAACCATTGCGCAACGGAAGCCCAAAGATTAAATGTTCGTCAGGTATTGTGGAAAAACTTTGGATTTTTACGTTACATGTGAGATTTCACAACACCGCTCCCGGGTGGGCTCGAACCACCAACCTTTCGGTTAACAGCCGAACGCGCTAACCATTGCGCCACGGAAGCCCAAAAATTAAATGGTCGTCGGGTATTGTGGAAACACTTTGGCTTTTTACGTTACATGTCAGAGCTCACAACACCGCTCCCGGGTGGGGTCGAACCACCAACCTTTCGGTTAACAGCCGAACGCGCTAACCATTGCGCCACGGAAGCCCAAAAATTAAATGGTCGTCGGGTATTGTGGAAACACTTTGGCTTTTTACGTTACATGTGAGAGCTCACAACACCGCTCCCGGGTGGGCTCGAACCACCAACCTTTCGGTTAACAGCCGAACGCGCTAACCATTGCGCCACAGAAGCCCAAAGATTAAATGTTCGTCAGGTATTTTTAAAAAACTCTGAATTTTACGTTACATCTAAGACCTCACAACACCGCTCCCGGATGGGCTCGAACCACCAACCTTTCGGTTAACAGCCGAACGCGCTAACCATTGCGCCACGGAAGCCCAAAAATTAAATGTTCGTCAGTTATTTTTAAAAAACTCTGAATTTTACGTTACATCTAAGACCTCACATCACCGCTCCCGGATGGGCTCGAACCACCAACCTTTCGGTTAACAGCCGAACGCGCTAACCATTGCGCCACGGAAGCCCAAAAATTAAATGGTCGTCGGGTATTGTGGAAACACTTTGGCTTTTTACGTTACATGTCAGAGCTCACAACACCGCTCCCGGGTGGGGTCGAACCACCAACCTTTCGGTTAACAGCCGAACGCGCTAACCATTGCGCCACGGAAGCCCAAAAATTAAATGGTCGTCGGGTATTGTGGAAACACTTTGGCTTTTTACGTTACATGTGAGAGCTCACAACACCGCTCCCGGGTGGGCTCGAACCACCAACCTTTCGGTTAACAGCCGAACGCGCTAACCATTGCGCCACAGAAGCCCAAAGATTAAATGTTCGTCAGGTATTTTTAAAAAACTCTGAATTTTACGTTACATCTAAGACCTCACAACACCGCTCCCGGATGGGCTCGAACCACCAACCTTTCGGTTAACAGCCGAACGCGCTAACCATTGCGCCACAGAAGCCCAAAGATTAAATGTTCGTCAGGTATTTTTAAAAAACTCTGAATTTTACGTTACATCTAAGACCTCACAACACCGCTCCCGGATGGGCTCGAACCACCAACCTTTCGGTTAACAGCCGAACGCGCTAACCATTGCGCCACGGAAGCCCAAAAATTAAATGTTCGTCAGTTATTTTTAAAAAACTCTGAATTTTACGTTACATCTAAGACCTCACATCACCGCTCCCGGATGGGCTCGAACCACCAACCTTTCGGTTAACAGCCGACGGCGTTAACCATTGCGCAACGGAAGCCCAAAGATTAAATGTTCGTCAGGTATTGTGGAAAAACTTTGACTTTTTACGTCACATCTGAGACCTCACAACACCGCTCCCGGATGGGCTCGAACCACCAACCTTTCGGTTAACAGCCGAACGCGCTAACCATTGCGCCACGGAAGCTCAAAAATTAAATGGTCGTCAGGTATTGTGGAAAAACTTTGACTTTTTACGTCACATCTGAGACCTCACAACACCGCTCACGGATGGGCTCGAACCACCAACCTTTCGGTTAACAGCCGAACGCGCTAACCATTGCGCCACGGAAGCCCAAAAATTAAATGGTCGTCGGGTATTGTGGAAACACTTTGGCTTTTTACGTTACATGTGAGAGCTCACAACACCGCTCCCGGGTGGGCTCGAACCACCAACCTTTCGGTTAACAGCCGAACGCGCTAACCATTGCGCCACGGAAGCCCAAAAATTAAATGTTCGTCAGTTATTTTTAAAAAACTCTGAATTTTACGTTACATCTAAGACCTCACAACACCGCTCCCGGATGGGCTCGAACCACCAACCTTTCGGTTAACAGCCGACGGCGTTAACCATTGCGCAACGGAAGCCCAAAGATTAAATGTTCGTCAGGTATTGTGGAAAAACTTTGACTTTTTACGTCACATCTGAGACCTCACAACACCGCTCCCGGATGGGCTCGAACCACCAACCTTTCGGTTAACAGCCGAACGCGCTAACCATTGCGCCACGGAAGCTCAAAAATTAAATGGTCGTCAGGTATTGTGGAAAAACTTTGACTTTTTACGTCACATCTGAGACCTCACAACACCGCTCACGGATGGGCTCGAACCACCAACCTTTCGGTTAACAGCCGAACGCGCTAACCATTGCGCCACGGAAGCCCAAAAATTAAATGGTCGTCGGGTATTGTGGAAACACTTTGGCTTTTTACGTTACATGTGAGAGCTCACAACACCGCTCCCGGGTGGGCTCGAACCACCTACCTTTCGGTTAACAGCCGAACGCGCTAACCATTGCGCCACAGAAGCCCAAAGATTAAATGTTCGTCAGGTATTTTTAAAAAACTCTGAATTTTACGTTACATCTAAGACCTCACAACACCGCTCCCGGATGGGCTCGAACCACCAACCTTTCGGTTAACAGCCGACGGCGTTAACCATTGCGCAACGGAAGCCCAAAGATTAAATGTTCGTCAGGTATTGTGGAAAAACTTTGGATTTTTACGTTACATGTGAGATTTCACAACACCGCTCCCGGGTGGGCTCGAACCACCAACCTTTCGGTTAACAGCCGAACGCGCTAACCATTGCGCCACGGAAGCCCAAAAATTAAATGGTCGTCGGGTATTGTGGAAACACTTTGGCTTTTTACGTTACATGTGAGAGCTCACAACACCGCTCCCGGGTGGGCTCGAACCACCAACCTTTCGGTTAACAGCCGAACGCGCTAACCATTGACCACAGAAGCCCAAAGATTAAATGTTCGTCAGGTATTTTTAAAAAACTCTGAATTATACGTTACATCTAAGACCTCACAACACCGCTCCCGGATGGGCTCGAACCACCAACCTTTCGGTTAACAGCCGAACGCGCTAACCATTGCGCCACGGAAGCCCAAAAATTAAATGTTCGTCAGTTATTTTTAAAAAACTCTGAATTTTACGTTACATCTAAGACCTCACAACACCGCTCCCGGATGGGATCGAACCACCAACCTTTCGGTTAACAGCCGACGGCGTTAACCATTGCGCAACGGAAGCCCAAAGATTAAATGTTCGTCAGGTATTGTGGAAAAACTTTGACTTTTTACGTCACATCTGAGACCTCACAACACCGCTCCCGGATGGGCTCGAACCACCAACCTTTCGGTTAACAGCCGAACGCGCTAACCATTGCGCCACGGAAGCTCAAAAATTAAATGGTCGTCAGGTATTGTGGAAAAACTTTGACTTTTTACGTCACATCTGAGACCTCACAACACCGCTCCCGGATGGTCTCGAACCACCAACCTTTCAGTTAACAGCCGAACGCGCTAACCATTGCGCCACGGAAGCCCAAAGATTAAATGTTCGTCAGGTATTTTTAAAAAACTCTGAATTTTACGTTACATCTAAGACCTCACAACACCGCTCCCGGATGGGCTCGAACCACCAAACTTTCGGTTAACAGCCGACGGCGTTAACCATTGCGCAACGGAAGCCCAAAGATTAAATGTTCGTCAGGTATTTTTAAAAAACTCTGAATTTTACGTTACATCTAAGACCTCACAACACCGCTCCCGGATGGGCTCGAACCACCAACCTTTCGGTTAACAGCCGACGGCGTTAACCATTGCGCAACGGAAGCCCAAAGATTAAATGTTCGTCAGGTATTGTGGAAAAACTTTGGATTTTTACGTTACATGTGAGATTTCACAACACCGCTCCCGGGTGGGCTCGAACCACCAACCTTTCGGTTAACAGCCGAACGCTCTAACCATTGCGCCACGGAAGCCCAAAAATTAAATGGTCGTCGGGTATTGTGGAAACACTTTGGCTTTTTACGTTACATGTCAGAGCTCACAACACCGCTCCCGGGTGGGGTCGAACCACCAACCTTTCGGTTAACAGCCGAACGCGCTAACCATTGCGCCACGGAAGCCCAAAAATTAAATGGTCGTCGGGTATTGTGGAAACACTTTGGCTTTTTACGTTACATGTGAGAGCTCACAACACCGCTCCCGGGTAGGCTCGAACCACCAACCTTTCGGTTAACAGCCGAACGCGCTAACCATTGACCACAGAAGCCCAAAGATTAAATGTTCGTCAGGTATTTTTAAAAAACTCTGAATTATACGTTACATCTAAGACCTCACAACACCGCTCCCGGATGGGCTCGAACCACCAACCTTTCGGTTAACAGCCGAACGCGCTAACCATTGCGCCACGGAAGCCCAAAAATTAAATGTTCGTCAGTTATTTTTAAAAAAATCTGAATTTTACGTTACATCTAAGACCTCACAACACCGCTCCCGGATGGGATCGAACCACCAACCTTTCGGTTAACAGCCGACGGCGTTAACCATTGCGCAACGGAAGCCCAAAGATTAAATGTTCGTCAGGTATTGTGGAAAAACTTTGACTTTTTACGTCACATCTGAGACCTCACAACACCGCTCCCGGATGGGCTCGAACCACCAACCTTTCGGTTAACAGCCGAACGCGCTAACCATTGCGCCACGGAAGCTCAAAAATTAAATGGTCGTCAGGTATTGTGGAAAAACTTTGACTTTTTACGTCACATCTGAGACCTCACAACACCGCTCCCGGATGGTCTCGAACCACCAACCTTTCAGTTAACAGCCGAACGCGCTAACCATTGCGCCACGGAAGCCCAAAGATTAAATGTTCGTCAGGTATTTTTAAAAAACTCTGAATTTTACGTTACATCTAAGACCTCACAACACCGCTCCCGGATGGGCTCGAACCACCAACCTTTCGGTTAACAGCCGACGGCGTTAACCATTGCGCAACGGAAGCCCAAAGATTAAATGTTCGTCAGGTATTGTGGAAAAACTTTGGATTTTTACGTTACCTGTGAGATTTCACAACTCCGCTCCCGGGTGGGCTCGAACCACCAACCTATTAGTTAACAGCCGAACGCGCTAACCATTGAGCCACGGAAGCCCAAAAATTAAATGGTCGTCAGGTATTGTGGAAAAACTTTGGCTTTCTACGTTACATTTGAGACTTCACAACACTGCTCCCGGGTGGGCTCGAACCACCAACCTTAAGCTTAACATCCGAACACGCTAACCATGGAGCCAAGGAAGCCCAAAAATTAAATGTTCGTCAGTTATTTTTAAAAAACTCTGAATTTTACGTTACATCTAAGACCTCACAACACGGTCCCGGGTGGGCTCGAACCACCAACCTTTCGGTTAATAGCCGAACGCGCTAACCATTGCGCCACGGAAGCTCAAAAATTAAATGGTCGTCAGGTATTGTGAAAAACTTTGGCATTTGACATTACGTTTGAGATCTCACAACACCGCTCCCGGGTGGGCTCGAACCACCAACCTTTCGGTTAACAGCCGAACGCGCTAACCATTGCGCCACGGAAGCTCAAAAATTAAACGGTCGTCAGGTATTGTGGAAAAACTTTGGCTTTTTACGTTACATTTGAGACTTCACAACACGGCAGCCGGGTGGGCTCGAACCACCAACCTTTTGGTTAACATCCGACGGCGTTAACCATTGCGCAACGGAAGCCCAAAAGGTTAAATGTTCGTCAGGTATTGTGGAAAAACTTTGGCTTTTTACGTTACATGTGAGAGCTCACAACACCGCTCCCGGGTGGGCTCGAACCACCAACCTTTCGGTTAACAGCTGAACGCTCTAACCATTGCGCCACGGAAGCCCAAAAATTAAATGTTCGTCAGTTATTTTTAAAAAACTCTGAATTTTACGTTACATCTAAGACCTCACAACACCGCTCCCGGATGGGCTCGAACCACCAACCTTTCGGTTAACAGCCGACGGCGTTAACCATTGCGCAACGGAAGCCCAAAGATTAAATGTTCGTCAGGTATTGTGGAAAAACTTTGACTTTTTACGTCACATCTGAGACCTCACAACACCGCTCACGGATGGGCTCGAACCACCAACCTTTCGGTTAACAGCCGAACGCGCTAACCATTGCGCCACGGAAGCCCAAAAATTAAATGCTCGTCGGGTATTGTGGAAACACTTTGGCTTTTTACGTTACATGTGAGAGCTCACAACACCGCTCCCGGGTGGGCTCGAACCACCAACCTTTCGGTTAACAGCCGAATGCGCTAACCATTGCGCCACAGAAGCCCAAAGATTAAATGTTCGTCAGGTATTTTTAAAAAACTCTGAATTTTACGTTACATCTAAGACTTCACAACACCGCTCCCGGATGGGCTCGAACCACCAACCTTTCGGTTAACAGCCGACGGCGTTAACCATTGCGCAACGGAAGCCCAAAGATTAAATGTTCGTCAGGTATTGTGGAAAAACTTTGGATTTTTACGTTACATGTGAGATTTCACAACACCGCTCCCGGGTGGGCTCGAACCACCAACCTTTCGGTTAACAGCCGAACGCGCTAACCATTGCGCCACGGAAGCCCAAAAATTAAATGGTCGTCGGGTATTGCGGAAACACTTTGGCTTTTTACGTTACATGTCAGAGCTCACAACACCGCTCCCGGGTGGGGTCGAACCACCAACCTTTCGGTTAACAGCCGAACGCGCTAACCATTGCGCCACGGAAGCCCAAAAATTAAATGGTCGTCGGGTATTGTGGAAACACTTTGGCTTTTTACGTTACATGTGAGAGCTCACAACACCGCTCCCGGGTGGGCTCGAACCACCAACCTTTCGGTTAACAGCCGAACGCGCTAACCATTGCGCCACGGAAGCCCAAAAATTAAATGTTCGTCAGTTATTTTTAAAAAACTCTGAATTTTACGTTACATCTAAGACCTCACAACACCGCTCCCGGATGGGCTCGAACCACCAACCTTTCGGTTAACAGCCGACGGCGTTAACCATTGCGCAACGGAAGCCCAAAGATTAAATGTTCGTCAGGTATTTTTAAAAAACTCTGAATTTTACGTTACATCTAAGACCTCACAACACCGCTCCCGGATGGGCTCGAACCACCAACCTTTCGGTTAACAGCCGAACGCGCTAACCATTGCGCCACGGAAGCCCAAAAATTAAATGTTCGTCAGTTATTTTTAAAAAACTCTGAATTTTACGTTACATCTAAGACCTCACAACACCGCTCCCGGATGGGCTCGAACCACCAACCTTTCAGTTAACAGCCGACGGCGTTAACCATTGCGCAACGGAAGCCCAAAGATTAAATGTTCGTCAGGTATTGTGGAAAAACTTTGACTTTTTACGTCACATCTGAGACCTCACAACACCGCTCCCGGATGGGCTCGCACCACCAACCTTTCGGTTAACAGCCGAACGCGCTAACCATTGCGCCACGGAAGCTCAAAAATTAAATGGTCGTCAGGTATTGTGGAAAAACTTTGACTTTTTACGTCACATCTGAGACCTCACAACACCGCTCCCGGATGGTCTCGAACCACCAACCTTTCAGTTAACAGCCGAACGCGCTAACCATTGCGCCACGGAAGCCCAAAGATTAAATGTTCGTCAGGTATTTTTAAAAAACTCTGAATTTTACGTTACATCTAAGACCTCACAACACCGCTCCCGGATGGGCTCGAACCACCAACCTTTCGGTTAACAGCCGACGGCGTTAACCATTGCGCAACGGAAGCCCGAAGATTAAATGTTCGTCAGGTATTGTGGAAAAACTTTGGATTTTTACGTTACCTGTGAGATTTCACAACTCCGCTCCCGGGTGGGCTCGAACCACCAACCTATTAGTTAACAGCCGAACGCGCTAACCATTGCGCCACGGAAGCTCAAAAATTAAACGGTCGTCAGGTATTGTGGAAAAACTTTGGCTTTTTACGTTACATTTGAGACTTCACAACACGGCAGCCGGGTGGGCTCGAACCACCAACCTTTTGGTTAACATCCGACGGCGTTAACCATTGCGCAACGGAAGCCCAAAAGGTTAAATGTTCGTCAGGTATTGTGGAAAAACTTTGGCTTTTTACGTTACATGTGAGAGCTCACAACACCGCTCCCGGGTGGGCTCGAACCACCAACCTTTCGGTTAACAGCTGAACGCTCTAACCATTGCGCCACGGAAGCCCAAAAATTAAATGTTCGTCAGTTATTTTTAAAAACTCTGAATTTTACGTTACATCTAAGACCTCACAACACCGCTCCCGGATGGGCTCGAACCACCAACCTTTCGGTTAACAGCCGACGGCGTTAACCATTGCGCAACGGAAGCCCAAAGATTAAATGTTCGTCAGGTATTGTGGAAAAACTTTGACTTTTTACGTCACATCTGAGACCTCACAACACCGCTCACGGATGGGCTCGAACCACCAACCTTTCGGTTAACAGCCGAACGCGCTAACCATTGCGCCACGGAAGCCCAAAAATTAAATGCTCGTCGGGTATTGTGGAAACACTTTGGCTTTTTACGTTACATGTGAGAGCTCACAACACCGCTCCCGGGTGGGCTCGAACCACCAACCTTTCGGTTAACAGCCGAATGCGCTAACCATTGCGCCACAGAAGCCCAAAGATTAAATGTTCGTCAGGTATTTTTAAAAAACTCTGAATTTTACGTTACATCTAAGACCTCACAACACCGCTCCCGGATGGGCTCGAACCACCAACCTTTCGGTTAACAGCCGACGGCGTTAACCATTGCGCAACGGAAGCCCAAAGATTAAATGTTCGTCAGGTATTGTGGAAAAACTTTGGATTTTTACGTTACATGTGAAAATTCACAACACCGCTCCCGGGTGGGCTCGAACCACCAACCTTTCGTTTAACAGCCGAACGCGCTAACCATTGCGCCACGGAAGCTCAAAAATTAAATGGTCGTCAGGTATTGTGGAAAAACTTTGGATTTTTACGTTACCTGTGAGATTTCACAACTCCGCTCCCGGGTGGGCTCGAACCACCAACCTATTAGTTAACAGCCGAACGCGCTAACCATTGAGCCACGGAAGCCCAAAAATTAAATGGTCGTCAGGTATTGTGGAAAAACTTTGGCTTTCTACGTTACATTTGAGACCTCACAACACTGCTCCCGGGTGGGCTCGAACCACCAACCTTAAGCTTAACATCCGAACACGCTAACCATGTAGCCAAGGAAGCCCAAAAATTAAATGTTCGTCAGTTATTTTTAAAAAACTCTGAATTTTACGTTACATCTAAGACCTCACAACACGGTCCCGGGTGGGCTCGAACCACCAACCTTTCGGTTAACAGCCGAACGCGCTAACCATTGCGCCACGGAAGCTCAAAAATTAAATGGTCGTCAGGTATTGTGAAAAACTTTGGCATTTGACATTACGTTTGAGATCTCACAACACCGCTCCCGGGTGGGCTCGAACCACCAACCTTTCGGTTAACAGCCGAACGCGCTAACCATTGCGCCACGGAAGCTCAAAAATTAAACGGTCGTCAGGTATTGTGGAAAAACTTTGGCTTTTTACGTTACATTTGAGACTTCACAACACGGCAGCCGGGTGGGCTCGAACCACCAACCTTTTGGTTAACATCCGACGGCGTTAACCATTGCGCAACGGAAGCCCAAAAGGTTAAATGTTCGTCAGGTATTGTGGAAAAACTTTGGCTTTTTACGTTACATGTGAGAGCTCACAACACCGCTCCCGGGTGGGCTCGAACCACCAACCTTTCGGTTAACAGCTGAACGCTCTAACCATTGCGCCACGGAAGCCCAAAAATTAAATGTTCGTCAGTTATTTTTAAAAAACTCTGAATTTTACGTTACATCTAAGACCTCACAACACCGCTCCCGGATGGGCTCGAACCACCAACCTTTCGGTTAACAGCCGACGGCGTTAACCATTGCGCAACGGAAGCCCAAAGATTAAATGTTCGTCAGGTATTGTGGAAAAACTTTGACTTTTTACGTCACATCTGAGACCTCACAACACCGCTCACGGATGGGCTCGAACCACCAACCTTTCGGTTAACAGCCGAACGCGCTAACCATTGCGCCACGGAAGCCCAAAAATTAAATGCTCGTCGGGTATTGTGGAAACACTTTGGCTTTTTACGTTACATGTGAGAGCTCACAACACCGCTCCCGGGTGGGCTCGAACCACCAACCTTTCGGTTAACAGCCGAATGCGCTAACCATTGCGCCACAGAAGCCCAAAGATTAAATGTTCGTCAGGTATTTTTAAAAAACTCTGAATTTTACGTTACATCTAAGACTTCACAACACCGCTCCCGGATGGGCTCGAACCACCAACCTTTCGGTTAACAGCCGACGGCGTTAACCATTGCGCAACGGAAGCCCAAAGATTAAATGTTCGTCAGGTATTGTGGAAAAACTTTGGATTTTTAAGTTACATGTGAGATTTCACAACACCGCTCCCGGGTGGGCTCGAACCACCAACCTTTCGGTTAACAGCCGAACGCGCTAACCATTGCGCCACGGAAGCCCAAAAATTAAATGGTCGTCGGGTATTGTGGAAACACTTTGGCTTTTTACGTTACATGTCAGAGCTCACAACACCGCTCCCGGGTGGGGTCGAACCACCAACCTTTCGGTTAACAGCCGAACGCGCTAACCATTGCGCCACGGAAGCCCAAAAATTAAATGGTCGTCGGGTATTGTGGAAACACTTTGGCTTTTTACGTTACATGTGAGAGCTCACAACACCGCTCCCGGGTGGGCTCGAACCACCAACCTTTCGGTTAACAGCCGAACGCGCTAACCATTGCGCCACAGAAGCCCAAAGATTAAATGTTCGTCAGGTATTTTTAAAAAACTCTGAATTTTACGTTACATCTAAACACCTCACAACACCGCTCCCGGATGGGCTCGAACCACCAACCTTTCGGTTAACAGCCGACGGCGTTAACCATTGCGCCACGGAAGCCCAAAAATTAAACGGTCGTCAGGTATTGTGGAAAAACTTTGGCTTTTTACGTTACATTTGAGACTTCACAACACGGCAGCCGGGTGGGCTCGAACCACCAACCTTTTGGTTAACATCCGAACGCGCTAACCTTCGAGTCAAGGAAGCTCAGAAATGAAATGGTCGTCAGGTATTGTGGAAAAACTCTGACTTTTTACGTCACATCAGAGACTTCAAAACACCACTCACGGATGGGCTCGAACCACCAACCTTTTGAATAAGAGCCGAACGCGCTAACCATTGCGCCACGGAAGCCCAAAAATTAAATGTTCGTCAGTTATTTTTAAAAAACTCTGAATTTTACGTTACATCTAAGACCTCACAACACCTTCCCGGGTGGGCTCGAACCACCAACCTTTCGGTTAACAGCCGAACGCGCTAACCATTGCGCCACGGAAGCTCAAAAATTAAATGGTCGTCAGGTATTGTGAAAAACTTTGGCATTTGACATTACGTTTGAGATCTCACAACACCGCTCCCGGGTGGGCTCGAACCACCAACCTTTCGGTTAACAGCCGAACGCGCTAACCATTGCGCCACGGAAGCTCAAAAATTAAACGGTCGTCAGGTATTGTGGAAAAACTTTGGCTTTTTACGTTACATTTGAGACTTCACAACACGGCAGCCGGGTGGGCTCGAACCACCAACCTTTTGGTTAACATCCGACGGCGTTAACCATTGCGCAACGGAAGCCCAAAAGGTTAAATGTTCGTCAGGTATTGTGGAAAAACTTTGGCTTTTTACGTTACATGTGAGAGCTCACAACACCGCTCCCGGGTGGGCTCGAACCACCAACCTTTCGGTTAACAGCTGAACGCTCTAACCATTGCGCCACGGAAGCCCAAAAATTAAATGTTCGTCAGTTATTTTTAAAAAACTCTGAATTTTACGTTACATCTAAGACCTCACAACACCGCTCCCGGATGGGCTCGAACCACCAACCTTTCGGTTAACAGCCGACGGCGTTAACCATTGCGCAACGGAAGCCCAAAGATTAAATGTTCGTCAGGTATTGTGGAAAAACTTTGACTTTTTACGTCACATCTGAGACCTCACAACACCGCTCACGGATGGGCTCGAACCACCAACCTTTCGGTTAACAGCCGAACGCGCTATCCATTGCGCCACGGAAGCCCAAAAATTAAATGGTCGTCAGGTATTGTGGAAAAACTTTGGCATTTGACATTACGTTTGAGATCTCACAACACCGCTCCCGGGTGGGCTCGAACCACCAACCTTTCGGTTAACAGCCGAACGCGCTAACCATTGCGCCACGGAAGCCCAAAAATTAAACGGTCGTCAGGTATTGTGGAAAAACTTTGGCTTTTTACGTTACATTTGAGACTTCACAACACGGCAGCCGGGTGGGCTCGAACCACCAACCTTTTGGTTAACATCCGACGGCGTTAACCATTGCGCAACGGAAGCCCAAAAGGTTAAATGTTCGTCAGCTATTGTGGAAAAACTTTGGCTTTTTACGTTACATGTGAGAGCTCACAACACCGCTCCCGGGTGGGCTCGAACCACCAACCTTTCGGTTAACAGCTGAACGCTCTAACCATTGCGCCACGGAAGCCCAAAAATTAAATGTTCGTCAGTTATTTTTAAAAAACTCTGAATTTTACGTTACATCTAAGACCTCACAACACCGCTCCCGGATGGGCTCGAACCACCAACCTTTCGGTTAACAGCCGACGGCGTTAACCATTGCGCAACGGAAGCCCAAAGATTAAATGTTCGTCAGGTATTGTGGAAAAACTTTGACTTTTTACGTCACATCTGAGACCTCACAACACCGCTCACGGATGGGCTCGAACCACCAACCTTTCGGTTAACAGCCGAACGCGCTAACCATTGCGCCACGGAAGCCCAAAAATTAAATGCTCGTCGGGTATTGTGGAAACACTTTGGCTTTTTACGTTACATGTGAGAGCTCACAACACCGCTCCCGGGTGGGCTCGAACCACCAACCTTTCGGTTAACAGCCGAATGCGCTAACCATTGCGCCACAGAAGCCCAAAGATTAAATGTTCGTCAGGTATTTTTAAAAAACTCTGAATTTTACGTTACATCTAAGACCTCACAACACCGCTCCCGGATGGGCTCGAACCACCAACCTTTCGGTTAACAGCCGACGGCGTTAACCATTGCGCAACGGAAGCCCAAAGATTAAATGTTCGTCAGGTATTGTGGAAAAACTTTGGATTTTTACGTTACATGTGAAAATTCACAACACCGCTCCCGGGTGGGCTCGAACCACCAACCTTTCGTTTAACAGCCGAACGCGCTAACCATTGCGCCACGGAAGCTCAAAAATTAAATGGTCGTCAGGTATTGTGGAAAAACTTTGGATTTTTACGTTACCTGTGAGATTTCACAACTCCGCTCCCGGGTGGGCTCGAACCACCAACCTATTAGTTAACAGCCGAACGCGCTAACCATTGAGCCACGGAAGCCCAAAAATTAAATGGTCGTCAGGTATTGTGGAAAAACTTTGGCTTTCTACGTTACATTTGAGACTTCACAACACTGCTCCCGGGTGGGCTCGAACCACCAACCATAAGCTTAACATCCGAACACGCTAACCATGGAGCCAAGGAAGCCCAAAAATTAAATGTTCGTCAGTTATTTTTAAAAAACTCTGAATTTTACGTTACATCTAAGACCTCACAACACGGTCCCGGGTGGGCTCGAACCACCAACCTTTCGGTTAACAGCCGAACGCGCTAACCATTGCGCCACGGAAGCTCAAAAATTAAATGGTCGTCAGGTATTGTGAAAAACTTTGGCATTTGACATTACGTTTGAGATCTCACAACACCGCTCCCGGGTGGGCTCGAACCACCAACCTTTCGGTTAACAGCCGAACGCGCTAACCATTGCGCCACGGAAGCTCAAAAATTAAACGGTCGTCAGGTATTGTGGAAAAACTTTGGCTTTTTACGTTACATTTGAGACTTCACAACACGGCAGCCGGGTGGGCTCGAACCACCAACCTTTTGGTTAACATCCGACGGCGTTAACCATTGCGCAACGGAAGCCCAAAAGGTTAAATGTTCGTCAGGTATTGTGGAAAAACTTTGGCTTTTTACGTTACATGTGAGAGCTCACAACACCGCTCCCGGGTGGGCTCGAACCACCAACCTTTCGGTTAACAGCTGAACGCTCTAACCATTGCGCCACGGAAGCCCAAAAATTAAATGTTCGTCAGTTATTTTTAAAAAACTCTGAATTTTACGTTACATCTAAGACCTCACAACACCGCTCCCGGATGGGCTCGAACCACCAACCTTTCGGTTAACAGCCGACGGCGTTAACCATTGCGCAACGGAAGCCCAAAGATTAAATGTTCGTCAGGTATTGTGGAAAAACTTTGACTTTTTACGTCACATCTGAGACCTCACAACACCGCTCACGGATGGGCTCGAACCACCAACCTTTCGGTTAACAGCCGAACGCGCTAACCATTGCGCCACGGAAGCCCAAAAATTAAATGCTCGTCGGGTATTGTGGAAACACTTTGGCTTTTTACGTTACATGTGAGAGCTCACAACACCGCTCCCGGGTGGGCTCGAACCACCAACCTTTCGGTTAACAGCCGAATGCGCTAACCATTGCGCCACAGAAGCCCAAAGATTAAATGTTCGTCAGGTATTTTTAAAAAACTCTGAATTTTACGTTACATCTAAGACTTCACAACACCGCTCCCGGATGGGCTCGAACCACCAACCTTTCGGTTAACAGCCGACGGCGTTAACCATTGCGCAACGGAAGCCCAAAGATTAAATGTTCGTCAGGTATTGTGGAAAAACTTTGGATTTTTACGTTACATGTGAGATTTCACAACACCGCTCCCGGGTGGGCTCGAACCACCAACCTTTCGGTTAACAGCCGAACGCGCTAACCATTGCGCCACGGAAGCCCAAAAATTAAATGGTCGTCGGGTATTGTGGAAACACTTTGGCTTTTTACGTTACATGTCAGAGCTCACAACACCGCTCCCGGGTGGGGTCGAACCACCAACCTTTCGGTTAACAGCCGAACGCGCTAACCATTGCGCCACGGAAGCCCAAAAATTAAATGGTCGTCGGGTATTGTGGAAACACTTTGGCTTTTTACGTTACATGTGAGAGCTCACAACACCGCTCCCGGGTGGGCTCGAACCACCAACCTTTCGGTTAACAGCCGAACGCGCTAACCATTGCGCCACGGAAGCCCAAAAATTAAATGTTCGTCAGTTATTTTTAAAAAACTCTGAATTTTACGTTACATCTAAGACCTCACAACACCGCTCCCGGATGGGCTCGAACCACCAACCTTTCGGTTAACAGCCGACGGCGTTAACCATTGCGCAACGGAAGCCCAAAGATTAAATGTTCGTCAGGTATTTTTAAAAAACTCTGAATTTTACGTTACATCTAAGACCTCACAACACCGCTCCCGGATGGGCTCGAACCACCAACCTTTCGGTTAACAGCCGAACGCGCTAACCATTGCGCCACGGAAGCCCAAAAATTAAATGTTCGTCAGTTATTTTTAAAAAACTCTGAATTTTACGTTACATCTAAGACCTCACAACACCGCTCCCGGATGGGCTCGAACCACCAACCTTTCGGTTAACAGCCGACGGCGTTAACCATTGCGCAACGGAAGCCCAAAGATTAAATGTTCGTCAGGTATTGTGGAAAAACTTTGACTTTTTACGTCACATCTGAGACCTCACAACACCGCTCCCGGATGGGCTCGCACCACCAACCTTTCGGTTAACAGCCGAACGCGCTAACCATTGCGCCACGGAAGCTCAAAAATTAAATGGTCGTCAGGTATTGTGGAAAAACTTTGACTTTTTACGTCACATCTGAGACCTCACAACACCGCTCCCGGATGGTCTCGAACCACCAACCTTTCAGTTAACAGCCGAACGCGCTAACCATTGCGCCACGGAAGCCCAAAGATTAAATGTTCGTCAGGTATTTTTAAAAAACTCTGAATTTTACGTTACATCTAAGACCTCACAACACCGCTCCCGGATGGGCTCGAACCACCAACCTTTCGGTTAACAGCCGACGGCGTTAACCATTGCGCAACGGAAGCCCGAAGATTAAATGTTCGTCAGGTATTGTGGAAAAACTTTGGATTTTTACGTTACCTGTGAGATTTCACAACTCCGCTCCCGGGTGGGCTCGAACCACCAACCTATTAGTTAACAGCCGAACGCGCTAACCATTGCGCCACGGAAGCTCAAAAATTAAACGGTCGTCAGGTATTGTGGAAAAACTTTGGCTTTTTACGTTACATTTGAGACTTCACAACACGGCAGCCGGGTGGGCTCGAACCACCAACCTTTTGGTTAACATCCGACGGCGTTAACCATTGCGCAACGGAAGCCCAAAAGGTTAAATGTTCGTCAGGTATTGTGGAAAAACTTTGGCTTTTTACGTTACATGTGACAGCTCACAACACCGCTCCCGGGTGGGCTCGAACCACCAACCTTTCGGTTAACAGCTGAACGCTCTAACCATTGCGCCACGGAAGCCCAAAAATTAAATGTTCGTCAGTTATTTTTAAAAACTCTGAATTTTACGTTACATCTAAGACCTCACAACACCGCTCCCGGATGGGCTCGAACCACCAACCTTTCGGTTAACAGCCGACGGCGTTAACCATTGCGCAACGGAAGCCCAAAGATTAAATGTTCGTCAGGTATTGTGGAAAAACTTTGACTTTTTACGTCACATCTGAGACCTCACAACACCGCTCCCGGATGGGCTCGAACCACCAACCTTTCGGTTAACAGCCGAACGCGCTAACCATTGCGCCACGGAAGCCCAAAAATTAAATGCTCGTCGGGTATTGTGGAAACACTTTGGCTTTTTACGTTACATGTGAGAGCTCACAACACCGCTCCCGGGTGGGCTCGAACCACCAACCTTTCGGTTAACAGCCGAATGCGCTAACCATTGCGCCACAGAAGCCCAAAGATTAAATGTTCGTCAGGTATTTTTAAAAAACTCTGAATTTTACGTTACATCTAAGACCTCACAACACCGCTCCCGGATGGGCTCGAACCACCAACCTTTCGGTTAACAGCCGACGGCGTTAACCATTGCGCAACGGAAGCCCAAAGATTAAATGTTCGTCAGGTATTGTGGAAAAACTTTGGATTTTTACGTTACATGTGAAAATTCACAACACCGCTCCCGGGTGGGCTCGAACCACCAACCTTTCGTTTAACAGCCGAACGCGCTAACCATTGCGCCACGGAAGCTCAAAAATTAAATGGTCGTCAGGTATTGTGGAAAAACTTTGGATTTTTACGTTACCTGTGAGATTTCACAACTCCGCTCCCGGGTGGGCTCGAACCACCAACCTATTAGTTAACAGCCGAACGCGCTAACCATTGAGCCACGGAAGCCCAAAAATTAAATGGTCGTCAGGTATTGTGGAAAAACTTTGGCTTTCTACGTTACATTTGAGACTTCACAACACTGCTCCCGGGTGGGCTCGAACCACCAACCTTAAGCTTAACATCCGAACACGCTAACCATGTAGCCAAGGAAGCCCAAAAATTAAATGTTCGTCAGTTATTTTTAAAAAACTCTGAATTTTACGTTACATCTAAGACCTCACAACACGGTCCCGGGTGGGCTCGAACCACCAACCTTTCGGTTAACAGCCGAACGCGCTAACCATTGCGCCACGGAAGCTCAAAAATTAAATGGTCGTCAGGTATTGTGAAAAACTTTGGCATTTGACATTACGTTTGAGATCTCACAACACCGCTCCCGGGTGGGCTCGAACCACCAACCTTTCGGTTAACAGCCGAACGCGCTAACCATTGCGCCACGGAAGCTCAAAAATTAAACGGTCGTCAGGTATTGTGGAAAAACTTTGGCTTTTTACGTTACATTTGAGACTTCACAACACGGCAGCCGGGTGGGCTCGAACCACCAACCTTTTGGTTAACATCCGACGGCGTTAACCATTGCGCAACGGAAGCCCAAAAGGTTAAATGTTCGTCAGGTATTGTGGAAAAACTTTGGCTTTTTACGTTACATGTGAGAGCTCACAACACCGCTCCCGGGTGGGCTCGAACCACCAACCTTTCGGTTAACAGCTGAACGCTCTAACCATTGCGCCACGGAAGCCCAAAAATTAAATGTTCGTCAGTTATTTTTAAAAAACTCTGAATTTTACGTTACATCTAAGACCTCACAACACCGCTCCCGGATGGGCTCGAACCACCAACCTTTCGGTTAACAGCCGACGGCGTTAACCATTGCGCAACGGAAGCCCAAAGATTAAATGTTCGTCAGGTATTGTGGAAAAACTTTGACTTTTTACGTCACATCTGAGACCTCACAACACCGCTCACGGATGGGCTCGAACCACCAACCTTTCGGTTAACAGCCGAACGCGCTAACCATTGCGCCACGGAAGCCCAAAAATTAAATGCTCGTCGGGTATTGTGGAAACACTTTGGCTTTTTACGTTACATGTGAGAGCTCACAACACCGCTCCCGGGTGGGCTCGAACCACCAACCTTTCGGTTAACAACCGAATGCGCTAACCATTGCGCCACAGAAGCCCAAAGATTAAATGTTCGTCAGGTATTTTTAAAAAACTCTGAATTTTACGTTACATCTAAGACTTCACAACACCGCTCCCGGATGGGCTCGAACCACCAACCTTTCGGTTAACAGCCGACGGCGTTAACCATTGCGCAACGGAAGCCCAAAGATTAAATGTTCGTCAGGTATTGTGGAAAAACTTTGGATTTTTAAGTTACATGTGAGATTTCACAACACCGCTCCCGGGTGGGCTCGAACCACCAACCTTTCGGTTAACAGCCGAACGCGCTAACCATTGCGCCACGGAAGCCCAAAAATTAAATGGTCGTCGGGTATTGTGGAAACACTTTGGCTTTTTACGTTACATGTCAGAGCTCACAACACCGCTCCCGGGTGGGGTCGAACCACCAACCTTTCGGTTAACAGCCGAACGCGCTAACCATTGCGCCACGGAAGCCCAAAAATTAAATGGTCGTCGGGTATTGTGGAAACACTTTGGCTTTTTACGTTACATGTGAGAGCTCACAACACCGCTCCCGGGTGGGCTCGAACCACCAACCTTTCGGTTAACAGCCGAACGCGCTAACCATTGCGCCACAGAAGCCCAAAGATTAAATGTTCGTCAGGTATTTTTAAAAAACTCTGAATTTTACGTTACATCTAAGACCTCACAACACCGCTCCCGGATGGGCTCGAACCACCAACCTTTCGGTTAACAGCCGAACGCGCTAACCATTGCGCCACGGAAGCCCAAAAATTAAATGTTCGTCAGTTATTTTTAAAAAACTCTGAATTTTACGTTACATCTAAGACCTCACAACACCGCTCCCGGATGGGCTCGAACCACCAACCTTTCGGTTAACAGCCGACGGCGTTAACCATTGCGCAACGGAAGCCCAAAGATTAAATGTTCGTCAGGTATTGTGGAAAAACTTTGACTTTTTACGTCACATCTGAGACCTCACAACACCGCTCCCGGATGGGCTCGAACCACCAACCTTTCGGTTAACAGCCGAACGCGCTAACCATTGCGCCACGGAAGCTCAAAAATTAAATGGTCGTCAGGTATTGTGGAAAAACTTTGACTTTTTACGTCACATCTGAGACCTCACAACACCGCTCCTGGATGGTCTCGAACCACCAACCTTTCAGTTAACAGCCGAACGCGCTAACCATTGCGCCACGGAAGCCCAAAGATTAAATGTTCGTCAGGTATTTTTAAAAAACTCTGAATTTTACGTTACATCTAAGACCTCACAACACCGCTCCCGGATGGGCTCGAACCACCAACCTTTCGGTTAACAGCCGTCGGCGTTAACCATTGCGCAACGGAAGCCCAAAGATTAAATGTTCGTCAGGTATTGTGGAAAAACTTTGGATTTTTACGTTACCTGTGAGATATCACAACTCCGCTCCCGGGTGGGCTCGAACCACCAACCTATTAGTTAACAGCCGAACGCGCTAACCATTGAGCCACGGAAGCCCAAAAATTAAATGGTCGTCAGGTATTGTGGAAAAACTTTGGCTTTTTACGTTACATTTGAGACTTCACAACACTGCTCCCGGGTGGGCTCGAACCACCAACCTTAAGCTTAACATCCGAACACGCTAACCATGGAGCCAAGGAAGCCCAAAAATTAAATGTTCGTCAGTTATTTTTAAAAAACTCTGAATTTTACGTTACATCTAAGACCTCACAACACGGTCCCGGGTGGGCTCGAACCACCAACCTTTCGGTTAACAGCCGAACGCGCTAACCATTGCGCCACGGAAGCTCAAAAATTAAATGGTCGTCAGGTATTGTGGAAAAACTTTGGCATTTGACATTACGTTTGAGATCTAACAACACCGCTCCCGGGTGGGCTCGAACCACCAACCTTTCGGTTAACAGCCGAACGCGCTAACCATTGCGCCACGGAAGCTCAAAAATTAAACGGTCGTCAGGTATTGTGGAAAAACTTTGGCTTTTTACGTTACATTTGAGACTTCACAACACGGCAGCCGGGTGGGCTCGAACCACCAACCTTTTGGTTAACATCCGAACGCGCTAACCTTCGAGCCAAGGAAGCTCAGAAATGAAATGGTCGTCAGGTATTGTGGAAAAACTCTGACTTTTTACGTCACATCAGAGACTTCAAAACACCGCTCCCGGATGGGCTCGAACCACAAACCTTTTGAATAACAGCTGAACGCGCTAACCATTGCGCCACGGAAGCCCAAAAATTAAATGTTCGTCAGATATTTTTAAAAAACTCTGAATTTTACGTTACATCTAAGACCTCACAACACCGCTCCCGGATGGGCTCGAACCACCAACCTTTCGGTTAACAGCCGACGGCGTTAACCATTGCGCAACGGAAGTCCAAAGATTAAATGTTCGTCAGGTATTGTGGAAAAACTTTGGCTTTTTACGTTACATTTGAGACTTCACAACACTGCTCCCGGGTGGGCTCGAACCACCAACCTTAAGCTTAACATCCGAACACGCTAACCATGGAGCCAAGGAAGCTCAGAAATGAAATGGTCGTCAGGTATTGTGGAAAAACTTTGACTTTTTACGTCACATCTGAGACTTCACAACACCGCTCCCGGATGGGCTCGAACCACCAACCTTTCGGTTAGCAGCCGAACGCGCTAACCATTGCGCCACGGAAGCCCAAAAATTAAATGTTCGTCAGTTATTTTTAAAAAACTCTGAATTTTACGTTACATCTAAGACCTCACAACACCGCTCCCGGATGGGCTCGAACCACCAACCTTTCGGTTAACAGCCGACGGCGTTAACCATTGCGCAACGGAAGCCCAAAGATTAAATGTTCGTCAGGTATTGTGGAAAAACTTTGGATTTTTACCTTACATGTGAGATTTCACAACACCGCTCCCGGGTGGGCTCGAACCACCAACCTTTCGGTTAACAGCCGAACGCGCTAACCATTGCGCCAGGGAAGCTCAAAAATTAAATGGTCGTCAGGTATTGTGGAAAAACTTTGGCATTTGACATTACGTTTGAGATCTCACAACACCGCTCCCGGGTGGGCTCGAACCACCAACCTTTCGGTTAACAGCCGAACGCGCTAACCATTGCGCCACGGAAGCCCAAAAATTAAACGGTCGTCAGGTATTGTGGAAAAACTTTGGCTTTTTACGTTACATTTGAGACTTCACAACACGGCAGCCGGGTGGGCTCGAACCACCAACCTTTTGGTTAACATCCGAACGCGCTAACCTTCGAGTCAAGGAAGCTCAGAAATGAAATGGTCGTCAGGTATTGTGGAAAAACTCTGACTTTTTACGTCACATCAGAGACTTCAAAACACCGCTCACGGATGGGCTCGAACCACCAACCTTTTGAATAAGAGCCGAACGCGCTAACCATTGCGCCACGGAAGCCCAAAAATTAAATGTTCGTCAGTTATTTTTAAAAAACTCTGAATTTTACGTTACATCTAAGACCTCACAACACCGCTCCCGGATGGGCTCGAACCACCAACCTTTCGGTTAACAGCCGACGGCGTTAACCATTGCGCAACGGAAGCCCAAAGATTAAATGTTCGTCAGGTATTGTGGAAAAACTTTGGATTTTTACGTTACATGTGAAAATTCACAACACCGCTCCCGGGTGGGCTCGAACCACCAACCTTTCGTTTAACAGCCGAACGCGCTAACCATTGCGCCACGGAAGCTCAAAAATTAAATGGTCGTCAGGTATTGTGGAAAAACTTTGGCATTTGACATTACGTTTGAGATCTCACAACACCGCTCCCGGGTGGGCTCGAACCACCAACCTTACGGTTAACAGCCGAACGCGCTAACCATTGCGCCACAGA
This sequence comes from Phalangium opilio, assembly GCF_054372755.1. NCBI lineage: Eukaryota > Metazoa > Arthropoda > Arachnida > Opiliones > Phalangiidae > Phalangium > Phalangium opilio. Next base: position 6,271,654 of record NW_028324228.1, read on the forward strand.
AGCTCAAAAATTAAACGGTCGTCAGGTATTGTGGAAAAACTTTGGCTTTTTACGTTACATTTGAGACTTCACAACACGGCAGCCGGGTGGGCTCGAACCACCAACCTTTTGGTTAACATCCGAACGCGCTAACCTTCGAGCCAAGGAAGCTCAGAAATGAAATGGTCGTCAGGTATTGTGGAAAAACTCTGACTTTTTACGTCACATCAGAGACTTCAAAACACCGCTCCCGGATAGGCTCGAACCACAAACCTTTTGAATAACAGCTGAACGCGCTAACCATTGCGCCACGGAAGCCCAAAAATTAAATGTTCGTCAGATATTTTTAAAAAATTCTGAATTTTACGTTACATCTAAGACCTCACAACACCGCTCCCGGATGGGCTCGAACCACCAACCTTTCGGTTAACAGCCGACGGCGTTAACCATTGCGCAACGGAAGCCCAAAGATTAAATGTTCGTCAGGTATTGTGGAAAAACTTTGGATTTTTACGTTACCTGTGAGATTTCACAACTCCGCTCCCGGGTGGGCTCGAACCACCAACCTATTAGTTAACAGCCGAACGCGCTAACCATTGAGCCACGGAAGCCCAAAAATTAAATGGTCGTCAGGTATTGTGGAAAAACTTTCGCTTTTTACGTTACATTTGAGACTTCACAACACTGCTCCCGGGTGGGCTCGAACCACCAACCTTAAGCTTAAAATCCGAACACGCTAACCATGGAGCCAAGGAAGCTCAGAAATGAAATGGTCGTCAGGTATTGTGGAAAAACTCTGAATTTTACGTTACATCTAAGACCTCACAACACCGCTCCCGGATGGGCTCCAACCACCAACCTTTCGGCTAACAGCCGACGGCGTTAACCATTGCGCAACGGAAGCCCAAAGATTAAATGTTCGTCAGGTATTGTGGAAAACTTTGGATTTTTACGTTACATGTGAGATTTCACAACACCGCTCCCGGGTGGGCTCGAACCACCAACCTTTCGGTTAACAGCCGAACGCGCTAACCATTGCGCCACGGAAGCTTAAAAATTAAACGGTCGTCAGGTATTGTGGAAAAACTTTGGCTTTTTACGTTACATTTGAGACTTCACAACACGGCAGCCGGGTGGGCTTGAACCACCAACCTTTTGGTTAACATCCGAACGCGCTAACCTTCGAGCCAAGGAAGCTCAGAAATGAAATGGTCGTCAGGTATTGTGGAAAAACTCTGAATTTTACGTTACATCTAAGACCTCACAACACCGCTCCCGGATGGGCTCCAACCACCAACCTTTCGGCTAACAGCCGACGGCGTTAACCATTGCGCAACGGAAGCCCAAAGATTAAATGTTCGTCAGGTATTGTGGAAAAACTTTGACTTTTTACGTCACATCTGAGACTTCACAACACCGCTCCCGGATGGGCTCGAACCACCAACCTTTCGGTTAACAGCCGAACGCGCTAACCATTGCGCCACGGAAGCCCAAAAATTAAATGTTCGTCAGTTATTTTTAAAAAACTCTGAATTTTACGTTACATCTAAGACCTCACAACACCGCTCCCGGATGGGCTCGAACCATCAACCTTTCGGTTAACAGCCGACGGCGTTAACCATTGCGCAACGGAAGCCCAAAGATTAAATGTTCGTCAGGTATTGTGGAAAAACTTTGGCTTTTTACGTTACATTTGAGACTTCACAACACTGCTCCCGGGTGGGCTCGAACCACCAACCTTAAGCTTAACATCCGAACACGCTAACCATGGAGCCAAGGAAGCTCAGAAATGAAATGGTCGTCAGGTATTGGGGAAAAACTTTGACTTTTTACGTCACATCTGAGACCTCACAACACCGCTCCCGGGTGGGCTCGAACCACCAACCTTTCGGTTAACAGCCGAACGCGCTAACCATTGCGCCACGGAACCTCAAAAATTAAACGGTCGTCAGGTATTGTGGAAAAACTTTGGCTTTTTACGTTACATTTGAGACTTCACAACACGGCAGCCGGGTGGGCTCGAACCACCAACCTTTTGGTTAACATCCGAACGCGCTAACCTTCGAGCCAAGGAAGCTCAGAAATGAAATGGTCGTCAGGTATTGTGGAAAAACTCTGACTTTTTACGTCACATCAGAGACTTCAAAACACCGCTCCCGGATAGGCTCGAACCACAAACCTTTTGAATAACAGCTGAACGCGCTAACCATTGCGCCACGGAAGCCCAAAAATTAAATGTTCGTCAGATATTTTTAAAAAATTCTGAATTTTACGTTACATCTAAGACCTCACAACACCGCTCCCGGATGGGCTCGAACCACCAACCTTTCGGTTAACAGCCGACGGCGTTAACCATTGCGCAACGGAAGCCCAAAGATTAAATGTTCGTCAGGTATTGTGGAAAAACTTTGGATTTTTACGTTACCTGTGAGATTTCACAACTCCGCTCCCGGGTGGGCTCGAACCACCAACCTATTAGTTAACAGCCGAACGCGCTAACCATTGAGCCACGGAAGCCCAAAAATTAAATGGTCGTCAGGTATTGTGGAAAAACTTTGGCTTTTTACGTTACATTTGAGACTTCACAACACTGCTCCCGGGTGGGCTCGAACCACCAACCTTAAGCTTAACATCCGAACACGCTAACCATGGAGCCAAGGAAGCTCAGAAATGAAATGGTCGTCAGGTATTGTGGAAAAACTCTGAATTTTACGTTACATCTAAGACCTCACAACACCGCTCCCGGATGGGCTCCAACCACCAACCTTTCGGCTAACAGCCGACGGCGTTAACCATTGCGCAACGGAAGCCCAAAGATTAAATGTTCGTCAGGTATTGTGGAAAAACTTTGACTTTTTACGTCACATCTGAGACTTCACAACACCGCTCCCGGATGGGCTCGAACCACCAACCTTTCGGTTAACAGCCGAACGCGCTAACCATTGCGCCACGGAAGCCCAAAAATTAAATGTTCGTCAGTTATTTTTAAAAAACTCTGAATTTTACGTTACATCTAAGACCTCACAACACCGCTCCCGGATGGGCTCGAACCATCAACCTTTCGGTTAACAGCCGACGGCGTTAACCATTGCGCAACGGAAGCCCAAAGATTAAATGTTCGTCAGGTATTGTGGAAAAACTTTGGCTTTTTACGTTACATTTGAGACTTCACAACACTGCTCCCGGGTGGGCTCGAACCACCAACCTTAAGCTTAACATCCGAACACGCTAACCATGGAGCCAAGGAAGCTCAGAAATGAAATGGTCGTCAGGTATTGGGGAAAAACTTTGACTTTTTACGTCACATCTGAGACCTCACAACACCGCTCCCGGGTGGGCTCGAACCACCAACCTTTCGGTTAACAGCCGAACGCGCTAACCATTGCGCCACGGAACCTCAAAAATTAAACGGTCGTCAGGTATTGTGGAAAAACTTTGGCTTTTTACGTTACATTTGAGACTTCACAACACGGCAGCCGGGTGGGCTCGAACCACCAACCTTTTGGTTAACATCCGAACGCGCTAACCTTCGAGCCAAGGAAGCTCAGAAATGAAATGGTCGTCAGGTATTGTGGAAAAACTCTGACTTTTTACGTCACATCAGAGACTTCAAAACACCGCTCCCGGATAGGCTCGAACCACAAACCTTTTGAATAACAGCTGAACGCGCTAACCATTGCGCCACGGAAGCCCAAAAATTAAATGTTCGTCAGATATTTTTAAAAAATTCTGAATTTTACGTTACATCTAAGACCTCACAACACCGCTCCCGGATGGGCTCGAACCACCAACCTTTCGGTTAACAGCCGACGGCGTTAACCATTGCGCAACGGAAGCCCAAAGATTAAATGTTCGTCAGGTATTGTGGAAAAACTTTGGATTTTTACGTTACCTGTGAGATTTCACAACTCCGCTCCCGGGTGGGCTCGAACCACCAACCTATTAGTTAACAGCCGAACGCGCTAACCATTGAGCCACGGAAGCCCAAAAATTAAATGGTCGTCAGGTATTGTGGAAAAACTTTGGCTTTTTACGTTACATTTGAGACTTCACAACACTGCTCCCGGGTGGGCTCGAACCACCAACCTTAAGCTTAACGTCCGAACACGCTAACCATGGAGCCAAGGAAGCTCAGAAATGAAATGGTCGTCAGGTATTGTGGAAAAACTCTGAATTTTACGTTACATCTAAGACTTCACAACACCGCTCCCGGATGGGCTCGAACCTTCAACCTTTCGGTTAACAGCCGAACGCGCTAACCATTGCGCCACGGAAGCCCAAAAATTAAATGTTCGTCAGTTATTTTTAAAAAACTCTGAATTTTACGTTACATCTAAGACCTCACAACACCGCTCCCGGATGGGCTCGAACCACCAACCTTTCGGTTAACAGCCGACGGCGTTAACCATTGCGCAACGGAAGCCCAAAGATTAAATGTTCGTCAGGTATTGTGGAAAAACTTTGGATTTTTACGTTACATGTGAGATTTCACAACACCGCTCCCGGGTGGGCTCGAACCACCAACCTTTCGGTTAACAGCCGAACGCGCTAACCATTGCGCCACGGAAGCTCAAAAATTAAATGGTCGTCAGGTATTGTGCAAAAACTTTGGCATTTGACATTACGTTTGAGATCTCACAACACCGCTCCCGGGTGGGCTCGAACCACCAACCTATTAGTTAACAGCCGAACGCGCTAACCATTGAGCCACGGAAGCCCAAAAATTAAATGGTCGTCAGGTATTGTGGAAAAACTTTGGCTTTTTACGTTACATTTGAGACTTCACAACACTGCTCCCGGGTGGGCTCGAACCACCAACCTTAAGCTTAACATCCGAACACGCTAACCATGGAGCCAAGGAAGCTCAGAAATGAAATGGTCGTCAGGTATTGTGGAAAAACTCTGAATTTTACGTTACATCTAAGACCTCACAACACCGCTCCCGGATGGGCTCGAACCACCAACCTTTCGGCTAACAGCCGACGGCGTTAACCATTGCGCAACGGAAGCCCAAAGATTAAATGTTCGTCAGGTTTTGTGGAAAAACTTTGGATTTTTACGTTACATGTGAGATTTCACAACACCGCTCCCAGGTGGGCTCGAACCACCAACCTTTCGGTTAACAGCCGAACGCGCTAACCATTGCGCCACGGAAGCTTAAAAATTAAACGGTCGTCAGGTATTGTGGAAAAACTTTGGCTTTTTACGTTACATTTGAGACTTCACAACACGGCAGCCGGGTGGGCTCGAACCACCAACCTTTTGGTTAACATCCGAACGCGCTAACCTTCGAGCCAAGGAAGCTCAGAAATGAAATGGTCGTCAGGTATTGTGGAAAAACTCTGACTTTTTACGTCACATCAGAGACTTCAAAACACCGCTCACGGATGGGCTCGAACCACAAACCTTTTGAATAACAGCTGAACGCGCTAACCATCGCGCCACGGAAGCCCAAAAATTAAATGTTCGTCAGATATTTTTAAAAAACTCTGAATTTTACGTTACATCTAAGACCTCACAACACCGCTCCCGGATGGGCTCGAACCACCAACCTTTCGGTTAACAGCCGACGGCGTTAACCATTGCGCAACGGAAGCACAAAGATTAAATGTTCGTCAGGTATTGTGGAAAAACTTTGTATTTTTACGTTACCTGTGAGATTTCACAACTCCGCTCCCGGGTGGGCTCGAACCACCAACCTATTAGTTAACAGCCGAACGCGCTAACCATTGAGCCACGGAAGCCCAAAAATTAAATGGTCGTCAGGTATTGTGGAAAAACTTTGGCTTTTTACGTTACATTTGAGACTTCACAACACTGCTCCCGGGTGGGCTCGAACCACCAACCCTAAGCTTAACATCCGAACACGCTAACCATGGAGCCAAGGAAGCTCAGAAATGAAATGGTCGTCAGGTATTGTGGAAAAACTTTGACTTTTTACGTCACATCTGAGACTTCACAACACCGCTCCCGGATGGGCTCGAACCTTCAACCTTTCGGTTAACAGCCGAACGCGCTAACCATTGCGCCACGGAAGCCCAAAAATTAAATGTTCGTCAGTTATTTTTAAAAAACTCTGAATTTTACGTTACATCTAAGACCTCACAACACCGCTCCCGGATGGGCTCGAACCACCAACCTTTCGGTTAACAGCCGACGGCGTTAACCATTGCGCAACGGAAGCCCAAAGATTAAATGTTCGTCAGGTTTTGTGGAAAAACTTTGGATTTTTACGTTACATGTGAGATTTCACAACACCGCTCCCGGGTGGGCTCGAACCACCAACCTTTCGGTTAACAGCCGAACGCGCTAACCATTGCGCCACGGAAGCTTAAAAATTAAACGGTCGTCAGGTATTGTGGAAAAACTTTGGCTTTTTACGTTACATTTGAGACTTCACAACACGGCAGCCGGGTGGGCTCGAACCACCAACCTTTTGGTTAACATCCGAACGCGCTAACCTTCGAGCCAAGGAAGCTCAGAAATGAAATGGTCGTCAGGTATTGTGGAAAAACTCTGACTTTTTACGTCACATCAGAGACTTCAAAACACCGCTCACGGATGGGCTCGAACCACAAACCTTTTGAATAACAGCTGAACGCGCTAACCATTGCGCCACGGAAGCCCAAAAATTAAATGTTCGTCAGATATTTTTAAAAAACTCTGAATTTTACGTTACATCTAAGACCTCACAACACCGCTCCCGGATGGGCTCGAACCACCAACCTTTCGGTTAACAGCCGACGGCGTTAACCATTGCGCAACGGAAGCACAAAGATTAAATGTTCGTCAGGTATTGTGGAAAAACTTTGTATTTTTACGTTACCTGTGAGATTTCACAACTCCGCTCCCGGGTGGGCTCGAACCACCAACCTATTAGTTAACAGCCGAACGCGCTAACCATTGAGCCACGGAAGCTCAAAAATTAAATGGTCGTCAGGTATTGTGGAAAAACTTTGGCTTTTTACGTTACATTTGAGACTTCACAACACTGCTCCCGGGTGGGCTCGAACCACCAACCCTAAGCTTAACATCCGAACACGCTAACCATGGAGCCAAGGAAGCTCAGAAATGAAATGGTCGTCAGGTATTGTGGAAAAACTTTGACTTTTTACGTCACATCTGAGACTTCACAACACCGCTCCCGGATGGGCTCGAACCTTCAACCTTTCGGTTAACAGCCGAACGCGCTAACCATTGCGCCACGGAAGCCCAAAAATTAAATGTTCGTCAGTTATTTTTAAAAAACTCTGAATTTTACGTTACATCTAAGACCTCACAACACCGCTCCCGGATGGGCTCGAACCACCAACCTTTCGGTTAACAGCCGACGGCGTTAACCATTGCGCAACGGAAGCCCAAAGATTAAATGTTCGTCAGGTATTGTGGAAAAACTTTGGATTTTTACGTTACATGTGAGATTTCACAACACCGCTCCCGGGTGGGCTCGAACCACCAACCTTTCGGTTAACAGCCGAACGCGCTAACCATTGCGCCACGGAAACTCAAAAATTAAATGGTCGTCAGGTATTGTGCAAAAACTTTGGCATTTGACATTACGTTTGAGATCTCACAACACCGCTCCCGGGTGGGCTCGAACCACCAACCTATTAGTTAACAGCCGAACGCGCTAACCATTGAGCCACGGAAGCCCAAAAATTAAATGGTCGTCAGGTATTGTGGAAAAACTTTGGCTTTTTACGTTACATTTGAGACTTCACAACACTGCTCCCGGGTGGGCTCGAACCACCAACCTTAAGCTTAACATCCGAACACGCTAACCATGGAGCCAAGGAAGCTCAGAAATGAAATGGTCGTCAGGTATTGTGGAAAAACTCTGAATTTTACGTTACATCTAAGACCTCACAACACCGCTCCCGGATGGGCTCGAACCACCAACCTTTCGGCTAACAGCCGACGGCGTTAACCATTGCGCAACGGAAGCCCAAAGATTAAATGTTCGTCAGGTTTTGTGGAAAAACTTTGGATTTTTACGTTACATGTGAGATT